>NC_137197.1:26492910-26612910 GCF_960531495.2 Zeus faber | reverse complement strand
ATGTGTTTTCTTTTAGATATGAATCCGTATTGGTGACCTCTTACATTGTTAATTCTCAGAGGCCGCTGTGTTAAATGCATTTCCCTCTGAGATAAACAGCCCTCTAACTACTGTGTCTAGTTGTGGCTGCAAATGGAGCTAAGGCCGTGCAGACTAAAGGCCTATGGTACGCTGACTAGAGTTAGTGTTAGGGTTAGTGTTAGTGTTAGCGTTAGGGTCAGGGTTAGTGTTAAAGGGTTCAAGCAAGCCCTCTGTGGTTACCGTGCATAAGTGATACACGAACGCAAAGGTTAACACAAGACTCCAGCGACTGACGTGACACGTACACATCTTTTTATTGGGGAAAGTGGGCAGCCAAATGCGATGCTTGCTGTTCGTTGCTAAAAATGTTCTGAGTGTGCTTGTAACCCTGAAAAATGATATTGGTCTCGGAAATATAGAATGTCATAAATAAAATAAAATGGATGAAAGCAAACGTTTTCTGTCGTTGTACTGTCTCTGGATGTGGGCTTAAGCTTTTGTGTGTGTGTTTGTCTGTGTGTTGCGTGGGCTGACAGACTGACGGATGATATTTAATAATGGAACAGCAAACAGGATGCGAACATGCCAACAGGATGCCTTTATAATTTGCCTATAAGGGTAAATAAAAAAGTGAGAGTAATGTATTTTCTTGGGTTATGTCCTTAACATACATAGGGGACAAATCGCTGTGTGTTGGATCTGCTACGCCTAAAAAATAATAATAACTATTTTACATTTTATAATCTCACCTTCAATTCTGTTTGAAGTTCTATGTGAGCACTATTTTTAATCTTATATTATTGTTATTATCATTAGGGTCCCGCCTATCAAAAACTGACACCAGTAGTCTATGGATCTCCTGGATCCGCCGCACTCACAGAAAACATGAATAAAATGTGTATTCGGGGCAGTTCCGACATGTTGTCACCCAAGTTTGATACAGATCAGTCCATTATTGTGGAATAATTTAGTAAAAAACTGTATTTATTATCATCGCTGCAACGCGCTCACATCCGAAAATAACGTCACACACACGTCGCATGACAGCATTGCAGTCCAGTGATTGGTCAACAATCAGGACTTCACCAAGATGGCGAATGGGAGATGGGACTGACGTCAGAACTTTATGGATGTTGTGGATCCGACGAACCCACAGACAATCCGAATAAGATATGTATTCGGGGCAGTTCCAACATGGCGTCGTCCAAGTTTCCTTATTGTGGAAGAAGTTTGTAATTAACAATCGCCACCTCGCCAAGATGGCGCCTCGCACAGCACAGATGTGCAAGTTGACGTACACACAGTACACAGATCGTGTGACAGAAACAGTACAGTCGCAATTCGATTTTAACTAAAGGAATATGAGATACAAACTCTTAACCATAGGAAGTTACAAAGTGACAGGTATTATTTTATTTCCATTAAACCTTATTATGTTTGAAGGAAGTTAAAGTATTACCAGAAGACAATTGGATTTAACAAAGTGCGGTGTATTAAAAGGCATAAATGTACAGTATGTGCTTCTGAGGACAACTGACACGCACCAGAGTAAGTTCCACAAAATAAAAACCCAATAACATCACTGTCAGAATTTTTTGACATTCCAGAGATATCAATGTATACAAACTTCCTGAACTATAATTGCTGGTCACAATAACCATAAGCAATTACATAATACAAGGAACATTTTGTTGTGTATGTATATATTATATTTTCATTCTTCTTGTGTTTTTGGGTTCCCTTCCAGATGCCTCAAAGATTTGTTACAATTACTACAAAGATGTGTAGCCCACACACACAATGCTACAGCTACACAAATTGTTTTTCATTATATATCCTCTACAATTGGAGTCCGTTAAACCACTTGCCTTAGTGTATTTATTGATCGATAGATACCGGTAATAAAAGAGATAATAAAATCCATTATTATTGTGAAGGCAGTTTTTTGTTCAAAGTGCCATAAAACAATTCTGTTGCTCAAAATGGATTAATAATTATGATCAATAATTGTTTACTTATAATTTATTAATAACTGATTATCATTTCAGACATAATCATGCAGCCCTACTTTAGAATGATAACCTCCATTACTTGCGGCGTAGGAAACCCATTCAAAGCCGCAAACACCGCCCGATCACAGAATTTCACTGTAACCAGGCCAGAACCAATGAACTTCTGCAGTCACAAAACACACCAGAACAGAGTCAAAGCACACTCGTCCATTGAACTTTAATGAAGGGCCGACTACTCTGGACCCCGCGTTTTGCTGCCTGCAGCTATATTTATGATTGTTATTATAAATAAATGAACTCAGGTAAAACGATCTGAATGGTACTCACATAAAACTTCACAGAGTGAGATTACAAATGATAATAATAAATATAGCTGCAGGCAGGAATACACAGGGCCCAGTTGAGTCATGTAAGATATTTATTACAGTTCTCCTGATTCTGTGCAATGTAGCACAAGTTACAATTTTTCGATTTTTTTTTTTAGAGACGAACCGTGAATTTATATAGCATTGGTTCATGATATCACAAAGTGAGTGTGTTCTCAATGTAACGCTAATGTTTTCTATGTCTTCTATTTTAAGGGGGTTTGTAAAGTTGTATCAATATTTCCTGATACAAATGTAGACCGGTGTAAATCAAACTTGGAGGATAACACATGTGAAACGTTCCCATGGTTGTTTGGGAAAAGAACTGGGAAACATTTTGCTTCATTGGTTTAATCTGCCAATAATGGTGCAGGGTTGTTTCCTCCTGCAAGTGCTGCTCTGATACTTCCTGTACAATATCAACTACTGTAGTTGGAAACATGTGTCCATAAACACTCCATGCTCATCCATCAGTTAACGTTTCATCAATATTTTCATCTTCTAAACTTAAATCTGCATTTTCCATATTACCAATGCACACAGATTCATTATTGTTGTTTGTGTTTTTTGGATCTTCCTCAATTTTGGAAAGCGCCTTATTCCTTGTTATGTATTCTCAAACACGCCAACGCCGACTTTCAGCTATTTTTCGTCATCTGGAACAATAACAAAAACACAATTTGTAATTACTTTACGTGACAATAATAATAAATACATGTTATTTCATAAACATTATAAATACATTTAATTAGTACTTCATTGTATTTTTTCTGTTAAGAATCTACAATTGAAAAATTCAGTTTAATAGATTACTTGTCTATATTGTAATGCAGACGACATTTATGGAACTTAGCGATTAATTTGTCATTACAATTATTATGGAAGAACTTGTCAATACTTGACACTTTCTATCTTTTCATTTAAATCTGCTAGGTTTGGCTGTAGGAAACTTCTTTAAAAAACATGGGGGTTTTTTTTAACTTTGAACCAAATCTTGTCATCATTATAACTTACCTTGTTGTAGGTACCTTTGCAGTGTCATTGATGGCAGGTGACGTTAGGTCTCGTGTGCGTCAATGATGACGTATTTACATAGGTCTACTTATTTACGGAGATTTACGATAGAAGTCGAACTCAGGTCATTTCAGTGGTGACTTTTTTCCTTGGATTACATTTTCAATAAGTTACGTTCAAAAACATTGTGGTATTTCTGTGAGAAATTAACATTGCTTCGGTTTCTATTTTTCTGACGGATCGCTGGATCCTGAACACATCACTCAGTCGTAAATTTTAGTGGATTAGACTCGACGTGGTCACAAGTTTTTGTGGACTACTATTTTTCGTATTTTTTATGAATCCGGCAAAGTCATGGAGACCAAAGAGATGAAATGTCAATCAAACAAATCCACAGACATCTACCGGGTAAGTTTGTACATAAATACAGTATATAGCAGTAGTGTTTAGTAGTTTGTTTGTAACGTCGAAACACTACAGAGTGACAGAGTCTACGCCGCACACTGGACACGCTCTGACTAGACGTTCTGAATGAGAACCTCCATATAGTAAATAATATGATGATGTCACAAAGCGCCTTACTGTAAATCTCATCTCGTTCATTTTGTTCACGAATAGTGGCATGTCACTCAAGCAGGACCAGCTGAATACTTGGAGTCATAGTTGTTCGGTTTTTCACTAATATCTGCTCCATATGTGGATCGATTTGGATGACGCTGAAACCACGAGAGGCTTGTGACATACCCGTTCAAACTACACCTCAACTGTGTTCGTAGCTTATGTCATTGACGTGTTCCAGATCATTTTAGCCGGTTTGGGCATATTTTAGCGTTAAATCCATGCATGTCTGTGATCTGTCAAATGGTTTTTTTTTTTGTTTTGTTTTTTACCAATTTATGCTCCCTATGTGGATCGATTTGCATGAAACTTCAACCACGAGGTGTTTGTGAAATATCGGTTCAAACAAGACGTAAACCGTGTTAGTGGCTTTTGCCGTTCTTCTGTTTCAAATTTATAAATTCAGAGAATTTTCCTGGAACAATATCAATAATAAATATAGCTTCAGGCAACAATACACAGGGTCCAGTTTATTTGTTATAGGTATGTGTTACAGTTTCCCAGTTTCTCTGAAACGCAGCATGTGTTCCCCCCGTCTGTCGTCTCCTGGTTGTTGGCTTCGTTTCTTCAGTACTTTTTTTAAGTCAGTAATGTGGACCACAGATTTAAAACATCAATCGAACAGATCTACTGACATCTACCAGGTGTAAGAAGCTTTATAATATACAGGTAAATCAATAGTTTGTTAATTTCTAAAGAAAATCCAACTGGATATTGTCAATTGGAATCTGTACATTTATAGTAAATAATATGATGACGTCATAAAGCAACTTACTGTAAATCTCATCTTGTTTAATTTCGAATGACCCTTGTGACGTGTCATATAACAAGAAATACTGAATATTTCACGTCAAATTTGTTCTGTTTTTCACTAATATCTGCTCTACAAGTGGATCGATTTGTATGAAATTGAAACCACGAGATCCTTGTTATATCTCAATTTAAACGACACCTTAACCGTGTTTCTAGCTTATGCTGAAGTATCTGTTACAGTTTTATCCAGGTTCGACTTTTTTTGGACTTGCGTGCCGGCATGTCAGTCTGGAAATCGCGACATTTTTGGTTGGTATTCAGCTAATATCTGCTCCGTATGTGCATCGATTTGTATGAAACTTTGAACAAGAGGTCTTTGTGACAGTGCAGGTTCAAATGAGACATCAACTGGGTTTGCGTGTTATGCAGAAGTTGGTTTTTCAGATAGTTTTAGGCTTTCAATTCAGAGAATTTGGGGTTATTTTTCCTCTTACAATAACAAAAAGGGGCTGTGACACAATTACAATAGGGTTCCAGCCTTGTGGGCTGGACCCGTAATAAAAACAATTGTTGCAGGCAGCAAAACACAGGGAGACAAGTTTGGTCATGTTGGGCGTGTTTTACAAGATCTCTGAAAGGCAGCACGATTTACCGAATTAACTTGAAAACAGCATGGGCTCCCCCCTGGTCTGTCGTCTCCTGGTTGCTCGTCTCGCGGAGCAGCCACTATGCGGTCTACACAGCGCAACCCTCCCGTCTTTGATCCCACCGTCCATGTTTGCCTGTTAACCAGAACTCCTCATTGTTAGAACTCACCCTGTTGTCTGCAGAAATAGAGCAGCACTCTCAGTGACGGGTGGCCGTTTTGTGCCGGGCACATCATTTATTTGTTGAGTTATTTCCTTGGATTACATTTTTAGTCAGTCATGTTTCCATTAAATATGAAAAACGCTGTGGTATTTCTGTGGGTAATCACCATTGCACGACTTCTATTTTTCCGACGCCTCGCTGGATTTTGAGTGCATCACGGAGTCGCACATTTCAGTGTTTGCGAGGGAGGCGCTTAAGGATTATTTTCTTCCGTTAATCTGGAAAAGTAATGTGGACGACAGATTTTAAATATCAATCAAACAGATCTACTGACATATACCAGGTGTACGAAGCTACATAAAAATAAACGTAAAATTGATTTTCTTTAGTTTGGTAACTACTTCAAAGTGACAGAGTCTACACCGGACATGGGACACAGTCCAACTGGACATTCTCAATCGCAATCTGTACATTTATAGTAAATAATATGATGATGTCATCAAGAGTCATACTGTAAAACTCATCTCGTTCATTTTAGAACGAGACGTGCGACGTGTGAGTTAACCAATAATAATATTTTGGGTTCAAATTTGTTTTGTTTTTTTACAAATATCTGCTCTGTATGTGGATCGATTTGGATGAAACTTCAACCACAAGATCTTTGTGACAGTGTGGTTCAAACAAGACGTAAACCACCGAATTTGGTGTTCCAGATAGTTTTAGGCTTCAAAATTCTGCGATTTTTTGTCCTGATCTATAACAAAAAGGGGCTTATTGTACACTGTGGACCACTAATAACAATGATAATATTGAATAATGATTATTTGCTTTGACTCATTCACTGTGATTTGCCTTATACACCTTTCGACATTGTTTTTTCCTTTTTGTGGAGTACTTTGTTGTTTATTGATATTAATATTAAAACTTGTGCTAATATCCTTTTTTTATATTATGCTACAGCACAAGATAGACAGTAATCCAGCTTCTGCGTGTTCTAATAATTTAGAGAGGGGTGATGTATCTTGAATCTATAATACTTTAATTCAACAGAACATAAATGGCTATCAGCTTCATGTTGCTTCATTTACAACTCCTTGGTCTCCGGGGCCATACAGACAGAGACAACTGTACTAATAGAAACATGCACACAGACAACAAGCAATTGCTGTATCACTCACATTGGAACACACAAACAGACCCCCCCCCCACACACACACACACACACACACACACACACACTCATACACATTAAAACTGATCAATAGGATTAAAACAATGAAGTCAATGATGACAATTGATCATAATTGTTGAGTGAGAATAACCTATTAATAAATAATCTATAAATATAAATCTATAAAGGCAAAAAACATTATGAAAGACTCACAGGCAAGTTACAACACTGTCCCCCAGTGGTTGTACAGCGCTAGGACTTCATTAAGCCCTATGTGATGCTTCCTATGAGGCAGGTGTCCCCAAAACAATCATGTATAATTCTCAGAGAGATAATAGATGTTGAATGAAAGTTTCCAATAGCCACCCGTTTCATAGAATGAATTTATCTGTGGCAAAACGGGCCATTTTGATACTGAATTCGATATAGGTGGAAAGCGGAAGCCGACCTGCTCAGAACTGTTGAACGGCATCTTGTTTTAAATGAGCTTCAAGCTCACTGGTGCTATCTGCTGTGCAAGCAGGGGAATGCTGGTAGGTGTGTGATAAGGGAGGAAGGAGAAATATGTGTTTCTTGACATCCGTTCTCCTCAACACACCGGAAGTTTCGTCATGAGGTAGGTATTCACACACACACACACACACACACACACACACACACACACACACACACACACACACACACACACACACACACACACACACACACACACACACTCACACCTCCTTCGGTACAGGGATGAATATAACCCAATTCAAAACAGTTGCCCACATGCAAAGTATAATGGCCCTCCAAAGTCCAAGTCCTGCTAATTAAAGCTGTGTGTTCTAAATGTCAGACCATTGCATTTCAATAATATGTATATACAAAATACATTAACCATGATATTCAAACGGGGTGGTTTTATTGCAATTGTATTGTGGATGTCTAGAGACACTGAGGCTGGTGCAATCAACAGAACTGTTCTATACTACACAGGAAGCTACAATAAGTATCTGCTTTTGAACATCGTATACTTCCCTACATTGCTGTGTGTGCGGGATCTCTCAAGAAATATGCTCAGACTCACCTTCAAAACAAACCTTGACCACATTCTAAATCAATCAATGACCATACAAGATGAAGACGGATCAAAAGATTACACATTAAAAACATTATTTGTGCCGTATCATCTGCTTTATGCACAGGTTTAGTTATAGAAAAGCCAGTGTTCTGTTTTTTTTGGTTTGTTCTTTTTCCACTTTGAGACTTAATGGCCTGTCTAGACGGACATTTTTCACAATACTTTGTTGTTAAGTCAAGCAAGCTACTCGGATCACACCTAAACCTTGAAAAAAAACGATACTATATTGCGTTGTGTGACGGCAGCGTCAAACCCCTCTAATCCCGCTCTGCGATGGCCACCAGGTGGGCTTCTATTTCCGCCTCAGATAAGGTCCTGCAGCGGGGGAGAGAGGGGAGAGAAGAGGGAGGGAGAGCGGGGGAAAGTCTTACGTAAAAATCAGAGGCCGCTCCATCATGAAATGTGAAATGTTTCCCCCTTTGCCGCTGTATGATGCGCGATCCAGCGGTCAATCTACCTGAACTTGGGCTGTTCTTTGGTGACCAAGCCCACCTCCAGCTCACTGGCCTTGAAGTCCATGGACAAGACCGAAGAGAGGCAGGAGATGGCTAACTAGAGTGGGAAGAGAGAACGTTTTCCATGAAGCTCAACAGCCAAAAAGCCTCAGAAATTGTGGGAGCTGTGCAGACCCAACTGTGAAAACGGACACATTTTTACCCCTACCTGCACGGTCCTGTCCTGGCTCAGCTCTGGCCTCTTTTTCAGCTTCTTCTCGAGGTAGGTGTTGGCCTCGCTGTGTTTGGCACCCACTGCCGTGGCTCTGAAGCCGCAGTAGTAGCCGGCGGGGTCGCACTTATACAGCACCGGGCCCCGCTGGGGGTCCATGGCCACCAGGATCATACCTGCAAGGAGGGGGAATAAATGAAAAAAAATCATGAAGGGTGAAAATAAACAAAATACACAGCACAAACACAGTAAATATGAAAAAAATATTGATAAGCCATGAACTACGTGCACACACCATGTAGGTCGCCCGCTGACTGACTGCTGACTGGCCACCGACGCGCCAACTGCAAATTTCCACGGTCGTATCTTGGAGCAGTCGGTCGCAAGTCAACACAAAATTTACGTGACTATCGCTACTCGTATCTTGGATTAGTCGTAAGTAGATGCAGTCGTAAGTCGTGGTACCACTGTACTAAGAAGTTGTCGTGGCGATTTTTGGTGTGTATCTACAGACCATTAGCATTTTAAAAAGCTTGACAGTCTGAGAAAAAAAATAAAAATAAAATAATAATAATAATAATAATAATAATAATAATAATAATAATAATAATAATAATAATAATTCAAGATTCAAGATTCAAGATTTTTATTTGTCACATACATATACATACTTCCATACATATGTATATGTATGTGACAAATAAAAATCTTGAATCTTGAATCTTGAATTATTATTATTATTATTATTATTATTTTATTTTTATTTTTTTTCTCAGACTGTCAATTAAAAAAAATATATATAAAATATAACAGAATAAAAAGTAAAAATGTAAATAAATGAAAATATATGTATATTATGAAATAAAATAAAATAAAAATATACAGGAATGGAAACTAAACATATAGGTATCTGTGTGTTTAAATATCCATCTACTGATATATACTGATTTGTATACTGAACAAGCAAAAAATAAAAAGTTTTTTTCTAATTATTTAAAATGACTGAAAAATAAGTTAATAATGTAAAAAAAAAATATATATATATTATATGAAACATCAACTAACCAATTATTCAACAAATCAAATTTGATTGTTTTCTACTGATGGATTAATTGATTATTTTATTAATACTCCTAGTATTAGCAGTAAAACGACAGCTAGTGGGCATATTCAATATACTGTATGTAACATGACATAAAATACAAGACGCAATAAAAAACAAATACAACTACTCGTACAGTGGGGGAACCACAGAACCCTGACTCACTCCCATAGTTCGATTTTATGCAACTGTTGCTGTTGAACCAAAAAGAGCTACACATTCTCCAAAACCGCCTGGTAATTTGTGAGTCATGTGGTGCCCATGGACGCAAACACCTGAAAATGAGGTTAATGTCGAGGCCGTAGAGGAAGAGACCCCGGTGGGGCGGCACTCACAGCAGCCCAGCGGCCTCATCTCGGCGTTCTGCGTGTACACCTGAGCGATGTCGGCCATCCTGCGGCACAGCACGTCCGCGTTGATGTCGTACCCAAACTTGTACCTCCACTCCCCCGCCTCCACGCGGGCCCGGTGCACCTGGGAGCGGCTGTCGGCTGCAAGAGGGGCGGGGGAGGGGGATGATGGATAGCGAACTGGTGACGATGGTAATAAATGGTGATAGGCGGTGATAAATGCCACTCACCGCTGTGTCCGGTCATCACACAGCCGATGAGAGGGGTCAGTTTGAATATGTTGGTCACGGTGGATGAGTCCAGCAGCTTGTCCTGGGGTCCAGACAGGGTACGACATAACATAATGATTATCATTATAATACATTTCGCGGCATAAACATTTTCATACTAAAACCTTAATAAGGTATATAATGTGTCACATTTGGGAATGTGTCCAACGGCATCGGCTAATGTTCCGTCGAGTCGGCAGAATGCTGGAGTGGCTACTCTGTCAAGCGTCGTTTGGCAAGCTTCGAATCTGACCCCCATGACTGCGTGTGTGTGTGTGTGTGCGCGTGTTTCTGTGTGTTTCTTGATATCGTACCGGCAACTTCTTCTGTGTGATCACCACAGCGCAGTCTGTTCCCCGGACTCCCACCGTTGTAAACCCACTCTGGGCCACAGCTTTGAACGCATACTCTGCAAGCCAACCACAGAATAGGGGAGAATAGAACAGAATAGAGAAGTGATTCTGACACCCCGCCTCTGGGACCCCAATATCAGGGGATTTGTTCCCTGAGAAGATTTTTTATTGTTAGATATGATTTAGTCCAACCTTCCATACTCGTCTATACTATACTTAGGAAGATGACGGTGACACTAGGATCAAAACCGTCGTTATGGTACCTTCCCTCATGGTGATAAAGTCTTGTAAATGAAATCATGGGGAAGTTTAACTATTCATCATTTTCTTTCATTGCACAATGGATCATTTTTGGGTAGAAGCTGTGTAGGTGTGCTCACATCCTTTGGATCTGGAGTAAAAATTGCTCTTCACGGATAGAGAACATTGACACCATACAAACTCGTGTGTGTGGAGGGTCGTGGCATGTGCATGTGGGTGATGTTATCATCGTTATCATAGTTATACTTCACTTAATATTGCACATAAATATCCTTTGAAAACACCCATGACAGAAACGTTACCGATGTATTGGTGGATATGTCGGTATTTTATATCGTGATATGAAAATATAGACACAGCAGGAAGCACCACGAGTCAGCGTCCCCAAAATATCGCCAATTTATCGATGTCGACTCATCGTTGTCGCGATCGATGACTTTGTCGACGCCGTTGTGACTTTAATGCTTTCGGGAGAAACCCCGACTCACCGACTTGGTAGAGTCGTCCGTCCGGCGAGAAAATCGTGATGAGAAAATCGTGATGTGGCGGTCGAAACCGGCGTTGGAGCCGCGGGACATCGTCTTGACCGCGTGGACCGCGTGGACCGCTGAGACGAAAACGACCAAAGCCCGTTCGATCGGTCCGAACGGCGGCGAACGCGTCGGTAGCGCCTTCCGTCTATTTACTTTCTCTTTCTGTTTCCAAGGGACTATAAGGAAGCAGCGAGACAGGGAGGCGCAGGGGCAGCGGGACCGCTCCGCCGGCGGAGGCAACTCTGGACCTATTTTTTATTTTTATTTTTTTTTACTTTATTTGGACGATTGTTTTGAAATATGACATGATGTATTTTTGAATCTTTTCTGCCATAGCAGAGGTTTTAGCGGGTTGGACGTGTGTGTGTGGGGGGGGGGGGGGGGGGAGTTGAGGCAAGCAACAGGTTGGTCAAAGGCGCTCTCTCTCTCTCTCTCTCTCTCTCTCTCTCTCTCTCTCTCTCTCTCTCTCTCTCTCTCTCTCTCTCTCTCTCTCTCTCTCTCTCCTCTCTCTCTCTCTCTCTCTCTCTCTCTCTCTCTCTCTCTCTCTCTCTCTCTCGCTATCTCTCTCTCTCTCTCGCTCTCTCTCTCTCTCTCTCTCTCTCTCTCTCTCTCTCTCTCTCTCTCTCTCTCTCTCTCTCTCTCTCTCTCTCTCTCTCTCTCTCTCTCTCTCTCTCTTCTCTCTCTCTCTCTCTCTTTCTCTCTCTCTCTCTCTCTCTCTCTCTCTCTCTCTCTCTCTCTCTCAGCTCTCTCTCTCTCTCTCGCTCTCTCTCCTCTCTCTCTCTCTCTCTCTCTCTCTCTCTCTCTCTCTCAGTTAAAATTGCAACGTCAATTCAATTCAAAGGAAGCGGAAAACAAGAAGTGAACGCTTTCACCTACAGTGAAAACACAAAATGTAAAAGACTATTAAAGTAAAGACAGTCTAAAATAAAATAGAGAAAAAAAAACCAAAAAACATCAGACAGACGGACGGACGGACAGATAGAGATACAGATAAAATAAATATACTGTATATCTCTCTCCCTCCTTCTCCCACGCTCTCTCTCTCTCTCTCTCTCTCTTCCTTTGGTTTGTGGAGGTCCGTCCCCTCGGAGAGAGAGAGAGGGGGAGAGAGGGAGAGGGAGAGAGAGAGAGAGGAGAGAGAGGGAGGGGGAGAAAAAGAGAGAGACCCGGTGCTCCCAGTGTGTCGGGGTCCAAATGTCAGGCCGCAGGGTGGGCTTCTGCCTCAGCGACAAGAAGCGGCGGAGGATTAACCTCGATGCGTTTGCAGAGATGTGTGCGTACGTAAGTCTTTTCTCCGCCACACACCGACAGACCTCGAACCTATTTAAAAAAAAATTACAATTAAAATTAAAAAGAAAAAAAAAAAAACGAAATCGGTTGAACATGAGACTAGCTTGACACCATCAGTGGTGGACAGAAGTGGATTAAAGTGTTTGTGTAATATTTTCTGCAGGGGCCACGGGGTGGAGGTGGTGGAGGTAAGAGAAGGACTATCGCAAGATATTCATTCGACGTTTTACGCTTACAGTCGTGCACATTTGGATTCAATAAATGAGTTCACAGTAAATATTTGAGATGGCCTTGTAGTGGAGGGTATAATGCTTCCGTAATGTTGTCCATAGCTGTGTGCATGTGGTGTGTGTGACGCAAGGCACGTGTCTGTACTGATACACGCATGTGTATTTACGGATAGTCGATGTTGCAGTGTCATTTTTTTTACATGCAGAACACACACACACACTCATTCATAAATGAAGGAGAGCACATGCACCCATCCACCCGCACACGCACGCACACGTACACGTACACGTACACACACAGCGTCATCTACAGGTGTCTTACACTGGGGCAATTTGTGTCACAGCCACCTGCAGCCGAATTCTCTCCAAATCATGGGAGGGAACAATGGCAGTTTAGCCACATTTTAACCCCCGGGTTGTTCTCCGCAGGAGCTCTACAGCCCAAATAGATGGAACTGTCCCTCATGAACATGATTTAGGACAATTACAATGAATAACCAAACAGACTGGCCTCCCGTCCCCACTGTAATGTACACAATAGCTGTACAAATGCTCCCATTTACAAAAGTGTGTGTGTGTGTGTGTGTATGTCTGTGTCTGTGTCTGTGTCTGTGTCTGTGTGCGTGCGTGCGTGTGTGCCTAGAGGAGGGTGTCGGTTGAAAAATGGCTGTTTCTCCACTGTTCCAGATCGACCTGGCTCAGCCGCTGGCCTCGCAGGGACCCTTCGACGTCATCGTGCACAAGCTGTCCGACGTCGTGGTCGAGGCCGAGAGCGACCAGCAGTCCCAGCAGCTCCTCGCCAACTTCCAGGTCAGCCGAGAAAACGATTCCATTAGGGTTCGGCTCCATGGGCCGCTGTCCTTTCTGAGCACATTTTTCAGGGAGGATTTTTCTTATAGTCAAAGAAGGAAGGTTGTTTCCCCCCCCCCCCCCCCCAGCCTTGCAGTCGAGTCCAGGGTTAGGGTTAATTATGCTTTAGTTTTTCATTTGGTCACATCTCTCATTCTTGCTCTCTGCTCTTGATATTGGTTACGTTTCTCCCGTCATCTAAATTAAGTACAGCTAAAAATGTGCTATGAAACAATAGTAATAACAACGTGAACTCCAAACCCAAAATAGCTTGAAACCTCAATGCCTGAGCTTGAGTACAATTCTGTCGACTGTTAAGACACTAAAACAGATGAAGACAGAAGTAACAGCTCCTAAAGTAACTTGTTGAACTAATACACTCTTACTCAAGTGGGGAATAATACACTTGAGTTCAGATATTTTTATTAAATGTTATATTTTTTCAAAGGTACAATGCTTCTTGAGAATTCTACCCAGTTCTGGGTATTATGTGATTAAAAACTCAATGTCACTGCATGAGTTGTTATGGGAAAATTATTTCTGACGGACAACTCTTAGATTTCATTAAAACGATCTTTATTTATTTTGCATTGTTTGAGTTTTGGGCGTCTGGGCTCTGTTGCTCATCACTCGCGGCGAGGTGTGCAGCAAACATAGGCATAGTTCGTGAAATAGAAATATTGGAGCGGTGAGCTCAAATCCCCCGTTGGATATAAGGGTTGAGCTGCTTAAATATGCCGGCCCATCATGGGCGTGGCACCGTGGAGTTGTCCGACAGAACTAGCTCTGCGAGCTACACGTCACTACGATCAAAACCTATGGAATCACAATCTGTCGCTCTCATCGTGTACTGAGTTGTAAAAAACATTGGTTTAAACTGAGGCAGTGCTCTCATCTCTGGCACCACCGCAGAACTATGTGTCGGCCCACCCCGACACAATCCTCCTGGACCCCCTTCCCGCCATGACCCAGCTGCTCGACCGCTTCACCTCCTATCGCATCATGAGCCAGCTGCAGAACTCACTAAGGGGTACAGTGCGCCGGCATTTGTGTGAAATGAATGTCGCCCCCGATGTGGACAATTGAAGTCGGTTTCCATTCAGTGTCCCCTTGTTCTGCTCTTTTCTGTTCTCTTGTGTTCTCCTCTGTCCTTTCACAATATCCCGTTCGTTTCTGTGGTCCCGCGGTTTTTGTCCTGAGATTGTCCTCTGATGCGCTGTTGTCCGTACCAGACTGGCGTATCTGCAGCCCTCCCTACCTGGCCATCCACACCGCGAGGGACATGTCCTCCATCCAGCACGCAATGGTGACCCAGGGCCTCAGCTTCCCTCTCAGTCAGTAGAGCACACCTTCTTCACCTGAAACCAAAAAGCATCATGGTCAAGACTGAGCCGTCCGCACGTTATGTTGCTGTTTAAACACTTTTATTCCTTGCTGTCCCCCCAGTTTGCAAAACCAGAGTTGCACACGGCTCACTGTCCCACGAGGTCAGTTGATCATTTTAAGTCTGATCTGGCATTTTGTTTAAAAATATTCCAAGCTGTTGACAGTTGTCTCTTTTATCTGTTTAGTGATTTATTGATTCATTCACATAGATAGATAGATAGATAGATAGATAGATAGATAGATAGATAGATAGATAGATAGATAGATAGATAGATAGATAGATAGATAGATAGATAGATAGATAGATAGATAGATAGATAGATAGATAGATAGATAGATAGACTCACTGAGCACCTTATTAGGAACACAATACTAATACCGGGTGGGGCACTCAAAACAGCCTAAATTCTTCTTGGCATCGATTCCACAAGATGTCGGAAACATTCATTGAGATTCTGGTCCATGTTGACATGATTGCATCGCCAAATACCTGCGGATTTGTCAGCTGCACATTCATGCTGCGAATCCCCCGTCACTTCCCAAAGGTGTTCTATTGGATTCGGATCAGTTCCGTACGCAGAACTGCCGCTCGCTGGATGTTTTTTTTTTTTCTTTTCTCACCATTCTGGCTAAAATCTAGAGACCAGGAGATCAGCAGTTACAGAAATACACAAACCAGCCCGTCTGGCACCAACAATCATGCCATGGTGGAAAACGCTGAGATCACATTTTTTCCCACATTTTAATGGTTGATGTGAACATTAACTGAAGCTGCTGACCTGTATCTGCATGATCTTATGCTCTGCACTGCTGCCACACAATTGGCTGATTGGATAACTGCATGAATAAGTCGGTGTACAGGTGTTCCTAAAAAAGTGCTCAGTGAGTGTAGATTTTCCATAGACAATAAACCTAAATATTGAATAATAAGTAATGAAATTACCATAACAATATACAAGAAATCGACGCTGAAGATAAACAATGAACAGTACAGATTCAAGATTCAAGACGTCTATTAATAATGATAATAATAATAAGAGAAGAAGAAGAAGGAGAAGTCGAAGAAGAAGAAGAAGAAGAAGAAGAAGAAGATAAGAACATAGATGGTAGAAAAGTAAAGAAAATGGCAAGTTTCAATAAACCTGACGTTCACCTGATGGAATTGGCAAGAGACAGTAAATCTAAGGATTCATTAGAAAACAAGAGATAGGGAATATACAATTAACAATAAAATAATCAACCTAAATATAAACACTATATAGATAAACAATAAAAAAAAAAGTTGTTGGCTGTTACAATAACAGATAGATTTAGTTACATTTTCCATAGTCAATAAACCTAAATATTGAACAATAAGTAATGAAGTAAGTGCAACAAACTGAACAGCAAAAACTTTGTCATGTACAATAAACCTGATGATAAACGTTAAATATAAACCCAAAAATTCTCCAAAAAAAAAGATGGATAAATAAACCTAAATCCTAAAAATTAAAAATATGTAAACACTAACAGGAAAAGAAACTGACTGTACATTTTCCGTTGCCTCCACCTTTCCGCTCTGCTCTCCACACCTCCCCCCAGATGTCCTTGATCTTCAGCGCTGCTGGCCTGGCCGCCGTGCAGCCGCCCTGTGTGCTCCAGAGCTTCATCAACCACGGCGCCGTCCTGCACAAGGTGTTCGTGGTGGGAGACCGACACTTCTGCGTGGAGCGGCCCTCACTAAAGAACTTCCCCTCGGGCCCCTGCGGTTGGTCCACACTTAAAGCTTATACGACTTTATTCCGTCCTGCTCTCCTACCTTCCCCCACAGGGGCGGGGTGGGGCGGGCGGGGCGGGTGGGGCGGGCGGGGCGGGGCGGGGCGGGGTGGGATTGTTGTGGTTGATGTTCTTCTTTATTCTACAGCCATTTCGTATCATTCCAACCCAGTTTACATTTTTTTTCATGCCCCTTCAGAAAGAAAGACCATCTTCTTCAACAGCCACAAGGTGTCTAAGCCCGAGTCCAGTTCCCACCTCACAGCGGTCAGTGTTAACACAGTGTTGTAAATGCTGGGGACAATGCAAACAAAGCAGATCATCACCTTGGTGTGTGAATAAGCATTTCATAAAAATGTAATGACTCAAATGCCTTCCTTAGAATCCTCAGTGACACCTACTTTCCGCATGGTCTTTTATATTTAATAAAAACATTTTTCCCATGAATCCTGTTGCCCATGACACATACGCACCTGATTTTAGGAGATGGGTTGGTTACACTCCCATAGGAAATATTTTTGTCAAAAAAATATAATATTCACAAACAAAATCGTTGCTGATGTACAAAAACCTAGATATAGTTGTCTGTATTTGAGGTTTATTGTATTTGAGGTTTATCATTTTAGGTTTATTTTTCTATTGGGTTTTTGTCTTTTTTTTTTTTGGCTTATATTAAGGGTTTTGTCATTAGGTTTATTTACCATTATTTCATTAGTCGTGACCATATTTTTCATTTTTAAAATGTATTTTATTTAATTGTTTGGGTCACTTGTAATTTTTATGTATTTATTTATTTTTTATTATTATCTTTTAAGTTATATATTTTGTTGTTTATCATTAGGTATAATGTATATAGTAATCTTTCTATCTATCTATCTATCTATCTATCTATCTGTCTGTCTGTCTGTCTGTCTATCCATCCATCCATCTATCTGTATAATATATTGTATATTACTTTTTTCTCCTCAGTTGGATGAACAGATGCCGTGTCTGCCACCGCCCAGCTCGGAGACGGTGGCGGTGCTCGCCAGGGAGCTGCGGGCCCAGCTGGGAATGGCCCTGTTCGGCGTGGACGTGATCATCAACATACACACCCACACTCTCACCGTCATCGATATCAACATCTTTCCGGGTAAGCGACACAAAGCAGGATACACACACACACACACCACACACACACACACACTGCCACAGCGACACACTGTTTTGTATGCTCTGACTCTCCCCTGGTCTTTCTCTCAGGTTACGAGGGCGTCCCCCAGTTTTTTACCGCCCTGCTCAGCCACATTGAGATGGTGTTGGACCAGCGAACACCGCCCGCTGGATCCCGGGCCACATGCTCTTCTTCTGACTCGGTGCAGGGTCCCGGGGATTCCGCCTGACCTGGCAATTCGCAGGAACCACTTGACAGGGCCACAGCGGCTCTCCCTCACACAAGAGGAACAAACCAAATTCCTGGACCCCCCACATTTACACTTTGCTGCACTAAAAGCTACACTAAACTGCTATTATTCGATTATTGATAGTTAACTTACACGAGAGAGAGGACACCGAATGGCGTATCACACTTTTTATTCATTTATTGATTAATAGGTAGCATAGAACATGATACAAGAGGCACAAAATACAGCACTCCAATTGGCCAATCTTGATAACATTAAGAATGGTGATTTTCTGTCATTTTCCTATGTTTGAAATGTCGTCTATGCCCTTATCTTATCTTATTTTCATCGACATTTCCTACATCTTTTATTTCTGCTGGTTTGCACGTCTCTAGAAAATAAAGCAAAACAAAAAAATACATTCATTTAGTTAATCTCGAGTGAAAACAATTATTTGATCATCTTTGGAATCAGACAGAATCAAAATCAGTTGAAACTGATTTTTAAACGTGGTATTACCAAGTGTCAATATAAGTTGAAATGGTTGCTTTTGCCAGTTTTTAAATACACAAAATGTATTGTAAATCTTGTATTTATAGAAAAAGAGATTATATTTAGAATACTCTGATGCATTGTTATTACATATTAAAATACATTAAAGACTTTATCATGATGTATTTGGCTGATTATTGCGTTGAGCTGTGCTGTAGTCTATGTACTGTCCTTTTATTGCAGTAAATGGGCCTTGGTAATCTCCTACGCAGTGAACTATTATCAACCATCCACCAGGGGGCACTGTGGCTTCATATTTACTTATGACCTTGGCTTATACAGACAACAATGATATTTACACAAGTGACACTGTAACAGTAACTGCAAGGGAAATGACGATGTAACACTATTCACCAGTCACCAGCACTATTGTTTATAATGTCTAATGTTTCTTTTGTTTACCAAACGACAACAAATGGCTTCAGTGTCTCCTGCTCCTCTCTAGTCCTCCTTGGCTTGTTAACGATAAAGAGTGCAAAGCTGGCTGAAAACCTGAGGCGACACTTTTAGACCTTATAAGCTTTTAGGTACATGGCGTCCTGGCTTCCCCACGGCGGCGGCCGCGGCCCGGGAGTCAAGCCGAACAGCATTAGGTTGGGACAACGGTCGGGCCCCGTCTCTGGAGCCGCCCAATTCCCTGCGTTGCGTCGTGTCTCCTCAGCTCCTCGTAAAACAGTCGGATTTTAACAGTGCGTGAGCCAGATAAAACACAATCCTTGTCACTCCTTTAAGGAAATGGAGAGAAAACTGAGTATTCCTCAATTGAAATGTCGGAAATACGTTGCTCACGTTAACAGTCGGAACAGCAGAAACGGTTTTACACACAGTTTTCCATTATTGCACAAAGTTCAAAGTACATATATATGTTACACGTTGAAAAGAAAACGTCCCCAGTGAGAATCACCTCCATGACAGATAATACTCCTGAATAAAAAAAAGCATAAGATTTGCCACATTCAGGTTGATTTCAGAGAGAACATCTGCATTTCAGATTGGCAATTTCGAAAATAAATAAATAAATAAATAAATAAATAAATAAATAAATAAATAAATAAATATCAAAGTTCTAAATGCCATATTACGACCTAATTAAAAGAAAGAATATATTTGAACGGAAAAGGAGGTCCTTCAGATTGTCAAGGAATTACTTTTTAGTTTTCAACATATTTTTGTTTGTACCCTGGCTCCAAAAAAACCATTGGTGTGAGGTGTAAGATGTTTTGTCTGCTGCGTATGTATCTATGTATGCGTGTGTGTGTGTGTGTGTGTGTGTGTGTGTGTGTGTGTGTGTGTGTTTATCCTCGGCGAAGCTCCCTGAGCTGGGTGGCGACCCTGCGCAGCTCTGCTTCTATCTCCAGCAGCTCCTGCCGAGAGAAAGCACTAAATGAGCGCACACACACACACACACACACACACACACACACACACACACACACACACACACACACACACACACACACACACACACACACACACACACACACACACACACACACGACTTACTTCCCCTTCATCCTCTTTGGCGTTATCTTCGTCATCATTGTCGTCTTCCTCCTCACGCCGCTCCTCGGCCTCGTCCTCTCTCATATATTCTTCCTCGCCGCCGTCGTCATTGTCGTCGTCGTCGTCGTCTTCCTCCTCCCCCTCGTACCTCTCCCGCTCAAACTGCCGCGTAGCCTCGTCGCTCGCTTTCTCCATCACCCTCTTCTGAGGCGGCTCCTTCTCCTCCACCCCTTGCCCCTCCTTCCTCTCCTTCACCCCACCCTCTGTTTTATCCCCTGCTTCCTTGTCGCTCCCGTCGCTCTCGCTCTTCTCACCCTCCGCCTTCGCCTGGTCATCTGCGTCTGCTGTCTTCCTCTCCTCCTGCTCTCCGTCCTTTTTCTCCTCCTCCTCCTCCTCCTCTTGCACCCTCTTCATCTTGCGGAGCAGCTCGTCCAGCTCCTCCTGCTTCTCCTTGCGCTCCCTCTCCAGCTCCAGCTCCGGCTCCTGCTCCTTCTTTGGCTCCTTCCCCGGCTTGCTCCTGCTGTCCTGCTGTCGGAGCAGCTCCTTCAGCTCCCGCTCCACCTTTTCCTTCTCCACCAGCAGCTCAGCCTCCGTCTTCCTCCGCTCCTCGCTCACTCTCTCGCTCTCCGGTTCCTTCTCTGTCGGGAGGCTGGCCGCGGCCGCTGCCTTCCTGGTCTCCTCGGCACCTTTCTCCCCTCTCTGGAGCTCCTTCTCCCTGGCCGCCTCGTAGCGCTTCTTCTTCAGCTCCCTCAGCAGTGTCTTCAGCTCGCCGTCGCTCTGCTCCTCACCTCCTTTCTTGCTGATCTCCTGCGCCAGCAGCTCCTCCAGCTCCTTGGCCCTCTCCTCCTCCTCCCCCTCGTCCGCCCCACCTTCGCTCCTGCTCATCGACCCCGCTCTGGGCTCATCCTTCGCCGGCTCTTCTCCTGGTCCTCCTTCGCGCTTCCTCTCCCCTCCATCGTCTTTCTTGGATTCGCTGGCTCCTCTCTCCTCCTCATTCCCTTCCTCGTCCTCGTCCTCTTCCTGCGCCTCCTCTTCTTGCTGCTCGAAGTCGCTCTCGTCTCCGGCCAGGTTGTACCGGTATCCATCTTTCTCCCTCTCGTAGTCCCTCTCTCGGTCTCTCTCTGGACAAGACGGACAAGGATGGTGATCATCAAGCAGCTGTGTGTGTGTGTGTGTGTGTGTGTGTGTGTGTTTCCCCTCACTTATTGTATTTATTCGGACCTCACTTTGATACCAGTACACACGTACACACACAGACACAAATAAACCCACACACAAGAATGAGTGTGTGTGTGTGTGTGTGTGTGTGTGTGTGTGTGTGTGTGTGTGTGTGTGTGTGTTTACCGTCGTCAGCCAGCTCCTGCAGCTCCCTAAGCAGACCATGGTGTCTCTGAACTTCTTCCAGTTGCTCTACACACAAACACACCATCGGGTTGAGATTAATGCATCTAAGCCCTAAACCAATAAACATTAAAGGAAACCAAGAACATGTAACCTGCCATTATACCAAGCCACGTTAATAGAAACCGGAGCTTAATTTGTTGTGGCATTAATTTATTGACAGGGACGTTACCTGTCAGCCCCGGGTCACAGGTGTGGCGTGAGCCGTCGCCATTCAACGTCTCCTGTATAATACATTCCACCTTGGGACACAACACACATGGAGATTCATGACTCAAGATTCAAGAGGTTTATTTGTCACACGCATGTACACACTTTCATACATGTGTGCAGTGAATTGTCTTTGCAACGCACCCGGAGATTATGCAGAATAGCTACTAAACAGAACATAATAGCTAATCTAATTCCTACCTCGCTAACTAACTGAAACTAACTGATTCCTAAAGCGTAATGCATTTAGTGAATAGAATAATACAAATAAAATAAAATAAAAATAAACTAAGACTCAAAAAGGTAATATCGAGTGGGGTACAAAATAAAAGTAAAGGGAATAGAGTTATGTACATGGGATAGGCTATTTGTATATACAGATATGTGCAGTAAAGTGCATGTGAATACACTCAGACGGTTGGTTGTCTGAGACAAACAGACAAAGTAAACGGGACATAAAGATGAATATGCTGATTTAAAGGATAAAAGAATAGTCGTTTTCTGACCTTTGCGTCATTGAGGGGCAAGGACACTGGCCGGCCTCCCACTAGAACCACAGAAACACAGGGCAGAGGAAGCAGCAAAGCCTTAACATCTCGACATGTTTGCGGTCACCGCGCCACCCTGGGCACCGTGGCTTTGTTGCTTTTCCCAGGCACGGCCCGAAACCATTACCTCATTAAGGTAAGTGCCATTAGACGTTCGGCCACACGGGAAAAGAGGCTTAGCCCTCTCTCTCTCTCTCTCTCGCTCTCTCCCTCTCGGAAGCGGGTATTCCCGGTGCTTGACCTCACCGGACATTGTGCGGGCCGCTCTGTCGCCAGATCTAAATCGGTCCCTCAATCCCTGCCCGCCTGCCGCTCATTAGAGGTGCGCTAAGCAGTACACCTCAGTGGAAAACATCGAACCAAGTCAAAATAATAATAAATAAAAAATTGCCAAAGGCAACTTCGAAAAGCTCAGCGTGCTGCTGTTACGCGTCGCACAACGAGCCCGAACAGCGTCGGAGACGGAGGAACCTATCCGCACGGAACCCCCCGCGTTGATACCGCGTTCGAAGAATCCCCGTCGCTCGGGTGTCGCGCACGGCACCGGACTCCGGCGGTGTGCGCGTCAGCTCGCTCTGCCCGCCGGGCTCCCCCCGAGAGGTCTGCGTCAGCGAAAAGCCAGCGCCGCCGTCTGCGCCCGCCTCGGAACCAGGGCGGCCTGTTTTCGCCGCCCGTCCCTCGGGCTCGACGCAGCCGTCGTCCGTTTGGAGACGTCCAAAAGTCAACGGTTGACCTCGCCAAAACCGGGTCTCATCTGATGCCACCGCCCGATCACTTCGCACCCCCGTCCTCCCCGCTGCCTTACCACAGCACTGCCGCGGTCATACCTGCGACATTATATAAGCGTCCACGGCGTCACGCCTTTATATTATGAGGAGAAGAGCCACGCCGGTGAAACCCAGCAGGCCCCTCCACCCAGTTTGTGCGTTGATCACCCGGCCACGCATGGAGGCTTCCCCGTCACGGTAATTACAGAAAACCAACAGAATTCCCGGCATGCACCTGCCCACCAGCCACAACACACGGAGCGTCTCGACGGCGAGGAGACTGTGGACTCTCCACAGGAGACTGTGGACTTAACTGTTGACCTGATTTATTTCATTGAAGGTTAATGTTCCAAAATCGCACGATATAACCACAGACTCTGTGTAGCAATCTGTTTTTGCAGTGTGAATCTATAGGATGATGGAAATTAAAAGGTTAGGCGCGTAGTTATGCAACAAATCGTTTTTGGGGTTTTTTTTTTTTGTACGTTTGTCATCCTCCCAATGTTCCCTGCGGTCGCTTGCAACGAGACACATGCGATTAGAAAACCATCATCCGCATTTCTATTGGCGATCTATAAATCACGGGGTATTATTCTGCAATTTGCAGCCCGTGTTTCGGACGGGTCCCGAAGCCACTCACGGATGGAGGACAATCGTCGCTGAAAGACCGTCACTGCCGCCGGTTCTTACCTGTAAAAGCAGCCCACAGGAACACCGCGAACCGCAGACAGCCCATGGGGTCGGAGAGACGCGCCCCGCAGCAGACAACCTCGAAATAAGGGCTCAGCCTCCAGCGGAGCGCGGTGCGGAGCCAGGGCGCGGGGGGGGCGGGGCCAGGAGCAGGGCGCGCGGGTCAGGTGATCGATGACTGACGGATGAATGCAACCTGTATCGTTTTATTTTTTTATTTTTTTATAAAATATAAACGCATTTAAGAAGCATGATTTATTACTACATTACATCTAATGGATTTATACGAATGAAAAAAAAAAATATATATATATATAACTAAAAGTATTTAATTTAAAAAACGAAATAATTGAAAGACGTGTGGCTGCTGAAAATATTCTAGCGCCTTGTCGACGTTAAATATTCCGATCAGCCACAACATTAAAACCAGTGACAGGTGAAGTGAATAATATCGTTCATCTCGTTCCAATGGCACCTGACAAGGGGGGGTGGGATATATTAGGCAACAAGTGAACAGTCAGTTCTTGAAGTTGATGTGTCGGAAGCAGGAAAATGGGCAAGCGTAAGGATCTGAGTGACTTTGACAAGGGCCAAATTGGAGCAATGGAAGAAGGTGGCCTGGTCTGATGAATCACATTTTCTTTTACATCATGTGGATGGTCAGGTGTGTGTGGGTCGTTTACCTGCGGAAGAGATGGCACCAGGATGCACTATGGGAAGAAGGCAAGCGTGATGCTCTGCTGGGAAACTTTGGGTCCTGCATTCATGTGGATGTTACTTTGACACGTAGCACCTACCTAAACATTGTTGCAGACGAAATTCACTCCTTCATGGCAACGGTATTCCCTGATGGCAGTGTCCTCTTTCTGCAGGAAAATGTACCCTGCCACACCGAAAAACATGTTCAGGAATGGCTTAAGAAACATGACAAAGAGTTCAAGGTGTTGACTCAGATCCCACAGATCTCAACCTGATGGATCATCTGTGGGATGTGCTGGAACAACAAGCCTGATCCATGGGGGCCCCACCTCACGACTTACAGGACTTAAAGGATCTGCTGCTACGTCCTGGTGCCAGATACCACAGGACACCTTCAGAGGTCTTGTGGAGTCCATGCCTCCACATGTCAGAGCTGTTTTGGTGGCACAAGGGGGACCTATACAATATAAGGCCGGTCGTTTTAATGTTGTGGCTGATCAGTGTATATTCTGTAAAGTGAAATGACTTTATTAGTCAGTTAAAGCACAACAGCCCCCCCCCCCCAACTAAAATCATCAGCAATACAATATATGCTCTTCTATCTATGTTTGCACATGGGTCATACGCAAACCTTTCTATTCTAAAAAATATATATATTACAAAAAGCAACGGTGGAATTTTTATATTTGCTGGATTGATAAGACGCATGTAATGAACTACACATAACAAGCAATCAAGATGATTCGCAATTTTTAAGAAGTGATGTGTTTTATTCCATATCTTTCTTTACATTATCTTGACATTCAAGTTGACGTTTAAAGTACAATTTCATGATCAACACAAAAACGATATACTGTATATAAATTAACGGTTAGCAATTGGAGAGCGATTTTATAGTGCAACTGATCCATGTCCAAAGCTTCCACTCTGGCCAGGGTAGTGACCTCATATTGCATTCCGCCCAAAGTTTGAACCCTAACCGAAGCAAAGAAGAATTGCAGTTAATCCTTAATGTCAATAGAAACAAATTCAGGCAACGTCATATGATGAAACATATGTATGACCGTATGTATATATATGCGACAAATAACCTCTTGAACCTTGAAAAATTACAGTATATTTCTCGTCATAGATTAGGGTTGACACACTCAGTTTAAGGTTTGTTTTTGAATGTTCGTCATCTCGTCTTTGGAGCGGGCCTGGGGGGGCGGTGGTGCTGGTTGGGGCCGATGTATTTCAGCGGAGTGTCGGCTGGCTTCTCGATCACTTCCAGACCCATATAGGACTGCAGGGCCTGTGGTACGCGCACCTTTCCCTCCTGTACACAGAGGGAGATGACGACAAGGAGTGAGAGGGTGAAAGAGGGATTGGTAGTGTTAAGAGTGCGGAGCAAATCAAAAAAAAGTGATGAGCAACATCATCAGACTCACTTTGGTCTGGTGCGTCTCCAGGATGGCAATGATGGTCCGGGGGATGGCACACGCCGTAGCGTTCACCTGAAGGTGCACACATAGAGCACATGGTGAGCCAATGTGAGCAAGACCTGCATGATTATACCTCTGCCGCCCCAAGCCCCAAGCCTTACTGTGTGAGCGTACTGCAGGCTGCCATCCTCCCTCTCATACACAATGTTTAGGCGCCTGCTCTGGTAGTCCGTGCAGTTGGACGCGCTGGAGATCTGACATGCAGAGGAAAAAGAAAACGAAAGAAATGGTCCTGTGGTGCTCAGTGGGTACAGAATGGCACTAAAGCACCTGACTTGGGTTGGGTTCTTACTTGGCTTACCCTTACGCAAAGAGTATGTACAATGGGCTGTAAAACAACTAATTGAAGCCATGCTTGTGGGTCTCTCCAGTCAAACAATGCTGATTCCAACAGAATCTCGTATTATACTTCAAAGAGTTTAGATTGCACTATATTAGAATTGTTAAAAAAAAAAAAAAAAAAACCTGCATAAAATGGTTTAAAACTATAAAATTGCACATTGTCAAGGGCCGTGTTCAAAGAAATCGGTGCAGCCATACAGCAACCTCATGGCATTCACCTCCCCATAGGCGTTTCTCCCCGGCATCCAGGCTTCAATGTCGTACTTCCTGTGTGCTGGAAGACCCAGTTCCTGTGTTGGCATGTCAAGGACTCTGAAAATGTATACATATATCAAAAAAAAAAGTACAAATCTTCCGGATGCATGTCATAAGAGCAGGTGCAGATTGTGTGGGGATGTAGGACTGAGTGAGTGAGGCTGTCGAACATTAAAGCGTTCAGCGACCTGTAGGGGAGCTCGAGAGAGGAGAAGATCTCCTTCTGCAGAGACAGGAAGTACTGCAGGAGCTGAGAGCTCTCCTCCCCCGTCTCATCAGCCGTCACACCGAACATCTCCACCTGTAGACACACACACACACACACACACACATCCCCCACCCCCACACACTTCATTGATATACGGTACTTCAGCAAGATGAGCCAATCTTCCTGGGCACAAGTATCTTATTATCAGTAAAGTCAGAGGCGTGTGTGTGTGTGTGTGTGTGTGTGTGTGTGTGTGTGTGTGTGTGTGTTCCCTTCACCTTGTTGAAGTGATGCACTCTGTACAGCCCCCATGTCTCTCGTCCCGTGTCGGTCTCTGCTCTGTAACATGTGCTGCTGCACGCGGTCCTGTGGTGGCACATCACGAGTCACATCATGCAAAAATAGAATAATAATAATAATAATAAACACACATGAAATACCAAATCTCCCACTTGATAGTCCAAACCCCTGAGCTCCCCAGTTCTCACAGGACAGGCAGGTCCTTCCAGTTTACTGCATGGTCCATGAAATAGCCTGGTGTTGGAAAGAGACAGGATACACCAAGTTAAAACGGGGTTCATTCTGGCATAACAAAATCTAATTCAAGAACTTTCAAGTACTTTTTTAAGCTCTACTTTTTCATTTTCAACAACTTCACGCAAAACAAATATAATAAACGTTGTGATCTTTATTAATTACAATATTATATGTCTCTCTCTCTCTCTCTCTCTCCCTCCCTCCCTCTCTCTCCACACACAATTCTGGAAATGTTTCATCACGGATTTCAAGCTTTCCAATCAGTTTTCAAGCACAAAAGAGGCTAGTTACAAGGTATTCCAGTCCTTAAATTTCGATAATTCAAAGGACGAAATTCAAGCACTTCAAGGACCTGGTAAGAAGCCTGCATATGAGAGATATATTTCCCCTTTAAATGAATGATCATGTAATGGGAGAAAGCGTATCGAGAAATTCTCCATATGTCTACAAACCAGAATCCCTTGAGCCGAAACCCCTCGATCATCCACAGGGCAATGGAGCTTTACCTGCCACCCCCACCTCTCCGGTTCCGGCCAGGTTGAGATCAGGGAAACGGTCCGGGTTCAGAGAGTAGACTTGGGAGCGGTGGGCATTGGGTCGCATCCCGCAGCCCTCCTGGAAGGGAAGACAATTTCAAAAATCAATCTAAAAGAACAGTATAACAGAGACAACGGATAACACAAGGAACAGGTTGTGACACTTACAAACACTGCCCCCTTCAGCATGTCTGGCACCACCATGGGAATGAAGCCCTGTGCGGGTTAAAAGAAGACAGGGATTAAAAAAAAAAAAAAAAAAAAAAGCGGTAGTTTCAGAAAAGCAGAGAGAGAGAGAGAGAGAGAGAGAGAGAGATTTAGCCTCTGCATCTCCTTGCTGTGCCTCCTCCAGGGGCAGAATACCACATGTAGATGTAAAATTTTATTTTCTGACCCAGGCCTACCCGCCGCTGCAGGGTGTCCAGAGCGAAGTTCTGCAGGGCGGTCTGCAGCCTGGCCCCGGCCCCCCGCAGGTAGTAGGACCGGTGGCCTGAGATGTGGGACAGATGCCTGGACCAGAGGACAGACGGACAACATATACAAAAAAAATAGTCAAAGGCACTGGTTTGAAAAATTGAGCAGGTGGCATATACCAGGGGTTCCCAACCACCGTGCCGCGGAGCGGTGCCCGGCCATTTTCCACTGGGCGTGAAAAGGCGGGCAGGGGTGCCCTGTTTAGCCTGTGCTTTACTTTAGTTTTGCAAAGCCTGATCAGAGCGTTCTCAAAATGAAAACAAACGAGCGGACAGTGTGTTTTTTATTTATTAATTATCTATATGATTTATTTTAAGGTTGGGAACCTCTGGAATATAGAATAAATATAGCAATACATTTCATACACTGCGTTCCAAATTATTATGCAAATTGGATTTAAGTGTCCTAAACATTACGTTTTTTGTTTTTCAATTAAAATCATGGATGGTATAGTGTCTCAGGGCTCTTTGGGTCACTGAAATATATACTACTTAAGATGGACGTTCCACATTATTAAGCAGTTTCAAGCAATATGGGAAAGAAAAGATCTCTCTGCTGCCGAACAGCATGAAATAGTGCAATGCCTTGTACAAGGTATGAAAACATTAGATGTTTCACGAAAACTTAAGCGTGATCGTACTGTGAAGAGATTTGTGGCTGATTCAGAGCACAGACGGGTTGGTGCAGATAAAGGCATAATGAGGAAGGTTTCTGCCAGACAAATTCATGGGATTAAGAGAGCAGCTGCTAAAATGCCGTTACAAAGCAGCAAACAAGTATTTGAAGCTGCTGGTGCCTCTGGAGTCCCGTGAACCTCAAGGTGTAGGATCCTCCAGAGGCTTGCAGTTGTGCATAAACCTACTATTGGGCCCCCCCTAACCAATGCTCACAAGCAGAAACAAACAGTCTTGTTTACTGATGAGTGCCGTGCAACCCTGGATGGTCCAGATGGATGGAGCAGTGGATGGTTGGTGGATGGCCACCATGTCCCAACAAGGCTGTGACATCAGCAAGGAGGTGGCGGAGTCATGTTTTGGGCCGGAATCATGGGGAGAGATGTGGTAGGTCCCTGAAGGTGTGAGAATAACCTCGGAAAAGTATATAGTTTCTGACTGACCACTTTCTGCCATGGTACAAAAAGAAGAACCGTGCCTTCCGTAGCAAAATCATCTTCATGCATCGACTATTTAGGAAAATCAGAGAAAAATATCATTTGCATAATAATTTGGAACACGGTGTAAGAAACCCTCACGGTCTCACCTCTGTCTGATGAGGCCCAACTCCTCCCCCAGTTCCACATGACCTTTGGGTTTGAAGTCGAACACTGAAGGCGGAAAGTGGAAAAGATTGACATTAGGATACATATTTTTTTTCTCAAATTAATATTGAATTTGGAAAAAGTACAGTAATGTCAGCAGGCTTCATTCTGAATTCAAGGACTTTCAAGCACTATTTCTTTATTTTAAAGGAGTTCAAAGAAACTTAAAATGTGATCTTTATTAATTAAATATAATATAATCTTAGTCTCATTGTCTATTATTAATATTAGTATACAGCATATATTATTGTTGTACAATTATATATATTATCAACTGTTGTATACTTCTAACCTTTCCGGTAGACTGTCTGTTTGTAGTACCCTTTGTACAATGACCTCCCCCCTGGCTTGTCACATTCCTTGGGACATTCATTTTAATACATTGTGTTTACCGGACCTCTGCTCTTTCCTCCACCTTTCTCCTGAGAGACACTTAATATCTTTAGTTAGCATGGTGTCTCCCCCTGACCACACCTGGCTCCTTGGGACCTTCATTATATAATACCTTTGTTTAGTATCTGAAACCAAAGCCCCTTTCCCACTTGCACTGAAACACATAAATCCGCTGGCAATGACGTGTGAACAGGAGCCGGTGTCTATGTTCTGTAAAAGTCGTTCAATTAATTTCCCCACTCTCGACCTCGTATAATTTCCTCGAAAATGCCGGCACCACTGTGTAATGTAAGTGTATGGGAATGGAAGCAGTCATATTGTCGGGACAAGCACATAAACTAGGGATGGAGCCAAATCCAAATATTGGGAAAGCACAAATAGTTGATTTTTACGAATATTTGTTTCGTACAAATATTTCCAAAATGATTTGTTTTCCGGAAGAAGAAAGTTTTTTGGGTTTTTTTTCAGAATAACAGCGAGTCCGATCCGACCCGTGGCGCTCAGCTGCAAAGATGATAAACTGAAACACGTCCCGTCCACCTGAAGATGGGTATTTATATTCTTAAATTGCATTATTTTTCTTCTTAAAAAATGCCACTCACATGTTAGTGTGTCTTTTAGAGTTAGGTTTGGTGGCATTGAGCAGCAGTGCTCGCACCTAGTGTGGAGCCGGAGAGGGAGCGAGTGGACAGGGAGACATAGGATGGGTGGAGAACGTTCCTCCGTTGGAGGCAGAGTGTGTAGGACAAAGTGTGTAGTCACACTTATTTAATAACCCTGGGTTAGGGTTATTTTTTCCAGGGGCTTTGTCCCTGCTCCGTCAACAGGGGGGAACTGAGTGCGTCCGGGAAGGGCGGGGATACAGGGGGGTGGAAACTGAAGCGCTGGTCTGGAGAGCCAGGAAAAAAAAAAGAAAACTATTCATATTGTACGTCTGTTGCCGCCAGATTGTCCAAACGATAGCATCTACACTGGACATAACCCTGTATGATCCTTACTATTCCCCATGGGCCCACGATTTTATGTATTCAATGAGATGAAAAGCAATTATGGAAAAATGTTATTACAATCTGAATAACAAAACCAGAGGTTTTCAATGATCTTTTTTTTTTTTTTTTTTTTTTAGGAGTTTTCAAGCACATCAGCACGAAGGGGACCATTTTTCCAGGTCCTCCGGTACTTAAATTTCTGAGGACGAAATTCTCCCACGTCAAGCACCTGAAGGACCTGGTGAGAACCCTGTGTCGGGAGTCCAGCATGTCCCTTAAAAACAATGCCTATCCATCCAGAAAGCCTATATACTCCAAACGCAGGTCACCTGGCTTCTGTCCAACCAGCTCCAGCACCGTCGCCTGGCTCTCATCTCCGATTGGCTAAAACCGGAAACACGGACACATGGCTTGAGTTCCAAATAACGTGTTCGGAATAAATGCTGTAATATCTTGCATGCAACCATTTCAAAAAGCAGCAGTGGACTGTTCCTGTGTCTTTACCACGTCGGGGTGTGTGGTGTTGGGCAGACTGAGTGCTCGGCTGTAGTGCTCCCGTTCCAGCTCACTTTCTTTAGGGTACAGTTGATTGAGCCGGTCGCGGATCTTTCGACCTCTCTGACGAGCTTGGCTGAATTCTGGAATCTGGATAATGGAAGAAAATAATTAAAAAAAAATAAAAATAAAATAAATAAAAAAAGTCACTCACTGAAAACCTACTTCCTACACTTACGTACAGAATTTCAAAGACTCAATGAGGACAATTAAATGTTATAATCTAATTTAATCAGTCAACCAGTGTCAACACTTGTATTTGTTTATTTATTTTTATATATCTGACTATTTCGTTTTGTGGTTTTCTTTATTAACTTTTATTCAAAAATAAGTATTTATTTAAGAAAAGTATTTCTTATTTATTTTATCTTCACTTTTTATTCTATTTAATTCTTTAAAAAAAAATGTTCATGCTAATTGTCTAAAATTCCTCGTTTATGCATGTAAATTATCTTTGAGTGTTTTGTCTTAACCCTCAATGACACATAATAGGAAATTAAATGAGGTCCCACTTACATTTGCGAGAGCCTTCTTGTCATTCTTGTCCTGTTAAAACGAGAGCAGCAACGTGTCATGTTCAGGAAATACACATTAAACTATTAGAATGTTATACATATACACATGCATCAAGTTAGATTGTCCTCTATCTGTTCGAGGCTGGATGTCAGGGTAAAAAGTATGTTTTTGTCAGCTCTTTGAAAATAACTATGTGTTGTTGTTCTTTCAGTTTGCAGGCGTATTGTAAGTGATTTGGGTGTGTGCGGGCAGTCGTACTGACCACCAGCGCTCTGACTTCCTCACTGACTACGTGCTTCTGCGCCTCCAGCTCGAAGATGTCCTCCCTCACCGCTTGGAGCTGCCGCCACACTCTCACCTGCAACGCACACAGACACAACAGCCCAAATGTGGTCGCGGCGTAGACACGGGGGTGAAGCTGGACAAGGGCGGGTCAAATGTATGTGTCCGAATACTTTCATCATTATTTATAGTTATCAAAATGGAACTACCCTCCCCCCCTTGCAGGAGCTATACACCAGGAGGTGAAGTAGCAGAGCCCGCAGGATCATGAAGGATCCTCACCACCCCAACAACGGACTGTTTCAGCTGCTGCGGTCAGGCAAGCGCCTCCGCAGTCACACAGCGAGAACAGAGAGACTGAGACTGAGTTTTTTCCCGCACGCCATAAGAACTGTCAACGCTGACCTCACCAGGGGTCCTAACTGAGCCATGCACTAGGCTCCACTACCTACTGTACTGTATGTAGCATACTGTACCGCATACTGTGTCACTGTTCAGGGTTGTTCGTGATGCCGTATTGCTGCGCCGTACTGTTGTATACTGTGCTGTATTATCCCAAACACTACCTCACACTATTCACATTCACATGCCACTTTAATTCACATGCCACTTTAAATGCACATATCTGTATATACATAGGCATATTCCTTCAACCTATTCCATTTTATTTTTATTGTATTTTATTCTATATATTTTTATCTTATTCTATAAGTATTCAACTTACTGCATTACGTTTTAGGAGTCAGTTAGTCGGTCTATTAGAAAAGAATTTTTCTACTTTTATTTTATTTTTTATTTTTTCCTAGGACATAGTGTGTGCTATCACCGGGTGCGTTGCATTACATTTCACTGCATATATGTATGGAAGTATGTATATGTATGTGACAAATAAAAAATCTTGAATCTTGAATCTTGAATCTTGATCATATCGAAAGGAGTGCAGAGGTCATCCAGACATTTTTCATTGTCGCTTTCTATATCTTTCACCAGGGGGTGTGCAGGTATCAGTTAAAAACTTTGAAAAAATATATTTGACTATTTAAAAATAGATTTTTGGAAAAATAATATTTTTTTTAATTTAGTCTTACAGCCAAGTGCTATTTATTATTCTGTATTCTGTGTGTACACACACTGTGTAAGGGACCGGGTGGAAAACATAACGGTAACGTGTAAGAATATACAATATATAGAGCATTGTAATGTAGGAATGTTTCGACATCATTTTAATGAGACAACCGTTCATGACGCCGCCGCTCTTACGATGTCTCTGACTTGCTCCCCTCGCAGCTCCCCCTTCCTGTTCTCCACATCGGCCATGACTCTGTCAGTCTCCTCACACACCGGTCGCATGTCCAGGTCCGGCTTGTCGCTGTAGCCCTCCCGGACATGGTCGAGCAGACTGCTCCGGGTGCCGTGGGCCGAACGAACCAGGCTCACCCGGCACGATGCTTGCCGAACGCGTGTCACCGGCTTCAGCGCGTTCAGTGTTGCGCCTCCAGCCCGGGCGACCATGCCAATGCAGGTCGCCATGTTTGGGGTCGGCTGGTTCTTCTTCGGTGTTCGGCAAACCCAATTGTAAGTGCATTACCGCCACCAACTGGAGATTATTTTCCCCTGCGAAGATTGAGCACTAAAATATAGAATAATAATAATAATAATTATAGTAATAATGATTAACAATAATAATAAATATTGAAATGCACTAATTTATGTATATTAAATCAGTTTATTTTAGAAAGTTGTGTTGCATTCCATTGAAAATTGGAACTCGTTCATTCCGACTCGCGAGTCCACGCTTCCGAGCTATTCTATTGCTTCTGCTCGAGAAAAAAAAAAACATGGACGCCCGCAGTAAATGTGTGTTTAGTTTTTATGTTTTTGGAAGAGAGATTGAAGGTTTCGCGTAAAAGAAAAACAAATCTGCAATCCGTCCCGAAATTCCGACTTGGAATTCTGATTTAAATGGTCGTTCCTTTAGAGTTTCCTAAGCCGAGCTGAGATATTTCCCGAGTTCCAATTTTAATTGAACGCACCATTAGCGACCTGAGCTCGGAATACGGAAGTACGTACGGTCAGAGGAGGCGGGGTCAAAATTGAACTGACCAATCAGAAAATAAAATTGAAAACTGAGAGAGGTTTTTTTCTATACAAGTGTATGAATATCATTGTAGACGCACTTTACATATATAAACCAACTGTGTCAAATATTTTACTAGAAATTTAAATACATTTTTTAATTTCTCGTGCAAAGGAGCACTAGCGAACCCAAAACAAATCGTCACGGTTCAAAGGTTAACCAATCGGAAACACGGAAGCGTCACATTGCAGTAAGACAAGTGCGGCCGACGAAAGTCAGCTGCATCTTTCTCATATCCACCGCTTAAAAAAAAATATATATACATATTTATATGACTTCGTTGTGCGTAGCCATGAAGGGCGTATTCACATTGTGCCATGGTTGACTAATATTTGTTCATTTTCTGTAAAAGAGACTGGTTGGCCTGCATGAGGCTTGGTGGGAGCCACGCTCCTCTCTCACAAGGCCGTGCTCCCTCACTCCCGGTACCGGGCCAAGTATCCAGGGAGCCCCGCGGATCATCACACATGGGACCGTTAAAGAGTCTCTGGTCTGGACTGAACTGAAGCGAACGGGTGTTCGGAAACATTTACCGCAACTGGCCCACCGGTTCCCGTTGAGGTACTCACTCAAGGCTTCACCGTGGAAACGAGACGAAGAGCTAAGGTAATGTGAAACAACAACAATAATAATATAATAATATAATATAATAATATATGCACCTCGATAGACGCGTTGTCAATGCATGTGATAAAGATGCAAAGACTGCATATTGTGTACTCGATTGTATACCCTACAACTCGTCCCCTGGCCGGCTTGACCTGGGTGATCTGAGCCAGACAGGGGACATAATATGCTTCTACTTATTTTTGTCACTTATATATGTTTATTAAGTGTCACATAAGGAGGTAAACGAATGACAAAGTAATGGCTGTGAGCTCAGGGCTTCCCAGCGCCTGGTTCCCAACGGTTTTCTATCCACTTTCGGACCGCGCTGACGTCAGCTCGCGCCGGATTTCCTCATATGGTCCATATGGTCATATGGCCCCCCACGGTGCACGGGGGTCGCGCCGAAAACATGCGTTTAATCAATGCCTGTCACCGGGTGACCGAGCCCGTGGGCCACTGGTGAAAGCCCCGGAGAGCCGGACGTCTGTGGCGGCTTTCCCGCCATGCATTCGCATTCACACACACACACACACACACACACACACACACACACACACCGCGTTCACATGCATTCCCTCCGCCGCACACCGGCAGTTACCGCCTTTCGCCACACGCGTCGCCAAAAACAACGCGACGGAGATCTTTGAGATTACGCTTTAAAACAAAGACTAATATCCTTAAAATAAGTGTGTTTGTGTATGTAAATTGGGCACGGGATCACAACGTCAACGTTAACAGCGTACACACTGAACGGAATTATTGATTAAAAACTTACTATGATTGCATTGTAAGTTTTTAGATTTGGGGGGGAGAAAAAGCCTCCAGTTTAGCCGTGTAACCGTAAAGAACAGACAAACATGTAATTTGTCTCCATTTCGGGACGAGGAACATGTGTCCTGGATCCGGACACACCCGGGCTTAATTCAGAACCCAGTTTAGTTTAGCGGGCAAAATCTACCCGTTATGTCACATAATAAGCAGGTATTGAGCATAATATTTACCGAACAGAGACGTCCTGCTGTAATCTTTGTTGTGTCCACTCTCATTTTCAGAATCTCATTTGGGATCGAACGTGTACGGTTGGATTTGACTATTTGCCATTTCCAATCGAGAACAAGAAATTTTATTACGGCCATTCCCAAACTTGGGAATGCCAGGGCCCAACTGGAAATCAGAAAATCCTCTGTGGTGCACCCGAACTTTTAATAACAACTCTGATCAACACACGAGACCAGGACCAAGTATTTTGCTATGTATTTTTAAAAAAACAAAACAATTGTATGTAAACGTGGGCCTAGGGCAACGCAGCAATTTATAAAGCAACAAATGTAAAAACAGGGTTAACAAATTAAAAAATCAAGGTCAGATACATGAAGAATAACATGTAATTTAAATCCCATGGATTTTTTTTCCCATGGTTTAATTTGTTCTGATTCCTTTTTTAAATTTAAATATTTAATCATAAATACTTTATTGTAATTTCAAACTTAATTACAAAATTGAGCATGACATCCTGCGTCCCACCTGCAGTACCTTCACTGCCCACACTTTGCCCACACTGGCTAGGTTTGAGGAGGCAGGAATTGGGCCAATCGGGAGAAATTTGGCTTTTATGGAGGGGGTCTTGAAGAGACAGAAGCTATGATGGCTTGTTTCAGCAGAGGCTGAACTGAGGGGCCGCATAGAGGGCCAGTAAAATTAAAAAATATATATTTTTACTGTGAATCATGGAAAGCTACTCTAGTGGAGTCCCAGAATAAAAATATCTAGCTGGAAATGAGCAAAATAGGTCCCCTTTATAATTGTGGAGGGACATTTCAAAGATAAAGATTCAAAGACTGCATATTGTTAACTAGATTGTTGACTGTACAACTCCCCCTGGCTGGCTTGACCTGGGTGATCTGATCTGAGCCAGACAGGAAAATGTTAAAGATAATGCTTCATACATTATACAGGTACTCCTCACCTAACGACCGCTCGGACTTACGACCAGCTCTCTGACCACCAGCATTGTAAGCTGCGTATAATAGTGTCAATTGTCTCAGCGTCAAGCATCTCATTGCGCATTACAGTTCTCAGTTTCAGTCTCGTTTCCGCCGTCTGTCAGTATTCACTACACTAGCGTTTGCAATTGCCACGCCCCCTTACCGTGATATAACACGGTTCTTCATTTATCGACCAATTTGCTTAACGACCTGGTCCTAGGAACGGAACTCAATCATTAAGTGAGGAGTAGCTGTAATGTTATTACCATTTTTTTTTTTTCCACCCTGGTACACTGTGTGTGTGTGTGTGTGTGTGTGTGTGTGTGTGTGTGTGTGTGTGTGTGTGTGTGTGTGTGTGTGTGTGTGTGTGTGTGTGTGTGTGTGTGTGTGTGTGTGTGTGTGTGTGTGTGTGTGTGTGTGTGTGTGTGTGTGTGCGCCAAATGTGTATCTATCTTGATTATAGCCTGTAGTGTACAGTGATAATGATGCTTTTGTAAGCATTTGTACAGTGCCGTGAAAGTATTTGCCCCCTTCTTGATGATCTGTATTATTGCATATTTGCCACGTGAATGGTTCCAGATCTTATGACAAAATATAATATTAGACAATATAATCTGTGAAAACACAAAACACATTTATTGAAATTATTATATAATTTATTCAATTATGAAGTTGTCAAACACCCATATCACCAATGTGCAAAAGTAAATGCCCAACTTAACCTTAATAACTGTTTGCAGCACATTTTAGCCGCGATAACAGCAGCCAAACGCTTTCTATAATTTTATATCACGTTGATATTGTCAAATCTTACAATTTGTCCGAAGATCTGAAACCATTCGGTGTTACAAATACCCAATCATAAAGGAAACCAGTAAGGGGGCTAATGCATTTTTACGTCACTGTATTTCATATCACTGGCAGATGATTTAACCAAGCATGCATACCTCTCTCAGATGAATGCGGTTCGGGGGGGCACAGTCACCTGGCGCCCCCAGCCGTGGCAGGATGGGGACGGGGGAGGAGGGGAACCCCTGTCCGACAGTGACTCAGAGGAGGAGGACTTTCCGGATGACAGCACTACTCCATTAGGGGACTACATAACACACGGTACGACAAGGAGAGGGTGTACAGTTCCTCGCTACGCGTTTGGAACTGTAGCCTGCCCACAACTTGCTAAAGTCTGGGGATTTCACCACTCATCTTGTCCCCAGTGGCTCCCTCATCCCTCGCTGAGCTTGTGGCTTTGCTCAAGACATTCAGAAAGTGCACCATAGGACCACGGTGCTTTAGTTTCAGCCATGTCATTTTTTATTTCAAATTAGTCACTATTTTATCTCTTTTCAGAGGTTCTTTTGCAGAATTGAATTGCTTCAACTGAATCCCAATTTCCAATGCCTTTAAAAAGCTATGATTTACAGTAGAGAAAACCAGGAAGTGCAGCCAAAACATTAAAACAACTGACAGGTGAAGGGAATAACATTGCTCATCTCATTCCAATGGCACCTGCGATGGGTGGGATATATTAGGCAGCAAGTGAACAGTCAGTTCTTGAAGTTGATGTGTTGGAAGCAGGAAAAATGGGCAAGCGTAAGGATCTAAACGACTTTGACAAGGGCCAAATTGTGATGGCTAGATGACTGGGTCAGAGCATCTCCAAAACAGCAGGTCTTGTGGGGTGTTCCTGGTATACAGTGGTTATTACCTACCAAAAGTGGTCCAAGAAAGGACAACTGGTGGACCTGCGATAGGGTCACGGGTGCCCAAGGCTAGTGATGTACGTGGGGAGCGAAGTCTCCCACACAAGAGCTACTGGGTTTGCCGCGGTTATTTGTGTTTCACGGCATTCAGGCATACACCGATTACATTACTTGCCCACCACCCCACCGTCGTTTTGCTTTTTTTAAATAAATAGCAATAAAATCGATTTAGTTAATTTTTCACGTATCAGCGCTGACGTTCATCAAATAGAATCAGTTCTATTTTGTTAAATACTAAGTGTGTTATCAATACTTAGTCGGACGCTACAAAAATAAAAGTGTCTGCTTGTGTGTCTCTATCATGGCAGCAGAGGATGGAAGGCTATAGAGACCTTAGATCAGGTATAGATCGTGACCGGTCTCCCTCCATCAATAATTAGCTCCTGTATAACGGGGACACACTGTGTGTCCACACATTGAAAATCTATTATATTTGTTTATTGTCCATAAAAATAAAAAGGTAGGGCTTAAAAAGTACTTGAAAGTCCTTGAATGTCCTTGAAGTAATGCCAGAATGAACCCTGTGGAAACTACTTTAAGGACGCTATATTCCATGTGATCCAGTATGGATCCAGTAGTGGTTATTGATTTGTTTTGTGGTAGTTATTGTAATTGAATACAGGAGTCAGTGTTTTTTTGTAATTTTAATTAAGAATAAAAAGATGGTACAGGATAGATATATAGGATAGAGAGAAAGATGAAGAGAATGGGCTGTACAGCTCCGCGACCTCCCTCCCTTCCTCCCAACAATAGTACAGATGCAGATCTCTATGTCCCGGCCCTTAAACAAACCATTAAATTGCATAAAAAAATCAAGTCAAACAAAGAATATTATAGAATCTGCATTGGACATGGTTTTGATCATGTATAATAGACCAGAGCTCTCTTGTGTTTTAAAATGACACCTTGAGACAAATGCTACTTTAGGGTGTACATAGTTAAAAACACCCCTGGTGAAACATAAGAATGAACCTTGCTGAAATGTTAACAGAAATTTAAAGTTCTTTGCTGACTTTCAGGAAACACTGGGCTGAACATTCAAGTCCAAGTACCCAGTACTTGATGTCTTACTTCATTGCCCAATGCATAGATACGACCTTTTAGAACAAGGACATCGCAGGTTCCTGCTCTATGTATTCTGCATTAATAGTAGGAGTAGCCGCTGTTTAGCGTCCTGCAGGCCTAAAAGGAATGCATGAAGCAAAGATTTCACAATTGTGTTTACATCAGAAGCAGATGCGTCGATGCAAGATTCGTATTGCTTCAAGTGAGAGATAATATATAGCATATGAATTTAGTCACACACTGTTAAATACCAGATCTAGACCAAACTGCCCCAAAGATCGGTCTATTATCAGTAGTGCGAGCTTTACCTGAAGACTTACAAACTTACTTTGTTGTGAAAGCAGTGCTTCTTTCTTGCAGAACAGGAGTTCAGCTGGCCGTCAATAACTTGCATTACAAGAAGATCAGGAATACCACCGGACATTCAGTCAAAATATTGACATTTGTCAAATACCCAACATGGCAGCAAAATATTTGTTGAAATATAATGTTCCATATATGTTCCATGTGTGATCACTCCTAAAACCAAGTAAGTAGACCAAATGTCAGATTTAACAATTAACAAAGAATTGTGATTTTGTTAGCTGATTAAATTCTGCAAAAGAGCCTGTAGAGTGAGAATTGTCCGGAAGACAAAGAGAAAAATGACCGGGATCAACCAGAAGCACCGAGGTCGTAGGGTGAACGCTCAGTCTTCAGTTTAGCTCTGACCGCCCCCCTGGAGCTCCAACTAGGAGCTCTGAGCTAGGAAAGAAAGTTATTATCAAAACGAGTGGAGTTCCATTCCAGGGAATGATATTAGGAAATCCATGTGATATGCTCACATCCTCTGAGGGACTTTGTTTTCCTGTAGCTTAATTGTCCTTTGTTTTACTTGAATACCTTTAATGCATCCCTTCTTTTCAATTCTTTCTCACCTTCCCACAATTCATGCTGCAGGACTCAAGCAGCTATTGGATGCCCAACAGTTGTGTGATGTCACTCTGTTAGTGGAGGGGAAAAAGTTCATGTGTCACAGGTATGGCTGCCAGTTCTCTCTCCTATACAGTGCCCGTCGGCCCAAAACTATCTGAGGTGGGCAAGCACTCATCTTTTCCCTCTTAATTTATCTCTTACCACCCTAGAGTGCTCTTGGCAGCCGTTAGCCCATATTTCCGGGCGATGTTCACCAGCCCTCTGGTAGAGTCTCGCCTGACCGAGATCCGATTGGAGGAGGTGACGCCGTCTGTCATGGAGACTGTCATCCAGTTTGTTTACACCGGGGAGGCGGGGCTTTCTCTGGACACGGCTGAGGACCTCTTTGTGGCAGCCAATCGGCTTCAAGTCTTGCCCCTGCAGGACCTGTGCTCCAGGTAGGCACTGCCAGAGTTCCTGTAAAATCCTAAAATATGTGTACGTTATGACATGTATAGCATAGTCCAAAAGCTGTGGCTTCCACTTAAATAATTCAGTATATCTATATTGTCTTCCGCACCTTTCCTCATTCTCTTCTGTGTGTCTGGCCCCCTGCCCCAGGTTTCTATTTGAGCACCTGTCTGTGGACAACTGCCTGGGGATGTACTCCCTGGCTCGCTCCCACCATGACCAGCTGCTGCTGCGGGCTTCCCTCAGGCTCGTGGCCCAACACTTTCCACGCGTGGCTCGCCAGAAGGACTTCCTCCTGCTGGACCACGGCACCCTGGGAAGCCTCCTTGGCTCCGACCGTCTTGGGGTGGAGTCGGAGGCCGAGGTCTATGACGCGGCTCGGCGCTGGGCAGAACACCAGCCCCTGGATCGCTATGCCTACATGCCAGCGCTGCTTCACCACTTGCGGCCAGGACTGCTCTCCCAGGAGGAGAGCCGACGGCTGAGCCAGGAATTGGGTCCGGCCGCAGCAGGTGAGGGCCTCGGTGGCCCGCTAAGACCGAGGGAGGGCATGTTTGAGAAAAAGATTGTCTGTGTGGACCTGACGCCACGCGAGGATCACAATGTGACTGAGAGGAACAACACGGTCGACTGCTTTGACCCTCGGACAGGCAAGTGGGAGAAGTTGGCTGCGCTGGATTCGCTGGTCTGTCCCGGCTGCACTGCTGTCGGCGACCGTTTGTTTGTAGCCGGGGGAATTCTTAGGATGGGTTCTGTGTCTGCCGCGGTGCATGAATATGACGCCGTGCTGGACCGCTGGATTGAGCGACCTCCCATGGTCCAGCCCCGGGCCATGTTGGGGCTGCTAGGCTGTGGGGATCTACTCTACGCCCTGGGCGGGAGTAACCGCTCCGCCCTCCTAGACTCCTGTGAGACCATGGACCTGGCTTCACTCCAGTGGGGCCCTGGCCCCAGACTCCCCCTCCCTCTACGCGCCTTTGCCAGCGCAGCCCTGCGTGGACGGCTGTACCTGCTGGGTGGAACCACGCTAGACCAGAACCGAGCTGTGGTGCATTCCGGAGTGGTGATATACCACACCCTGACGGACTGCTGGACGCGCGTGTCTCTGGAGTCTGGTGCCACCTGCCTGTCGGGAGGCGTGGCTGTGCGAGGAGGAGTCTGCGCCATCGGCGGCTACATGAGGGACACCAGCAAATTCATGGACGGAATCTATACCAACCTGGAGACTCTGGACGCCACGGGACGCGTGTTGTTCTTTAGAGAGGGTAGGGGGTCCGGGGTGGAAAGGGAGGTGACTGGGGGCGGAGGGACTGTCACGGGGGAGCGGGGGGGCGCAGGAGGAGGAGGCGGCGGCGGCGGTGGCAGCGATCGGGCACCGAGCCCGGTGGTGTTCCCGGGTCTACCGCGACGCATTGCAGCTGGCGGTGTGGCCCGCTGGAAGCGAAGGATTTATGTACTTGGGGGTGAGAACGGCTCACGGTTCTACGATAGCGTGTACTGCTGGAAGCCCGGCTGGAGGAGCTGGGTCCAGAGACGTGAGAAGCTCCCGGGCGACACCGGGGGGGTCAGTCAGTTTGGCTGTACCACTCTCAAGTTCCCCAAGAAACACATCCTGTCCAGATTAAGGCTAGCCAAAGACGACTACAAGAAGACTGGGCATTAGCCTTTTGGAGACACTATGACAGGCTTCATACTGTGTTAAAATCACCAGAACTAAGCCTGGTTTATGCTTCTGCGTAGGTACACATAAACGTCCCACGGAGCTGCACAGCTAAGGGGGTAATGGGTCACAGAGGCTCGCTGAGGAGACAACGCACCACTGCCCAAATCTCAAAAGGTTGCACGGTCCTGCATGTCAAACGCGCCGATTGGGTGAATAGTCCAACTTCCTGTCAGGAGGTGGGTTTGAAATGCGGAATAAAATTCGGCAGATAGGAACTTGACTTGGGAAAGAATATTTTTTGCATATAATTTTTGTTGTATAAAGTTTTTAATTAACGTTTGTCAGGGAAAAAATATTTATTCTAATACAGGTACTCCTCACTTAACGACAGAGTTCTGTTCCCCTAGGATACACTGTATATAGTATATGCACTGTATATAGTTTATACAGTTTATATACTGTAGTATATATATTGAATATAGTATATACAGTGTATAAAGCATATACACTGCATATAATATATATATCTCTATATATTATACAGACTGGTCAGAGAGCTGGTCCTAAGTTTGAACAGTGGTTAAACAAGTAGGTCGTTAAGTGAGGAGTACCTGTATTTCAGCCATAGGAACATCTCTGTATGATGCCGACGCACGTTCACTTACGTAGAGAGGGAGAAGCATAAACCAGCCTTTACTCTTCACCATCATCAATCATGTAATATTAATGATCAACATCAATTTGTGAGGAAGTGAGTGTTCTAGACAATCTGAGTACTGCTGGTTATGGGGCAGGATCTCACGATTCGTTTTAATTTCAATACAAATGGTCACGATGCGATTGTATATCGATATGTTGACATTTTTATACTTAATTGCTACCAACTTTTCAATGTACAATCTAATGCGCTTTACAAAAAATGTCGCAGCACAAATACAGTCCATTACAGATATGAGATAACTAAAATGGTTGCATAACTCTCATAACACAGTGTCAATGTTACAATTTACTAAATCAATTAAGAAATTGAAAAATGGAATTGAAGTATATTGGAGTATCAATGTTATTTTATTTTTAATTATTTTTAATCTAGTCCTAAATCTCAGAAGTGGTTTTTAAAGTAATTTATACATCCAGACAAGTAGACCAACAGCGAGCCAGTGGGGCCAACAAGGTGTCAGGGGACCTGTACTTGAATGTATCCTCAGCTTCCATTTGCCAGGACGGGGGACACTGAAAACCTATTTTAAGATCAAGAAAGGAGAAAGGCCATGAATGTGTTTATTTTGCCCCCCCAACCCCCCTCCCTCCATGAATGATCTTTGTAGTAATATTTTCATTTAAACTTCCTTTCTCGAGGCTGGTTTGAAAACGGATTCAATTTAGAGAATTAATCAGCAGTAAATGTGAAGGTTAGAATTTTACCTTAGCACTCCCAGGCTGGAGCTTTCACGGTACCTGGCTTGGAGGTTATGATTGCCTGAATGCAGATTGTCTTTCCTATTCTAATAGAGTCGTGTGCTGATAGGTTAAATGTAATGTGAGGACATTTCTTGATCATGAATTTTTCATACCCCTCGCCATTACACACATTCAGGTCGAGTGAGTCATCTCATTTATAGGAACTGATGTTTTTGAACTGAATGGCAAATGGATATTTTGATGACAGCAGTGTTATTGGATAATAAAAAAAACTATTTGCTTACTATTGCTTTGTTTATTTACCCAACTGAGGATCAAATGAGCTTATACACTCACTGAGCACTTTATTAGGAACACCTGTACACCTACTTATTCATGCAGTTAGCTAATCAGCCAATTGTGTGGCAGCAGTGCAGTGCATAAAATCATACAGATACAGGTCAGCAGCTTCAGTTAATGTTCACATCAATCATCAGAATGGGGGGAAAAAATGTGATCTCAGTGTTTTCCACCATAGCATGACTGTTGGTGCCGGACGGGCTGGTTTGAGTATTTCTGTAACTACTGATAGACAGTTGAAGACTGGAAAAACGTAGCCTGGTCTGATGAATCTCTGTTGAGGCACACAGATGGTAAGGTCAGAATTTGGTGGCAACAGCATGAATCCATGGAACCAACCTGCCTTGTGTCAACTGTCAACAGGCCGGTGGCGGTGGTGTAATGGTGTGGGGACTTATTTCTTGGCACCCTTTGGGCCCCTTAATACCAATCAATCCTCGCTTGAATGCCACAGCCTATTTGAGTATTGTTGCTGACCATGTGCATCCCTTCATGGCCCCAATTTACCATCTTCTAATGGCTTCTTCCAGCATGGTAACGCACCACGACACAAAGTAAAAGCCGTCTCGACCTGGTTTCATGAACATGACAATGAATTCAATGTTCTTCAGTGGCCTGCCCAGTCACCGGATCCGAATCCAATAGAACACCTTTGGGAAGTGACGGGGGATTCGCAGCATGAATGTGCAGCTGACAAATCCGCAGGTATTTGGCGATGCAATCATGTCAACATGGACAAGAATCTCAATGAATGTTTCCGACATCTTGTGAAATCCATGCCAAGAGGAATTGAGGCTGTTTTGAGTGCAAAAGGAGGCCCCACCCAGTATAAGTATAGTGTTCATAATAAAGTGCTCAGTGAGTGTAGTTGGTAGAACATAGGCAAAGCAGGATGACAAGTGAAAACCACTGAAACCTGACTGAGGGGCTTTTTTTCGTACTGTGGTGTTAATATTTAGTGTCGTTGATATTCTGCTGAATCTGCTCAGTGTTCCTTTTTCTGACCAAAGGTCCAAGCCCACAGTACTGGCCAGTAGCCTCAGTGAACTCATAGAGCTAGACTGACGGCTTTTCCAATAATAGTCTGGCAGTATCTTCACCTGCATTAGATTAAAAGATTAAAGGTATATTGTTGAGCCGGGTGCATCAGGCCACAGACAGAGCGATGGAGAATATTTCCTTGGCGCCCATTTTACCCGGAAAGGTAACCGTCAACAACGCAGCGGATATCTCCGTCATCGTGGGGTACTTCATCTTGGTCATCGGTGTTGGGATTTGGGTAAGCGCATCCTAAACTGTCTACTTGTGTGTTGTTGTTTTTTTGTTTTTCTTTTAATGCATTAGACCCTTCCCCAGGTAATTGATTTTGTCTTGTTTTTATTCCAGTCTATGTTCCGCACCAATCGTGGAACAGTGAGAGGCTACTTCCTGGCCGGACGAACCATGACTTGGTGGCCGGTGAGGCAAAGCCTGTCCTGTCGTAGAGTATCGATGTGTAGAACCATGTCAGAGGGGCTGCGTAGGTGTCGGGAAAGGCATTGTGAGATCAAATTCACTTGAATGTTCCACTCCTCATGTTTGCCAAATCCCTTTTGATATGAATTATCAAGAGGAGGAAACTAAGGGTAACTTACAGAAAGTTGACATGAATTGCTCTTTTTTTAAATCTTGACACACGTCTCTCTTAATGTGGTGAGGCTACATCTGTTTATTTTGTTCCTTTTTTTAGGTTGGTGCATCGCTGTTTGCCAGCAACATTGGTAGCGGTCACTTTGTTGGACTGGCAGGCACCGGGGCCGCCAGCGGTATCGCAGTGGGCGGGTTTGAGTGGAACGTAAGTTGTGCCCCACCAAACGGGACAAATGAGTTTGTTCTACGATGAATCGCCATAATTCATTATTAAAGCTTTAATCAATACCAATCCAGCACCTTGACGTATTTGACGTAGGGGTCCTTCCAGTCTCTCCTGGGGTGTCCAGGGGCGCAGCCGTCGTCAACGTACGATGACACAGTGTCGCTGTCTTTCTCTTCTACCAGGCGTTGTTTATTGTGCTGTTGCTGGGTTGGCTGTTCGTACCCGTCTACCTCACAGCCGGGGTGAGCGCTCCTCGTGTCCTACTCAACTTCCGCGCCAAACACTGGTTTTCTCGGTGAATAGGCTAAAAGGTGATCTCCTATTGTAGGTGGTCACAATGCCCCAGTACCTGAAGAAGAGGTTTGGAGGGACCAGGATAAGCCTCTACCTCTCGGTCATCTCGCTGTTCCTCTACATCTTCACCAAGATCTCTGTGAGAGGAAGTCGGCAAGCGCATGGAAACGCTACCGGGTCCCCGAGGGCCCCGAAAATATTACATTGAGACTCCCATTTTAGAGCTCGGAACAGGCTCTCTTCTGTTCTGTTCTTTCAGGTGGACATGTTCTCAGGAGCTGTGTTCATCCAACAGGCGTTGGGATGGAACATCTACGTGGCGGTCATCGCCCTCCTCTCCATCACAGCCTTGTACACTGTTACGGGTAAGGGGGTGTACTCCGACCTATTTCAACATGCATTTATTGCGTTTTCCGATTGTGTTAATGGGTTGATCCAACAGTAAAGGTGTGTGAACTGTGGTGCTTTGGCCCCCGTGCGCTGGTCTCTCTCTGACTGATGCTTGTTTGTGGCCAGGCGGCCTGGCTGCCCTGATGTACACCGACACGGTTCAGACGTTCGTGATCATCGCCGGCGCCTTCGTCCTCACCGGCTTCTGTAAGTCCAGTGTGTTTTGGCCTCGCCCCTACAATAAGTACAGGGATCAGGCTGTTGTAATGCGGCAACAACAAGAGCCGGGGGGTAAAAAAAAAAAAAAAAATGCAAGGAGTCACAAAAAACAGTGGAAAAACAGGTCTGAAGGTGGCTTCCCTGATTTACACCCATTACTCCATTAACAGTTACTGCTGAATCAGCAGAGGACTCGTACTTCTGGCAGGCTCAGCAGTGGATGATTTTCATATAACTTCTAACAGTGAGTAGATTATTAGAACTATAACATAAATACAAATATTAACAGAATTCAAATAGCGGGATCAGGTCTGTTGCACGACTCACTGCCGTATTCTTAACAATGCTCCGAAACCTGAACCCAATGCCAGTGCGATGGGGTTGAGTTGTTTTTGGAACTTGGTGACATGTTGCATGTGACGTGTTACTTGTTGTTCTATTTGACTTTGTTTGAACAAAGCAGTGAATAAATTGATGGATGAAAAATCACACAAGATATTCAAAATCAGTGATCTCGCTATTATTATGACAAAATAAGAAATCTGTATTTGTATCATAACTTAGTACATGTGTTCAGTACATTGTTAGGCATGAGGTTAATAACAAATCTAATTTGAGGTTCATTTGAAAGGCTTTTTTGTGCCAATTTATAGGTTTATATTTGCTATGTATCATGAGGTTTATTGTTCATTACCAAGTCCTTACTGCTCATTGTTTATCTTTAGGTTCAGTTTATGTACATTGCCAATTTTTCTTTTTTATTTTATTTCAGTCATCTTCTTACTGTTTCTGTTACATTTAGGTTTATATGTATTGTATATAATGTGTGTGTGTGTGTGTGTGTGTGTGTGTGTGTGAGTGTGTGTGTGTGTTTTGCCTTATTGTCTTATTTTTATATGAGCTTCTATGACACTAAAATGTCCCTCTAGGGGTTAAATAAAGTATCTATCTATGCTATGCATCTATCCATCCAGGAGTACGAGCACCCAGTACTGTAATGTAAATAAATGTATTGGTGCCTCCCGAATAAGTATATAGAGCTCCTGTCTAGCAGCTTGTTGACTAATACAATGCCATTTTCCTTCGTCTGGAAGTAATCAAATCCAAACTCCCCCATTCTCCCGGCCTCCCCCGCCCAGCGTGCGCTGTGCAACAATAACACTGTTGCGCAATTTGGAAGCTTGACTTTTGACTGCGTTACTCATCATCCTCTATCCCCTTCCCCTCCCCTTAGCATTTGCTAAGGTTGGAGGCTACGCCGCACTACTCGCCAGCTACGGCTCTGCCTTGCCGAGCGCCACCCGGTCTCTGGACCCCCAGCACTACAACATCTCCCCCCTGTGCTACACCCCTCGGCAGGACGCCTTCAGCCTGCTGCGGGACCCCGCCGAGGGGGACCTCCCGTGGCCCGGGGTGCTGTTCGGGATCGCCATAGTGGGGGGCTGGTACTGGTGCACGGACCAGGTGAACGCTCTCTAGAGTCTCGGTTCGACCTCTAAGTGTTTGCCTGCCGAATATGGTAGCTTGAGCCGATTTTAAGGACCCGCAGAGTGAATTGAAGGATGGAGATATAATGCAGAACCGGTAGATACACACAGGATCCGTCTAGGCTGGTGTAAAGGTGCCGGTATTCTCACAGGGTTTTTTTTTTACCAGCTCCTCAAAGTGCTTGAATTTCATGCTTGAAAAGTCCTTGGAAAAAAAAGCGCTCATTAAACACCTCCTGGTGACATTAGCCCTGGTTTTGTTATTCAAATCGTAATGTAATACAGTATTTTCAGGATCGCTTTTACGGCATAGTCGATGCCAGGGAAACGTACATTTAATCCAGCGTGGTCGGTAATAGACACTTGTAAAAGTAGATGACAATTTGATTAATATTATATATGCAGTATATACATATATTCAAAATTGTGCTGAAGAAAAAGTACTTGAAAGTCCTTGAATTAAATTTGGCCAGAACGGATCCTGTTCCGATGACCAACCACAATATTTTCGAGCGAAAAGAGAACGCGTGAACAAAACGACAGCTTGCCTGTGTAATGGGGGCAGAGTTTTAACTTTCTTTTTCGGTTCATTTTGTCGCTATCATTGGTATTAGACTCCGTTCTAATATGAGAGAACACCGACAACCGTGTTGGGGCTTCAAGCTCTTTCTTCCTGTGAAGTGTACCAAAAGTGCACACCCTTTTTTTTTTTTTGCCAGAACCTTTTGTTTGTCCGACTCTCCGTCTCTCCTTCCTGGGCTGCCGCCGCCTCCTGCTTGCTCAGCTATTTCCAACTGTCTCCAGGTGATAGTCCAGCGGTGTCTGGCAGCTCGCAGTCTGACTCATGTGAAGGCGGGCTGCATCATGTGTGGCTACTTCAAGCTGCTGCCGATGTTCCTCATGGTCTTCCCCGGCATGATCAGCAGGGTCCTCTACCCAGGTCTCTGCTCACTGTGCCGCGTTTCGAAATATGTGTTAATTTAGGGCTGGCTTCATTTAGTGGTGTGGACTCAACGTGTGTGTGTGTGTGTGTGTGTGTTTCATAGACGAGGTTGGCTGCGTGGTCCCGGAGGTGTGTAGGGAGGTGTGCGGGACAGAGGTGGGCTGCTCCAACATCGCCTATCCTAAGCTGGTGGTCTCGGTCATGCCCGACGGTGAGGGTCGGGCTCTCCTTTCAACCAAAGACACATCACCTCTGAAAGGGAACACTAATTACCTCTTTTTTTGTTTTCCTCTCCCTTCCTCTCTACCGTTTCAACTATTTTCACTCCCTTTTCCATCACCTCGTCTAACCTCAAGCTTTCTCAAAAACTCAACTCACTTTAATTTTTCTGTTATCTCTCACCCTACCCCAACGGTTGCACATGCCACTTGCCCAGTGCACACTTTAAATATTTTATTTTTTTATTTTTTAATTATTCCTTTATTTCATTAAATTTTTATTAAAACCTTTTTTTGCTTACAGTTTAATGTCTGTTTTTTCGTATTTCTTTTTTACATTATTTACTGTTGTTGTGTGAGTACAGTCATTGAAATCCAGAATGAAATTCCTTATGTCTCTTATATGTCTCTTACCTCGACCCTTCCCCTTTGCCTGCCCCCACCCTTTCCTCGTCCCCCTCCATCTCTCTCTCCCTCCCCCACCTACACCCCGTGCAGGACTGCGTGGACTGATGCTGGCCGTCATGTTGGCTGCTCTCATGTCCTCCCTGGCCTCCATCTTCAACAGCAGCAGCACCCTCTTCACCATGGACATCTGGACGCGCCTCCGACCGCAGGCCACCGAGAGCGAGCTCATGGTCGTCGGCAGGTCAGGGGGAGACGCATGCGCGCACACGCACGCACGCACGCACACACACACACACACCCCTCTTGTAAGGAAATAACATGCAACTGGAAGTCTCTCATGAACACTCAAGGTTGCCCAGAATGAGGATTCTGTGCCATATCTGGCTAAACTTTTGGGCGTGTGAAAGCTTAAACCGTAATCTTAAACCGGAAGCTTCCACAGGAACCTCCCCTCCACCCCCCTAATTCCCTCACCCCTCTGTCCTCTCCTCTCCAGAGTCTGGGTGCTATGCATTGTAGCCATCAGCATCTGTTGGATCCCAGTCGTCCAGGCGGCCCAGAGTGGTCAGCTGTTTGACTACATCCAGTCGGTCACCAGTTACCTGGCTCCGCCCATCGCGTCAGTCTTCTTCCTGGCGGTGTTTGTGAAGAGGGTCAATGAAGCCGTGAGATGGATACCTGTTATGGGTTTTTGTTCTGCCAAATATAAGATGCGACCTTCTTCCATTCATGTGTAATAAGGGTTTGCCCAAGGGAAAACTCGCTTATCCTTCCAATGATACTGTGTGCCACTCTATGAAAGTTTGAGTTCCTTAATATTTGTTTATTCACTTTGTTTGACTTATTGATTTGGTGTAAATATGACCATCTTGCATGTAATTAAATGGAAATTTCACAAAGAAACAAACACATTTTTCGGACCAATGCCATGCAAGAGTTACACGATTGCCCCAGACAATATAGTTGGCTTCCCTTGGTTGTAGTTTGTGGTGGAGCAGAAGGCTTCGGCAGTGGTTTAGGGCTATATTGCTAGAAACACTGCTTGGGGGTTCATTTTATTCCGTAATTCAGCAATCCTTTTTCAAACAGATGAGAGCCGGAATGGAATTTTCCTTTAATTTCCCCTCAGGGTTTTGCATCGATTTGTTGTGGACCAATGCTAAAATATAGGATAAAAAAAAAAAAAAAGAGACTGAAGATTGAATCTTGTCGACTTACATATGCCAATAATTCAAACTTTCCGTACACTGCCAGGGTGCATTCTGGGGTTTGATGGGCGGCCTGGGGATGGGTCTGTGTCGGATGTTACCGGAGTTCTGGTTTGGTACGGGCAGCTGCCTGTTCCCCTCCAGCTGCCCCCATCTTGTGTGCGGCTTCCACTACCTCTACTTCGCCATACTCCTCTTCCTCTGCACCTCGGCACTGGTGCTGATGGTCAGCTTCTGTTCTGAGCCCCTGGGGGATCAACACGTGAGTGGGTTACCTTTTATGGACCTTAATAGTTACAGCTGAATTAACAGTTTAATGGGAGATGGCAGATTGCCTCCAATCCCATTCATTGGTTGTCGGTCCTTTTACAACCACATTGGCAAACCCTGCCTGTATCTTAGCTCCTCCCACCGCTTAGGGCTCACTGATGGGTCGGAGATGTTCTGACATCTTGCCCCACCCCTCCCACACTGTTCCAGAATAGTGATATTTGATGGTGCAATAAGGAAGTGCTGCATGAGACATTTTTTGGGGTTTATTTTGGACATAGACATCTATACTGCTTGGCTATTGATAGGAGTGAAAAATGCAGCTTCAAAATTGCATTTGTGTCTGGCTTCAGCTATTGCATGCATTTAAGAAAGAAGCCACACTTAAGGCATTCCCCTTCACTTAACAGTAATTTAATAACCACTTTGGTGTTTTTGATAAGATGATGTGGAAAGTGCTTCTCCTGAGTGGGTTAGTGACTGAGTGGAAGAGTGAGTGTCGAGGTTATGAAATCCTGAGCCCTACTTTGCTTCCCTCTCCGCGTAGCTCCACCGTCTGGTGTTCAGCCTTCGTTTTTCCAAAGAGGAGAGGGAAGACCTGGACTGGAAGGAAGCTGAGAGAGGGAGAAAAGCATGCGAACAGCGGGAAGAAAGGAAAAGAGCAGAGACTGACAGCAACACAGGTGAGAGCTAGAGGGGATGGTAGCTCAGGAGGTAGAGCTGGTGGTCTAGTGATCCAAAGGTTGCTGGTTCGATCCCAGGCTCCTCCTGCTAGCATGCTGTAGTGTCCTTGAGCAAGACACTTAACCCCTAATTGCTCCTGATGGCTGCGTCCGTCGGTCTTTGAACAATTGTAAGTCGCTTTGGATAAAAGCGTCTGCTAAATGACTAAATGTAAATGTAAATGTACTTAAGAGTAGATATCAAGACAAACGTACCCACAAGCCAGAGTCACACAAACCGTGTCTTTTCCCTCCTCAGCGACCGAGCGGAGAGCCAGGTCACGTATCTGTCGCCTGATTGGGTGGTTGTGTGGAGTGGACAGCAGCTCTCCCACCCTGGAGTCCACAGACCAGGAAGTGCCCGAGGCGCCCGAGAAGCTGCCTGACATCAGCGAGGACCCTGTGTGGAGGCACGCTGTCGATGCCAACGCGATCGTGATGATGGCCGTGGCAATCTTTCTGTGGGGTTACTATGCGTGACATTCCAACACCTAAAAGATGAGTTTATTGTATCGATTGTTTGGATATTGTCTAGTGTCAAAGTACAGTGGAGTGCTGAGTCAGTTCTTATAAAGTGGACCGCCAATGGGACGAGACCTGACACTAGGCATTGAATGAGAACTTTAATTGTCAATGATTTCTTTACTTAAACTGTGTAAAATAAAAGCAAATGATTCAGAAATGATCATGCACCGGATACTACGCAGCACTCGCCATGACAGGGTGTGCACATTATTTGCCCCGTTAAAAAGAAAGCAGTGCCGAGCTACAAAATGGTGGCATGACTGTCTTCTGTCAAGCTGATTAAACCGCACCAGAGAAAATATAATCAAGTCCTTGCTGTATGAGACAGTTCTTCCTTCAAACCTCTTACATTGCAGTAGACAGTTCTTCTGGATCTTCAGTGACCCATTTGATCAATGTTCGATTATTAAAAAAAAAAAAAACGTCAGCTAACCAACTGTTCCAGAGAAGATGTACAGGTTGAACACCACCAATATAATCATTTCTAGAATAGTATGGGTCAAGTTAACCCTTGAACCTCGTCTGTCAAAAACTGAGCAGAGTGCAGGCTTCCAGTTTAATCATCACTTTTGTTTTTATTTAAGCAGATATTTCCCATTAGCATTGTACACATCGGGAACCTACAGAGTTCTCCCATGCCTCCCATACTTTTGTCCCCATTTCCATGCACTCTACATCATTCACCAGAACAAGTCCTTTATGTCTGCCATGTCGGTCAGCTCACAGGGGCGGGGGTGGGTTGTGTAAAAGCAGGAGGGGTGAGCTGGAGGAGACAGAATGAGGAGTCAGACCCGTCTATAGGCACTGTTTCAAATACCTAAGCTTGTAGTCGCGGACACTTGAAAAGACTCGCATGGAGTCCAGTCGCCACCAGAGGTCGAGCTGCTTACGAGCTCCCATGCAACACCTACTAAACTCGACCTCTTGAGAGCCATCCGACGCCTCATTCTCCTACAGGGTGGATCAAGAGGTAGGGGGTTTTAAGGCTGGAAGCTGGTGTACAGAATTTCTATGGTCTGGTCATTGGTTTCACCCGCTCCAAAGTAAGACTAGGCAAACCTTTGCTCAATCAAACTGAGGATGACAGGGAACAGGAGCATAAGAGTTCAGCGGTTAAAACGGATACTTATATCTTAAGTAAATAAGATATTTTAAGTGTGTGTGTGTGTGTGGGTGGGTGAGGGGGGGGGCATGATACTGGGAGAACACAGTCCTCAAAAAGATAAAATGAACAGCAAACATCCTCACACACACCCTAATAAAACAATCAAACAAAGTAACAAAAATAGCAAACAAGCAAGTCAATCAAACCATACAAAGTGACATCAGGCCTTTGCGCAAAGTGACATCAAGTTGCCCCTCCACTCCTCCCATTTGTCTGTTTTTCATTTCTCATTCAATATACTTTCTCCCATAATCCTCTGTAAACCAAAAAGTCTGCGTCAGTTCTCCTGCATGGCTGGTAAGCAAGGTTGGGGTCAGCTCCGACAGGATGACAAGGATGGATCTCAGTGGCCAGTGAGACAGGCTAGAGGGGAGAGACCAGAGCCTGCTGTCGGCCAAAAGTATGGCTATTACAGAGTGAACGTCTGTGCGAGAGGCAATGATTGCAGCAGCATTAATAAGGGGGCTGTAGAAGAGAGAATGTTACAGCACATTCATAGAAATAGAAAGAAATTCATGGCATGGGACAGGTGAGTTGCAGTCTCGTAGAACAGAAACTCAAGTTAGTTCTATACAATCACATTTTTATTATAAACGCAGGACATTCCACCAACAAAAAGAACACATCTGTAGGACCTTGTGCTGTTCATCCCTGTGAAGCACCATTGCACAGCCAACATGGGTGTTTATGGGTACAATTCACAACACAAAACAGGTATGAGAATTGGCCATAACAGGAGCATTAAACAGGTTCTAGAACAATACATTGCGATGCTTCACGTCATGAATGCTAAGCTCAGCCGAGTGTAGACTTCTAAACTTAAATCCAGAAAGAGGCAGACAAAGAGTTGACTGAGGAGTGGACCCCAACCCTGATATACTAACTGTCAATGATGTCACCACTGCACACTGTAGCACAGGCGGAGAGAAACAGAGCGAGCACATGGCTCGTGGCTGAGAGGTTTAAATAGAAGAAAAAAAAGGCAAGGAGACTTCTCTTTACCCCTCATCCTGCCCTCTTACGAGGGAAACGAGAGGAGCGCTGGAAAAAATAACAAACAAACAGTCCTGGAGTGCCACTTAATGCCTGTGCTCTCTCTGTTCCTCCTAAAAACAGAGGGAAGGGGAGACGGGAGGAGGGATGCTGGAAATGGAGGAGGTCGACCTCTCTTCCCCCTCTACCTGGCCTCCTCCCTCCGCTCCTCCCTCTTGGCGCGGACTGTCTGGGTGCCGTCAGTGGGCTGCTGGACCCAGTTGTTATCATGCAGCCCGACGCGGCAGCCCGGCGTGTCCTTGTCTGTCCGCCGGCAGCACATCCAGTAAGAGCGTCCATAAGGCAGGTCGTGGTGGTAAGGTTTGGGGTGCCATCGGCACAGGGAAACGTCCCCGCGCTCATATTGCCGCTTGCACTGTTTGCAGGGGTCGTCCCGGTAGAGGGGGTCTTGGTTCCAGCGAGAATCTACCGCCCGCACCCCGTACGTCTCGATCAGCGCCTTGAAGTCGTGGCAGGTGCACTTGAGAGCGGCCAGGGAGCGTGTGGGCAGGTAGCTGAAGATGTTGACCATGATGTGGTCTGGGAGCAGCAGCATGTACTGGCGGGGTTCGAGCAGGCGCTGGATCTGAAAGCGGATCTCCAGGAAGTCGTGCGAGACGTGCCGGTACAGGCGACACAGCGAGGGGTCCGTGCAGTCCTCCACCACCCCCACGCTGGCCAGCGGAGACTCGGGCCGCGTGACCCTCTCGCCTTGGCCAACCACCACCTCTGCTCCTGGGCTGCTGTTATTGTTGGCACAGTCCAAAGAGCACATTCCTGACCCGCTGCCCGTTCCTTTCCCATCCTCCTCTGGACCCCGGGGGGGTTGGAGAAAGAAAAGCTGGCCGGGAGGGGGGTCATCTGACAGTGCATCTGGGGAGCTACCTGCACCCCCGCCACCACTCGGCATCGCAAAGCACACAGTCTCCTCTTGGACATTCTCAGTGCTGTCCTTTCCGTAGAAGACACACTGATCCACAGCGCCGGTCACCACCACCTCAACATGGAAACCGGTCATTCGTTCTCTACCTCCCCCGGCGGCCTTCTTCTCCCCACTGCAAAGCTCTTGGGCCGGATCTGGACTGCTGCATGCCTGCCTATCTGGGGGTTGGTGGTCTCCATCTTGTTTGGCAGGCGCTGAAGCGGCTGCAAGAAGCAGGCTGCTGGGGTCTCGTGACGAAGGGCTGACTAACTGGTAGAGGTCGCAGGTGATCTTCTCTTTGGCCCTGGCCCCTGCCTGGCTGCTCCCCCCGCCACAACTCATAAACATACAGCGGGGCCTGCCAGCGGGCTCCGACTGGGACCGAGAGTCCAGGCTCGACACCCGAAAAGCTATCCTCACCTCTCCGTGGCATTGGTTAGGGGGTGGAGGAGGGGTTGCAATTCCAGCCGCAGACTCCCCTTCTCTCCTATGCCCCCTTTGCCGGTCAGAAGAGTCCATTCCATTGTTGGAGGCCAGCCGCAGCCTGTTCTCCAGGTTCTGGGACTCAAAGTGTGCGATGGCCTCAGCCACCCTGCAGGACTCCTGCTGTTGCTCCTCCAGCTCCTGGTCTGTCTGAATGGGAGAAGATCCCTCTGGTTCTGTCGAGGACTGGTGGTCTGAACCTGACAAGAAGACCATGGGTGATGGGTCCGACACGGTGCTTTGGAGAACGGTATGCTGGTGGGAGGAGAGGCCCTGGCCGTTGGAGCTCAGAGGCTGGTGATTCTGCTGCTGGTTGTCCTGGACCGTCACCATCCCCTGGAGGGCCATTGCCGTCCGCTGCTCCACCAAAGCCACCATCTCCGCCACAGACAGCAGGTCCGTCTCATTCACCCCTCCAAGCGGTGGCTCATCGGGGCTGGAGGGCACATCAGTGGCAATCGTGAGTTCATGATTGCGGTGGGGGTCCGAGGAGGTTTGCGAGCGTGTTGGTGGCTCGTAGGAAGAGCAGCGCCTTCGCCGTTTGGCCTTACTGCAGTCCGTCGCCCAGTTACCTTTTACCTTAGGAGGACAAAAAAAAAAAAAAAAAAAGTTTTAGAATTTACTCTTTGATATTACAATTTACACATAAAATTATACTACACTGCAACTACAAATATTAACTTAAACAACAGCTACCAGTTAGTGTTTTGCAGTTGACAAAGTGTCCAACAGAAAATGCTAAACATATTGAAAATTGACCTATGAATAACTACCACATGTGTTTCCAGTCAGCAGTAGCTCATTCTTACCTTCATGGCGCTTGGTCTGGGCAGCCCAGCTCCACTGAACTGGTGAGCTACAAAGAAGGCAATCTTCTCCTTGGTATTTCCCGGCTTAATGACATACCAGGTGTCCAACAGCACGCGGCCATCTTCCATCTGGGCCCCGGAGGAGGGTGGCGAGGGTGGGGCTGAGGAGGGTGGAGGGGCCTGGCTCAGTGTCAGGGAACTGGAACTGAGCTCAGGGTCAGGTGGAGTGTTCTCTGAGCCTGCGTCATCTTCCCCATCTACACTCTCCTGCTGGCCCCCCACCATCATCCCTGCATCTCCACCGCCATCCAGTGAGCTCCTGCTCACTGACAACGGCTCAGCCTTGCAGAGAGAGGGGGCTCCTGCCCCTCCTCCACTGCCTCCCGAGCCCGTGCTGCGAGCCTTGTTCTGGGAGTAGGTGCCGAAGGGCCGTGGGCACCACAGGCGGATGTGAGAGAAGGGGTCTCGGTCCATCAGGGAGCGGACAACCAACGGGGCATAACGGCATTTAGGCTGGCTGGCAGGAATCCAGAGCTGGACCTCTCATTCTCTGCTCCCTGACCCAGTGCCAACCTGACGGGCGCCGTCTGCTGTTGGAATCAGCAGCTACCGTGGGCATACAATCTGGGTAAAGACAAGAAGTGGGGGCAAGATAAAAGGGGGGGGGGGGTGAGAGGAGGACCTCAACACAGTTGTCAAACAGCAAAGTCACAACTTTTTTTCTTATCATGGACCAGACCACAGCGCATAAAATGTTCACGGACGGACGGGTGGATGACTGTGTGTGTATCTCCGTTACGCAACGAGGAAAATGATTAAATACATCTACAATAAAAGCGTATTAGGGTCATTAAAAGAAAATAAAATAAATAAAAAGTTCCCCTGCGTTTTGAGAATAAACTCAGAATTTCGCCCCCGACTTAGGACCGGCGAGCAGAGTGAGGCGTACCGCAACCGGCCCCACCGCTGCACCCCCAACCGCCACCATTAAGCTGCGTATTTAGCGCGGAGCTGGGAAAATAAATAGATCTACAAACGAATAAAATACTTTTCTTTTTAAAGAACATTCTAACGGCCTGGTGGCAAATGCCCCATGACCTGGTGGTTGGGAACCCCTGATCTTAACAAAGCTCATATCACTAGACCACCAATTCAAATCAGTAGAAGGATCAATAGTCAGTGACCCATTGAGGTCACAACACGTATTTTGCCACTAGGTGCTAATTGGACAATAGAGCAGAAAGCAACCCAGTCCACTATTCCAACACTACCGGCCACCAATGTGGTGAGAACTGAATATCCTAAGCAATCAGTCTGCTACTTAAGCCAAATGCAATTAGCCATTACATCAGATACTTTATTGTGGAGATCAATTCCCTCACAATAGAGGCTTTCAATCAAATTAAAAGGATCCCATTTCAGGCCTTGTGTCTGGGGTATGCCTGATGGGATTAAAGCAGTATAGTACAAAATGCACCAAATGGACTCTGCTCTCCTCCCCTCCTCTCAGTGCTTCAGAGGACTTGACTAATAAGAGGCAACATAGGGAGGGGCAGGCATATGCTAGGTCTATTTTTAACACACAGTGGTTGCGTGCTGCTGGTGTGTGTGTGTGTGTGTGGGGGGGGGGGGGGGGGGGGTAGTGAAATTGATGTAGTTGCCCTTCGATAGCCTCACCCACGATCTCCCTGACATCGAGCCTACGCTACAAGGGAGGGGGCTTTAGTCTACCCAGAGTGCCTTGCTTCTGCATCAGACTGTGCCAGAGGTAAGGGCTGCCAGGAACGTGCCGGCATGCAAGCGGAGGGGGGATGAGAGAAGCTAGGGGTGACGGTGCAACATGTTGAGCTCGCTGCCGATTTAAAGACCTCGGCTTTGAAACAGCTTAAACCTCTAGTTACACTTCATCTCAATATTTTAAGTGCTGCGCTTTAAGTGGGGTTAATTAACCAACCTTAACACACTGATGAATTACATAATGTAACTGACAAGGACTTTGTTTTCATGAACCTACCTAATAATTTCACAATTAGAAACATTGGTTAGAATTTCCTGCATGCACTTCCATACAAAACACTCACTACACTTATTTTGCTCAGTGTTAAATACTGGTTAGATGATTCATGATGAATCATACTGACTGTCCTTTATGTTCAACACAGTTTAAATGACACGCTAACTGCACAGTAACAAGCAAATATTTCCATTCTGTTTAATTGTCGTCATCCCTTGCTACAGTGAGGGAATAGGAGTCATCTACATGTAGGTTCTGGGCAGACAATGCATTCAGCACACCATTTGGCAAGATGCACAGCCAACAGTTTTTGGAGTTTCATGTAAGTCAGTGAGGTAAAAGAATCACAACATAGGCGTGTCTTAGAGAAAAGCTGATCTCATCCAAAATACGAACAGTTCCAGTCTAACTTGTTCTGTGAGAAGAACAGAACAGAATGCATTTCTAAATCACCTTTTTGTGAATCTAAATTTATTTCAATAAAATAAATACATTTACTTTATTTGTATGTTTAGACAATAGGCGCAAGCTATGTATCACCTAAATGCCCTGTATTGTACTGTGTAATATCACAAGGACTTTGCCAATTCATTACCTTTGTGTCTCTTGAGTTTTAAAGAGGTATTAGCCTATTGTCTAATTAAAACCCACCATACACATGAAATCCATATGCTTTAAAAAAGAGGTCTTTCTTTTGCTCATCTGTTTGGGTGGGGCTTCGTACTTCTGGACTAATGGCATTGCTGAGAGGTAAAATGCAAAGGCTGCCCACGCACGTTGTGAAACCAATTTCAAATGCTTCTTCCATAATCACAGAGCAACAGCTCGGGGAAGAGCAGACAGATTATGCTGTCAGGGGGGGGGGGGGGGGTGAAGCCTTTTCATGGTACTTCCCTTCACTCACTCTCCTGCTGCCCAACCTGCGTGTCATCTATTCCCGCACTGCTTTTCATCTTCCGTCATCCAGCTCGCTCACTGTGACTCCGCATCTCAACATGGACTGACGGTCCATCCATGACAAGAATGTAATAACAGACAGGTACGCAGAAAGATTGATCAGCAGATATTGAAGTCACCATTTCTCGATTATGGGCCTGCCTATTGGAATGCAGTGATTTTTTTGGGTGATATGTACAGGGATCTCCCTCTTCTCTCACTCACACACACACACACACACACACACACACACACACACACACTTTCTCTCTTTTATTATCATTAAACAGCTGATGTAGGCTACAATTTAGAGTCCGCCAGTTATACCCCCTGCCCCCCTTATTTGAAACAATTCTTGAAAACGGAGGCTTGGGTTTGGCTTTAAGCTTTTTGCATAGGCCTAATCCACCAAATCCCATCCAAGCCCAGATGCAGCCAACAACACCACAGCTATACCACTATGCACTGCTATAAAAGCAGAACAGAGGCCTACATCTTAAGGTCCCATATACATTCACCATTTAACCGGAATCAAAAGTAGCTCATGCTCATTAAAAACACAAATCACCTTTCTTCTTATATATCATTAGAGTACACTTTGAACAACAGGTGTAAGTCGGAAGAATTATATTGAGTGGAAGGGGCGAAGTAGATGTGTGCAACAGATGTTATTTGGAGATAAAAAGCTAGTTCCTTCGGTTTAATTGGCTAGAGATGCACATTCTGTTCCTTTTTTTTTTTTTTTACATATTTATTTTCATACAAGATATAGGATGAGACAATCCTGTTTATGTTGATATTTATATTGCAATGTTGAAGTCGAGCCTGATGTTGCCTTACACATAAAGGATTCCCAGTCTCTTCCTCATACAGCTTATTAATTTAACACTGGTATTGACTGATACCCAAAGCCCAGGTTTCGGTATCAGGACTGAAAGTGGGATCGATGCATCCCTACTAGAGATGTCTGAGAGGATTGGATTGATAAAACTGAATTATTGTGAACCAACCATAGATGGTAGATAGCCGTATTCCGCACAGCAATGTTCACCTTACTAACCTGCATTATGATAATAATATAGACTATGTTATTCAACCTATCTTGTGTACTTACGGTGTAGTTATTCTGACATTGGGAAACTCAATGTACAAGAAACAAATGGACAATCTTACTATTAGGGTTGTAAAGATAGAATACTGGTCCAATCAGGTCCAATAAAGTGCTTGTCATTAAAAAATAAATAGATAAAAAGAAGCTCTGACAGCAACGTACTGTGATACTGCGAGTGCTCCAAGTGAGGTCCGGTTCCATTTTTGACACTGACATTTTCATATCAAATTTTGTTTAAAAGCAGTGAATTCATTGATGGAGCTGAAAATAATAGAAGATAAAGGGTCTTCAAAATCAGTGACAGCAAACTTACTGTAATAGTATTTGTATTGGCACTCTGCATATGGCAAACTAAAATAATAATAAACATTTCAAAAGAGAATAACATCATGAAATGCATCGTAACCTCAGTTCTGATAATCATTACCCAATAAACAATTCTGGTTGGTTGGGCACTCTGCCTTCGCCTAAGAATTGATGCGCACACTCCCTAACACATCCCACTCCTCAATTTAAGTTGAATTAGTTACATTGGTATCTAATGGGTCTTTCCACATTGTTTCTTAACAGATTTAGGGCATAGATCTTTGGTTACAACTTAAATAGTCAAATTTGCAAACTAAAACTTTACGTAATAAAAGTAACATAACCCCCCCAGACACACTTATAGACACCCAGACAAGTGATATTAGCAAGCATGCCAGGAAGCCTTAGCTCAGAGTGTGTGTGTGTGTGTGTTTGCGTTCTCCGTCTGAGGAGACAATGCAACACGAGTATGGCCACAGGGTAGTTCGGCAACAAACCCTCAAACACAACAAAAGGACTGACTGCATCACTCCAGCAGCCCGTCCAGGGACACCATCATTTAAAGTGGCCCTTCAGTCAATCCATCTAGAGCAGGACCTCGACTGGCCGGCGGGCTGAGGGTGCGGCGCCTGCTCGATGAGCTGTTGTATCACTGCACACACACCGTCAACCTGCCATGGACTGGGCATCAAAACACCATCACGACATGGACATTTGAGGGGAAACCTCAAACTATGAGCTTACATTGTGTACGCATTACAATCATACATGAGATGCAGTAATAGGAACTGGGCATTCATGTCAAGTGCCAAATAAGTTTAAATGCAAGTCAGTAAAAAGCTCATGAACCCCATATGTGTCTCACAAATGTCCCCTATTTGACTACAATCAGACTTCTTAAGGCGGCAGTTGTATCACATGTAATGTAAAAAATTGATTAAACTACTCAAACTATTTGTAGTCTTATTTCCTTTCCATCTTACCAACAAGCAACGCTTTCAAGTTGGTCAAAGATCAACTCAATTACGATTTGGAAATGTAGAAACATTAACCCGGTCTCTAGAAATAACTGTAATCATATAAGGCATGTGTTGGTTACAATCAACTGAACAGAAACTGAACCTTTTAAGTTTGAGGTTGTTTCTATTTTGGATCCAACCAGGCAGGTGCTGGTGCATTGTAATGTCATAAACCATCACACCCTCAAGGAAGTGGCCACTTGTTTTTCTAAGCGATAGAGCAGGTAGAGCACATCAAAACAGGCAATAACAGCGTAATAATATATAAAATATATAAATATAAAAAATGCGAGTACACAATCAACCTAAAAACGAACAAACAATGAACCTCTGTATAAAGTAGTCACTGTCAAAATTTGGAAGACGTGCAAGTTTGCATAGTGAATAAAATAAGAATGGGTACTCTTTATACTGTAATACTGATACACTGGGTTAAACATTTCCTAGACTCGTGTGGATCTCATACCTCTTAATAGTTGGCAATAGTCTTATCGTCCTTTAAAAAGCATCAATAGCAAGCTGGCTAGCCCTGCTTACCTGAGCCGTAATGGGGACACGGGCTAACAAGGCTAACTAGCACCTTCGCTACATGCTACAATCGAAGCCTTGGCTACGTAGTTATTAGTAGCCGGCCACCCAGTCTTACCTTCGCGTTAAAATCCGAAAGGAGAGCTGCGGAAGGCCGATGACAGCCGGCCACCCGGCGGTGTTCTCGCCCGGCCTCGGCCGCTCGGAGTTGGCGGCTAGCGGGGCGCAGGTGACACGAGCTGCCCGTGTCCACGTAGCTAGGCTAGCTAGCTCTTCGGCTAACCACATTAGCCAGCAGCTCCGTTCCGGTCAACCTCGTCCAGGGCTCCTTACTACCGAGGCCCGAGCGCTGTCAGTTCCTTGAAAACATTCTGCGCTCATGCACGCCCCTCGGTGACGCTCACCGGACCCTCTCCCGTTATCTGTGTAGGAGTGACACGGGCTTTTTACGGTTCGTTCTCGGGTCTACCAAAATAATCAGTATCAGAGCGGTGGAGGGAGGAAGGCCATCTTGTTGACAAGCAGCTGCACACGGCCCGCAGCCAATGGCAGCGCAGAGTCGATGGTATGCCCATATATGGCAGCACCGCGACTCCCCTCCTTTAGCCCACTGCGCGCGCTCTTACCCCCCCCCCCCCCTCTCTCCCCCTCCCCCCCCCCCCCTCTCCCCCCTCTCCCCCCCCTCTCCCCCCTCTCTCTCTCCCTCCCTCTCCCCCCTCTCTCCCTCTCTCCCCCCTCTCTCTCTCCCTCCCTCTCCCCCCTCTCTCCCTCTCTCCCCCCTCTCTCTCTCCCTCTCTCTCCCCCTCTCTCTCCCCCCTCTCTCTCCCCCTCTCCCCCCCTCTCTCCCCCCCTCTCCCCCCTCTCTCCCTCTCCCCCCCCTCTCTCCCCATCCCCCCCCTCTCTCCCTCTCTCTCCCCCCCTCTCTCCCCCTCTCTCTCCCCCTCTCTCTCCCCCTCTCTCCCCCCCCTCTCTCCCCCCTCTCCCCCCTCTCCCCCCCCCCCTCTCTCCCCCCTCTCTCTCCCCCTCTCCCCCCCTCTCTCCCCCCCTCTCTCCCTCTCTCCCCCCTCTCTCTCCCCCTCTCTCTCCATCTTTTCTATTTCATTTTCAATTGAACGGACTTACATTTAGATTGACAGACGTCAATATGTTGTATCATATATTTAAATGTTACCGATACAAACACACAGACACACAGATAAGTAACTGACCCTAAAATAAAAAGATATCTCCTCTCTCTCTCCCTCTCTCTCCCCCTCTCTCCCCCCCTCTCTCTCCCCCTCTCTCTCCATCTTTTCTATTTCATTTTCAATTGAACGGACTTACATTTAGATTGACAGACGTCAATATGTTGTATCATATATTTAAATGTTACCGATACAAACACACAGACACACAGATAAGTAACTGACCCTAAAATAAAAAGATATCTCCTCTCTCTCTCTCTCTCTCTCTCTCTCTCTCTCGCTCTCTCTCTCACGCACGCACACACATTTCTCTAAGCTGTCGAAAGGCCTGTGATTTATACTATTTAAATAATTCTGAGATAGAAGAAACTTTTATTTTATGTTTAAAGAATGTGAATAATGAGTCGGTTTTGTGTTTATTTTTCTACTCTGTTTTTTGTTTTTTTGTTTGTTTGTTTTTTTTACTCGTGGGAATCATGTGTGTCCTTGTTTAGTTGTATTAACATTTAAACGGGATCTATAATGCAAAACTCACTTTTTCAGTGCTTGTGCACATACTGTACATTTGGGTCTCTGATGGGCCCACTGACACACAAACTGTGAAAAAAGACAACTCGGTCAGTTTTTTGTGAGCTGTCTATTTCAGAAAACATGTCCTGACACACCCCGTTCAGATTTTGGATCCCTTCATACGTCACTGGGCCAACATTAGAATTAGAACCGAAAGTAACTCCACCCAGGAGCTGGAGAAATAACGCGAAGAATAACAAGCGTCGCTGAGAAGACCAGCACAAATCTTTTAAAAGACAGATTAATTAATACCAACTGTCCAATAGAAACTGCAGACGATGGAAATGTAAGTAAGTAAGAACTCTGCTGTGTGTTTCTTTCCAAAACAAAAAAAAAAGAACGTCTGTAGGCTGTAGGCTGTAGGCCGACTGTAGGCCGCTGCTGCGTTTCTCCAAACAAAACCAATAAAAACCAGTGTGTTTTTATTGTAGATGTATTCATTTTATTTTATTTTCCGACGTTGACATGAAACAAAAAATCCCCGGTACGGTGTCGGCAAGGAAAGTCGGAACAAACTTTTGAATGAGGCTTGTCGATCTAATATGAGCGAAGATTCAGCGACTGGATCGCTTGTTTCCCGCCTCAAATTTTGCTCAGAAACACATTTTTTCGTGGAGTGACGAGTTGGAGTCAGCGAAGGTTTAGCGACCTCATACAAAGGGCAAAACAGAACTGGGCGTGGGGAGCAGCGGCTCATTTTAATTTATAGCGACACACACGGACACACAGCATCCCGAACCAGGATGCTTTAGACGCATGTTTGAATGGATAGAATGCATTATCTGAGTGGTATTTTCAGCAAAACACTTTAAAGACATGTTTCGGGGACCCCAGAGACCTACAAGCTAATAATAACTTTAAATGTTATTATCGTTATATGTTACCATATTTTTTTTTTACCGTCGAGGAATTGTCTCCTCAAGTGGACTCATTTGATCAGATCTATGCACATCTCAATACGGAGTGATTATATTTCTGTCGACTTTTACGTTTTCTTAGCTACCATTTAGCCCCCCAAAAAAATAATTCTACTCAAATGCATTTCCCCTGAACAACTTGCCACGAAGTTAATGTTATCAGGTTAAAGGTCATATCATCCAGCAAGCTGAGTGTAAACAAACACTCTCGAGCGTGTGTTCAGAGTTGCCAGGTCTGCGGTTTTCCTGTGGAATCGGGCTGCTTTTTAAATGTTGAAGTGGTTTTTTTTGGGGGTTTTTTTTGTCCGCAGGTTGGTGGCGGGGCTGAGTTTGTCATGGGGATCTGGCAACCCTGCCCGTGTTAAGTTTAGTTTTTGCGGCATTGCTACTGAACTAGCACGGCCCGCAGTGTTGCCAAATCGGATTGACAATATCCACCCCAACCACAGCCTAAAAGTCGCCCAATCCACCAATTACCAGCCCAGTGCCAGAAAACCGTTGACTGGGGGGTTGAAACGAGGGAAAATACCTTCCATCTAAAATGAAAACACAGTTTATTTGTTTTATTTGGGGGAACGGAGCGCGGGGACACCGTCGCTCCCTCTTGTAAAATAAGAAAAAAACTGTTATTTCACAAACCAGTCCAAATTACTTCACAAACCAGTCCAATTTATTTCACGAACCATCTCAAATTGTATGTACACAGTGCCAGTACCAGTGCTATTTTTTTCCAGCCCAATGTGATTGAAAGTAGCCCGACTGGGCAGAAAAACGGCTAATCTGGCAACGCTGAGCACAGGCACGTCCCAGAGAGCCACAACTAGAGCATCGCGTTGGAGATCGACGACCCCAGCAAGGGCCTCCTCCAGCGGTGATGCTGCTCCACCTGCACCTGTTACGACTGATGGAGACACCCGCGGCCATGTTTACAACAAATGTTTTCTTATGTCGGAGTGAACGATGCATCTTACCCAATGAGGAAGAATGAAGAATAAAGAATAAAAATCAGAGCAAAAAAAAAAGCTCACTCTGGCTTTTTTTCTGCACGGCATTTACTTTTAGTTTTGATTCTTAAGTACCTTTAATGTCAGCCACTTTAAGGCTTTTACTGAAGTAGTATCTAATGAGTGACTTTCAACATACAAGAGTAGTTTTTTTTTAAGCAAGATATCTCTACTTTTACTCTAGTGTTGCTCCACTACCTACTGTACTGTATGTAGCATACTGTACCGCATACTGTATCACTGTTCAGGGTTGTTCGTGATGCCGTATTGCTGCGCCGTACTGCTGTATACTGTGCTGTATTATCCCAAACACTACCTCACTTTATTCACATTCACATGCCACTTTAATTCACATGCCACTTTAATGCACATATCTGTACATACATAAGCATATTCCCTCTATCTATTCCATTTTATTTCATTTTATTTTTATGGTATTTTATTTTATTCTATATATTTTTTATTTTATTCTATAAGTATTAAACTTACTGTATCACGTTTTAGGAGTCAGTCAGTCGGTCTATTAGAAAGATTTTTTTTTTCCTAGGACATATTGTGTGTTATCACCGGGTGCGTTGCATTACATTTCACTGCATATGTGTATGAAAGTATGTATATGTATGTGACAAATAAAAATCTTGAATCTTGAATCTTGAATCTTTCTAGTACCGTTCCCACCACTGTATATCTTCATCAGGAGACATTCCTATCGATGTTGAGAGCATAGTGTTGCCAAGCTGAAACGTTGAAACCATAAAATACAAAAATAAGGTTAAATTTACAGTAAGTAGTTTGCCATGCCAAACCTCAACCCCCGCACAATCTTGTGTTTAGTGACTTGGTTGAAGTGATCCTCCAGACAAAGGCCACGCCCTAAAAGAAAAAACATGATTGGACGTTCTCCCCGTGTAGCCCCGCTCCCTCTCTCTGATTGGTCATTTTACCTGTCGTCGACGGCCGAAAGACTAATGCCCTCGCACGGTGACCTTTGTGAACGTGCCCCCCTCTGCACACTCATTGGCTGATCAAAACGTCAATCACGACGTGCGCCCGCCGTCCTAATCGTTGAACTGCGATTGGAGGACGGACACGTCCGTCAAACGTCCACTTCCGCCTTGCGACAGCGTTGGGAAACGGCAGCGGCTGGCGCTGGGCGAACTGTGCACACAACAACACATAACACTGCGGCGTCCTGGACGCGGCCCTACCGCACTTCACAAGTAAGGATCTTGCGCGTCGTTTGGTTTGTTTGTGTTTTGTTTGTGGTCGCCAGCCACCGGCGTTGCTCAACACGCTTGATACTCACGGTGGGAGGTTGTCCAACAAGGTTATTTTTCCGAGACGAAATGCTGTTCTGATGAAATGTTTTACACAATGTCACTGCTGGAAAGGAAAGTAAGGATATAGATCACACGTGTGGTGTCACAAGTATGTCCACGGGTCTGAATTACAGCTAATCACACTATACGTATCGCAAATAATCATATTATATGTAATCACTGTGTGTGTGTGTGTGTGTGTGTGTGTGTGTGTGTGTGTGCGCGCGCACGCGCATTTGTGTCCTAGTATTTAGTAAACTAAATTTAAATGTGCTGTATCTAACCATTTTTTATGTTTGTAGGTTTATTTTGTATTGCCTATTTATTCATCAATCTAATAAAATGTTGCCGCACGCAATCCCGGTGGCGTTTTCAGGGACCTCGGGCACAGAGACACCGAAGACTGGGTTGTAGACACCAGTTTATTGTAGAGAGTGGGCCAGCTGGAATTAGCCAGGAGCACATAGAACATGTCATGACACAAGCTCCTCTTCTGAGTGTGTGTGTGGGGTTGGGTGTTTTAACCTGTTGCGAGTTAGACCAACCAAAGAGCAAACAGGTATGCAGCCACTCTGATCCCATTCACCTAGATCCAGGTCAGGTTTGGCTGCTCAAACCACACCAACCCCACACCACAAATATACATCCAGATTTGTAATAAAACCGAGACAACGCAACTGTGTTAGAAATGTAGGAGAGTAAAAAAAAAAAAAAATACAGATATTCTACTGTGAAGTGTGGTGGAGAAATCTCTGCAAAGTGAATATTATAAAGTTCCGAAGTACCGTGGTACTTCGACTTACGACTGCATCTACTTACGACTAATCCAAGATACGAAGAACAGTCTTTAATCGTCACACAGCACAACACAACACATGCACATGCTTTGGATGGTGGCCGGTGAAATGAGGCCTCTGCGTTTAACCCCATCCTGGCTTGTCCTCCCTCCGGGGGCACAGCCAGGAGCAGTGGGCAGCATACGTGGACGCGCCCGGGGACCTGGTGATGAGTGTCCATCGCTGGTCAGACGATAATGTGTGTATGTTTTTGGTCGGGGTCCTTACTGACGTTAGGTGGAGGAAACCCCATGTGAGCACAGGGAGAACATGCAAACTCCACACAGAAAGGCTGCTATTTGAGAGATAACCCGCCGGAGCACGATGCCAACAGCGCCCCAGGCAGGAATCGAACCCAGAGCCTTCTTGCTGTGAGGCAGCAGTGCAATGCACTGCACCACCGCGCAGCAATAGTTGCGAAAATTTGTATCGACTTGCGACCGACTGCTCCAAGATACGACCGTGGCGCGTTGGCGGCCAGTCAGCAGTCAGTGGGCGTCCTACATCGTGTGTGCACGTAGTTCATGGCTTATCGATATATTTTTTTCATATTTACTGTGTTTGTGCTGTGTATTTTGTTTATTTTCACCCTTCATGATGAGTCCTAAGAAGAAGGATGATGGGGAAAAAGAAAAAAATGATTCCCATTGAAACTAAGAAAGAAATCTTAGAAAAAAATGAGCGTGGTGTATATGGGAAAAATTGCTTCAACATACGACCGTTCTTATAGAACGGATTACAGTCGTAAGTCGAGGTACCACTGTACTTCATGCTGCCACTCTGTGTCCTCTCTGCCCTCACAGTGCCGCTGTCTGAGGTTCTGCAGGTGCTGCGTGGGGCGGGCAAAGTGGGCTCGGCTCTGGTCGCCACACAGGGGGAGCAGCTCAGACTGATGGCCTGCAACTCCTCCCTGGGGGCCGGTGTCCAAGCGGCTCAGGACGTGGTGGAGGGACTGCTGGGAGGCGTCATGGGGGCTGGCTCTACGGTGAGGGCCGGACACAAGAGCTATCTACACTGAATATTTTACACATTTGGTGGAATGACACCTTTCTCTTTTGTGGCAGCGTTCCGTAAAAGAGGACGTCTTTCCGGATGCCGAGGGCTGGGACGAGATGGACGCGGAGGAGGCAGCGCAGTGGGCGGTGGGGTCTGACCTCTCTCACTGTCAAACGAGTGCCGAGCCCATGTCTGAGATGCCAAAAGGTAATGTGGAGAAAGTCGACGCACTGGTTTGTTAATGACTGTGTGGAGCAGGATGCTTGAGTGCTTGAATTTCGTCCCCAGAAATGTAAGTACTGGAATACCTTGAAAATAGCCCCTTTTTGTGCCGAAGTGCTTGAAAAGTCCTTGAAAAAACAACAACCTGTGCTATTCCTCCTGGTTTTGCTATTAAAATCGTAACATAATAAAATATTTAATTGAATCGTAATCCAGCATGGTTGGAAATAGACACTTATAATAGTAGATGACAATAACATTAATTATATATATATACGGTATGTATATATATAACAGATATAGTTGTATAACAGATATAGTTGTATAAATAATAGACAATGAGACTAAGATTGTATTATATTTCAATTAATAAAGATCACATTGAAAATGTATTACATTTGTTTTGTGTGAATTCCTTGAAAATGGAAAAAATAGTGCTTGAAAAAGTACTGGGAAGTCCTTGAATTTCATTTTGTAATGCCAGAATGCACCCTGGTATGAGGGGAAATTAAGAAGGCAGTGTGGTGCTCAATATGTTTGCAGCCTCACTTAAACAAACCATTTTTTCAGTTTTCTCCATGCTTCATTTGTGGCCTTAAATACACTTCACCGGTATTGTACCATGACTGAAAAGTCCAGGGACGGTGCAAATGAGTTCTTCATCCACTGTGTGCTTCACAGAGAGTCCGGTCCTTTAAGTTAATCTGAGTACGGATGTGTACTGGCTGTGCAGCTCATTCCTACCAACGCATTAAGTGTGAACGAGGCCCGAAAAAGCATTAATGCTCCATCATCTGATATGTAAACACATTAATGTGGGCTGACCAACTGGGGCCGTTTTTTTGACGCATTGGGCGCTCCTATGGTACAGGGTTTTATTTCATTACAATCTAAAATCAAAATTCGAAGGCGTCAGTCAAACGGTCCATTTGCTAACTATGTTTCCGTCCCATCTGATAGAGTCATGATTTGTTTTTCCTTCTCTACCTCAGAGGGACATCACAACGCACGGCCAGGGCCAGGAGGAGCCGGCTGGCCGGGCCAGAGCAGCCGGTTCCTCCACACCGTGCCGGCCCTTGGCCATTGCCACACCAGGTTCCTCCATGACACCGTGGTGGCCAGACTTACCCCCGAGGACATCAGGAAGGCCAGGGAAGCTAAGCAGACCCTGGTCAAACCCATCCGACAGAAGGTCAGTGGAATGCCTGACTGTGTTTCGCTGATGAGTTGAAACCCAATCTCAGCGTTAGAAAATACCTCATAGAGTTGTGCTGCCTCATCCTCAGCTCAGTGACCGTGCCCAAGAGAGGAAGGTGCCCACCACCAGAATCAGCCGGCTGGCAAACTTTGGTGGTAAGAGCATAAGAATCACATAATGGGTAAATGATAAATAGGGTTTTTAAAGGGGTATAAAATAAATATTCACATACATGCATTTATCGTTTTTTTTATTTCATAAGAAATATGTATTTTGTTTATTCACGTATGTCTATTGAGTTGAAAGATTTATTTTGTTGACATAATTTGGTCAAATAAAAAAAGCCTTGGGCCGTTTCACTGTTTAAAACAACACCTGACATTTTTAGACTTAAGCCACAAAACTCACAAAGTGAATGACAGTGCTTACAAATTGAGCGTACTTTAAATATATTTTTTATTCTATTCCACGTGTGTCTTCATATCTAGTTTATTTGAATGATAATTGATTCAGACACAAAAAAACGTAGCTCCTACCACCCAGCCCTAATTTGACTGCACAACACTGAACAACCAATGTTATTTTTAGTAGGATAGAAGACCAGCTTTGAGATCAGCGTGTTTAAATGTTTCAGATCTGTATTTAGATCTCAGATCCGACACAAGAAACTAATTCGGGCTTCGATTTTTGGGTGTCATTTTCTGAACAATGTGCTCAAGAGTACGGCACTGATCATTTTCTTCCAAATTGAGGGTAGTCGGTCCCCTCCCCTCGCGTTTGAACAAGGTCGGCCTTCCTGCTCGATTTACCCTAATGTGGATACACTTCCCCCTCGCTCTCCTCTGCAGGCCTGGCAGTTGGGCTAGGGATCGGAGCCCTCTCCGAGGTGGCCAAACAGTCCTTTGGCGGCAAGCGATCGCGAGGTAAGGAGCTGCTGGTGACGTTTTCCGATCCCGTATTTTGCAAACTCTGGGTCCAACTTGGCGAGCACTGGCAGGATCCCACAGACAGATGGCCAGCCCGCCTGGAGATGTTTCAGATCATTCGACCCGTGGACTGGCATTGGATCAAAAACCTGTTAACAAACATGTTAACCAGAGCTTTCCCGAAAAGCTCAGCTCTTGTTAGTTAGGAGTCTTTCATGTCGGGATTCGCATTAAATGACCAATCCTAGCCTCGGGTGGTGACATGGGGGGGGGGGGGGGTTTATGTGAAGCCTTGTACTCTCAAATGTGATATTAGCTGCTGTTAACCCCGGTGTCGCTTCACAGAGGGGGGCGCCCTGCTGGACTCTCCCTTCCTGTCTGAGGCCAACGCCGAGAGAATCGTCAACACGCTGTGCAAGGTGCGCGGCGCCGCACTCAAGATCGGGCAGATGCTGAGCATTCAAGGTACACCGTCGTAGCGAGGGAAACTCAAATGGAATTCTGATAATGTAATGGTATAATAGTATTTTTTTATGTATATAAGTTAGGGATGCAACGATACACGGTATGTTATCCACCCGTTCGTTACGCCCCTTACAGCTCAATACGCCCACCTGAACCACAGTATCACGGTAGAAGTCCACCAGACGCGTTGGGGCAGAGAACGGGTGTGCCGCGGTGTGACATGATTGCATGCTTCCTATTAAATCCACTGTTGCAGCTCCATTGGCCACGTCAGCTGTGTGGGGTCCGTGCGGAGTTGCGCAACATTTCTCTATTTTGGTGAGCGGTGTAGTTTTTGTTTTTTTTTTCTCATATATATATATATATTATTTTTATTTATTTTTTATTTTTTCAACTGCTACGCCTTCTTTTCCATAGAAACACAAGATAAAACTACAAAGAAATGTTTTTGTAGTCAGAAAATTATCCCCTGGGATGGTGGTTGAGACACTCTCTCTGGCTTCCACTGCACATGTGCTGGGTCGTCTTGTGAACGGCTCTTTTCTATGAATGAAGGGAACCAAATCTCGCTGGGTGATGAGCTTTTCTTTTCTCACATTTTACAGTTTAACAATGTTTGTTTAAGTCACCGTCTCCTGCCAACGGCAAATGTTTCCCCCTCCATGTAAGAGACAGCCTGTGCCCTGGCTGAAAAGAGCGCACCCACTGTTATGTCAGGTTCACAAAGCGAAGGCCCACATACACTGGTCTGACTGAGGTTTTATTTTGATAAACGTTTTACTTTTATTATTCGTGTGTGTGTGTGTGTGTGTGTGTGTGTGTGTGTGTGTGTGTGTGTGTGTGTGTGTGTGTGTGTGTGTGTGTGTGTGTGTGTGTGTGTGTGTGTGTGTGTGAGATACACACAGAGCGTTACACTAGTTATTTATGGCTACTGTCTATGACGACTATCAAAACATTTCTTACACTTTTAAACTTTTTACATTAAATTGTTTTTTCTTAAATATAAAGATAACCATACTGTTACCGTCTCCCCAAAACCGTGATACATTCGAACCGTGAGCCCACTGTACCATTGCATCCCTAATATAAGTGTGGATATTTCGTTATTATCTTTCTAACTATTCAAGTTGATAAGCCTCATGATGTCAAGCCTGGGGTTCTATTTGGGTAGAGTTTTGGGGGCTTGGGGGTTTTGGATATAAATGGATACAAATCTAAAAATCCAGCTCTTTTGAAGGCACTGTGCAGTATGTCACAATGAATGTGCTGTTTAAAAAACAAGACAACAAAAAAAAACAACACATTTGTGACGGTCCCTTTCTGGTCTATCATCCCGCCAGACAACTCCTTCATCAACCCTCAGCTGCAGCAGATCTTCGAGCGGGTCCGACAGAGCGCTGACTTCATGCCCAGCTGGCAGATGAATGTGAGCGGCGTGCATTTGTGGCCCCCCCCCCCCCCCTTTCTCTTCCTTGCGTACAGTAATCAAATTTGCATGCTGTAAAAAAAAAATATGTAAGGGACTTGCTAATCTTTATAGGAGTAAAATGGCACAAGTGATCTGATTTGACTAGAATAAGACCTGACAATTTGTACCTGTGGCCAGATATACATCTCTAGAAATTATGATATAAATAGATATTTCCTTTGCTGTGATCTCTAATAGCCGTGTGAACTGACTGGGCGGTTTTTAGAAAGTCCTCGAGGAAGAGCTAGGATCCGGCTGGAGAGAGAAGCTGCTGTCCTTCGAAGACAAACCGTTCGCCGCGGCATCCATAGGCCAGGTGCATCTGGGGGTTATGAAGGACGGCAGAGAGATCGCCTTGAAGATCCAGGTAGGAGGCTGTTCACATGACGTTCTCTCTCCCTCTTCTCTGAACGTCTTCTCTGAAGGCCTCCTCTCTGCTTCTGCCCCCGTTCCCCAGTACCCGGGTGTGGCCGAGAGCATAAGAAGCGACATCAACAACCTGATGTCCGTCCTGAAGATGAGCGTTGTCCTGCCAGAGGGTGAGAAATGAGTCAATTCTCACTTGCACTGGTGCGTCTTTCTGGTGGATTGTGAAGTAAGATAAAACGTTATTAATCCCTGTGGGGAGAATTCAGGCATCACAGCAGCTAAACGGTGCAAGTCAAGAAAGGGGATAAGAAGTAAGATGGAAATAAATAAAATAAAAAAAGACCATACCTACACATCTATCCACAGATTTGACATGGATTAGCACTATGTTAACAAGTGTGCGCACACACACACACACACACACGCACACACACACACACACACACACACACACACACACACACACACACACACACACACACACACACACACACACACACACACACACACAGAGTGTGCCTGTTCAAGTTCCCAAATAACCTCCCTTTTGTTTTCCTGCAGGCTTGTTTGCAGACAGCAGCCTCGAAGTGCTACAGAGAGAGCTGGCGTGGGAGTGCGACTACAAGAGGGAAGCCGAGTGTGCCAAGAAATTTAGGTGACACACACACACAAACTACAAAAGCACGTCATGCTTAGTGGTGCTCCCCTTCATCTGAGATTCATTCGAAATTTAAAGTGTGTTCATCATTGTCTGCTCACCAATTAAGTTTTCTTAATCTATGTCGTAAATGAGCGGTGTGGTGTGTGTGGCCCCCAGGTCCTTGCTACAGGGAGACGGGTTCTTCCAGGTGCCCCAGGTGATTGAGGAGCTGTCGGGGCGCCGGGTGCTGGCCATGGAGCTGGTGCAGGGGGTCCCACTGGACCGCTGCTTGGAGCTGGACCAGGAGACCAGGAACCAGGTTCGCGCAGTGGGCCTCATTCCCGGGACGTGGATTTGATTTGATTTGAAGTCAGGGTTCTTACCAGGTCCTTGAGGTGCTTGAATTTTGTCCTTAGAAATTAACTCCTGGAATACCTTGAAAATTGCACCTTTTGTGCTGAAGTGCTCAAAAAGTCCTGGGGGGAGTACTGCGATATTGCCCCTGGTTTTGTAATTCAAATCGTAAGGTAATAAAAAAAGTTACCTCCATCCTCCTCCTGCCTCCTCTTCTCTTCAGATCTGTTTCAACATCCTCCAGCTCTGCCTCAGGGAGCTGTTTGAGTTCCGGTTCATGCAGACGGATCCCAACTGGGCCAACTTCTTCTACAACGCAGACACCAACAAGGTGGGGGACGTGAAACTAATACTTTCTTCACAATAGATGTAAGCAAATAGAAATCATAATCTTTTCCGATGAATGAAGATTATATTCTTAATGGGGCTGGGTGTTGATTATCATTGTGATTTCTACATCATATTGCTGTATGTCGTGATAGTATCTGTTTCATGTATGTATATAATTATATAAAACTCAACAGACTAACCATAAATACCATCACAAATCACTCAGTACTCATCACTCTTTTTGCATCTGCAGACTGATCAGACGCCAGTTATTATTAACATGTCCTAACCATATTTTTTTTAGGTTATTCTCTTGGATTTTGGGGCATGCAGAGATTACCCAGAGTCCTTCACCGATGACTACATACAGGTACGATGAAGCATGTGTTTTGATATATGATGTCCGAGTCTGCATACCCTTTACGTTAAACAATGTCTTGCAATTACCCAGGTAAAGGTTTTTATTTTTTTGTAGTCCGCCATAAATAACTTTTAATATAATTGCAATGTAAGCTAAAGTGTGTGTGTGTGTGTGTGTGTGTGTGTGTGTGTGTGTGTGTGTGTGTGTGTGTGTGTGTGTGTGTGTGTGTGTGTGTGTGTGTGTGTGTGTGTGTGTGTGTGTGTGTGTGTGTGTGTGTGTGTGTGTGTGTGTGTGTGTCCAGGTGGTCCACGCGGCCTCTATAGGCGATCGAGCAACCGTTCTCTCCAAATCCAAGGACCTCAAGTTCCTCACCGGTTTCGAGACCAAGGTTCTGTATTTTGGTCACGGCCAACTCTATTTTCTTCCCCCGACGCCCCTCCTCCATCTTCCCTCTGTTAATTTCTCTCCAGTCCTTCCGGCTCTATACTCGTATCCACGTCGTTTTCCCTGCAGTCACGGTGCGTGAGCTCCTCCTTTTCGGCCTCGGCTCTTTGTGTCCTCCACGGTTCAGTCATGGCCCTGGACCATAATATGCTGATATCGCTAGGTTTCCTCTGGTTTTGAGCGTGAAATAAGTTAATTTTTTTTAATTTTTGGATAATTAATAATAGAATAGTTTTTACATGTGTACTAAACAAACACACACAGACAGACATAATAGTACTGGACACACGCAGATAGTCACCTTAATGAGGGATGATTCAAAATGCAGTTTGAGTCAGTGGGTAAATACTTCACCGTGATTCAGTCTCTATCTAGTTTCTCAAGGAATTTTAAATTATTTGAAAACCAGTTATTTCACTTTATTCACCAGTGAATGTGGAAAGCAACAAAAGAGGAAAATGGCAACACAGAATCATTTGTGACATACAGTACTGGTAACTGCAAACAAGCTTTTAACCACCAAATATAATACAAATTCTTCGGAGTTAGAGTTTGTATCTTAAAATGGTTGATAGTGCTGCCATTGTATCGCGTATTGGTATTACACATGAGAAACTTTGATTTTGTTATAATTACTTCCACAATTGTGCCTGCCCAAAAAATATAAGCAATACAGTATTTTACACTTCTAATCTGAATCATTCTTTCTGCTTCAATCTCTTTCTCTCTCTGTCTCTGTCTCTGTCTCCATATCAGGCTTTCCAAGACGCCCACGTGGAGGCGGTGATGATCCTGGGCGAGGCCTTTGCCTCGGCAAAGCCATTCGACTTCAGCACACAGAGCACCACGCAGCGGATCCACGGCCTCATCCCCGTCATGCTGCGGCACCGCCTCACACCGCCGCCCGAGGAGACCTACTCGCTGCACCGCAAAATGGCCGGCTCCTTCCTCATCTGCTCCAAGCTCCAGGCGCGCATCGCCTGCCGGGACATGTTCCTGGACATCCACGCCGCCTACAACCAGAGACAGCAGGACGCCGGTGCTGCACTGGCAGCACAAGGATGAGGACTTAAAATGTTCCCCAAGCTGGAAACCGGGCCCAGAGTGCCCTGAATGTTGGATCTTGGGGTTGGGTCAGACTTGAGAAGCTGCAGGAAACCAGCACTGAGGTCTGACCCGGGCGGTTTGATCGCGTGTCAACACATCTGATTCATTCTGCCGCTTCCAGTCATTTCTCTCTCTCCACTCACTGACTCTACTCCAGGCTGTATTCCACTGATCTCACCTCAAGACTCTTAAAGAACTGTGGTAGCCAATATCAACCCCAACCCCAATACCTCTGACCGAATCCACTCACAAAGACAGAGAGTACGACCATGGGTTCAGATTATTATTTAATGCCAGTGACGTGGGTCATTAATGATCATTATATAATAATACATAGCGTTTATCTGCTTTAATTTGTTCTATAAATGAAAATAAATTGTTTTGAGGAGTTGCTTTTCTAATTTCATTACTTGGGCCGTGCGTAAAATGTGTAAAATAAAGCCACTGGGAATGTCATTGCAAGACTTCATAAATCGTATGCATTGCAAGATTCCTGGGTTTTTATTGAATTATTTTATATTTTAAATATTTTTTTTATCCTTATAAAATATAGAGGAAAGAACATCTGTATTTATCCAAGCCCACTACATTTCCCTTTTAATCACATATGCCATATTTCCAAAATGCTAATGTTCTTTTTCTTTATTTATTTATATGGCCATGCAAGCGATGTGCTTTGCTACCACATAGCATCTTGTGTTCAAAAAATCTACTGCGGCGCTTTGTAGAGTTTGCAAACAAAGCTTTCTGTTGGTCTTAAATAATATATAAAATGATATATGAGAATACGGACTAGGTCAATAAGCGTAAGCGGCAGGTGTCGAGAACAGGCTTTCAAGGTTTCATTTCTCTGCCTTTAGATTATTGATCCTTCCGTTCCAATATTAGACCTCGGGGCCACTGTCTGGAGGGCGCGTTCAACTCTGCCCTTCGCATCCTCTCACCACTGTCCTCGTATTGATCGAGTGTCATGATCAAGGGGGGAGGGGTAAAAATAAAACTACAAAAACATTTGATGCGCCCTAATCGAACAATTCCTACCCCGCTCACTCCTATCCGTCCAGTTTCTTCACCCAACTCATTTGTGTTCATGGTGGGAGGGACCGGAGCATATTCCGGCTTCCTCGGGTGCTTAAGTTGGTGCCGTGTCTCCGAAAGGGAAGCCTGTTACTTGTCACGCACTCTCAGTTCACACACTCTTGTTCGGCTCTCGGTTCACACCCGCAGGTGTGTGTTGAAAGGTGAGAGGGAAACAGAGCACCCAAGGGAAATATGGTGAGAACATGCGATCTCCAGAGAGACGGGGGACGCTCAGCAGCGGCACTTTGCCACCACGTCGCCCCGCTCGAAATAGGTGAAATCTAGTTCTAGGTTCAAACCAAATGGTGATTTACCTAAAGAAGTTGTTTCCACATTAATGTTCCTCCTAATGACTCATCTTGGGATGGTTCTGTATGTTAACTGATGATATTTGACAGAACTGCCACCTCTTGTCTCTTCTATGCAGGCCCAAATTCCATTTAGTTTTTGACTCTTAAGATACTGCAGCGAATGCAGTGATTGCTCATGACACATCGTATAATCCTAATAATAACAATAATAATCCTATAAGAAGCATAATGTGAAACTGGGGATGATTTACCTCTTTTCAATCTGAAATCTACCTCTTCTCCTCAAGCGATTTTCCACCCACAGGGTGGTGTCTAAAGACCACTGAAGGGGTTTCCTCCCCTTCACGATGGTTTCACTGTAATATTTTATATTTATTTGTAATAGATTCCTTCAGTGGGTTTAGCCCGGGCGGCGGTTAAATTCTGTCAGGACCTGTGTGAGGCTGGCCCCCCACATCGGAGTAACCATTGGGTTCATCTCTCTTTGGGGGGAATATCCCACAGAAGAAGAAGAAGAAGAAGAAGAAGAAGAATCTTTAAATGTCACGCAACACAACACACTACAACACATGCACACACACACATGCACATGCTTTGGATGGTGGCCGGTGAAATGTGGCCTCTGCATTTGACCCATCCTGGCTTGTCCTTCCTTTGGGGGGGGGGGGGGGCAGCCAGGAGCAGTGGGCAGCATTCGTTGACGCACCATCATCAGATGATGATGTGTGCATGTTTTTGGTGGGGGTCCTTACTGATGGTAGGTGGAGGAAACCCCATGTGAGCACGGGGAGAACATGCATGGTACGGACTTCAGCGCATAGCTACAGAAGGAAAGGATATCCCTGTCTGGGGGTTGGGCTCGATCACAAGCTGAATCACTGCTCTGCATGCAAGTTCATAGGGGTGGAAAGGGTCCTTAATGTTTTCCATTAGACCTGCCTAGGCCAAATACTGGACAAAGGCCTTCAACATGCCACATTGATTTTTATAGATTTTTTTTTTTTTTTTTTTTTTTTTTAACTGCTCGAATGTTTCTATAGAGGAAATGGTCTTGGGGGTGCCCAACACAATACATAGCATTGTCGTCATTGATACGAGTCAAATTGATTTGGACTGCATTTACAATGTAGCTTACTGTGTACTGTATATAGCAGACTTTGGAAGGGTTAGGGTTGGGAATGCTGTTAAGGATTCTTATTTTAATCAAGTCCATGTTTGACCAAACAAGTACAGTGTTTTTTTTTTATTTGGATCTGCTCTTAAAAGGGCTCCGTATGAAATAAAATAAATCCGAGGTTTATGAACGCACCATAATCGGCTAATTTTAGCGGTATATTTATATTTATGTATTTATAATACCATATGTAAACAGGGTTATAATAAAAAGGTTATAAACAATATGAATATACTTCAGACCATTAGCATAAAATAAATATATAAAGAAAAAACAGTCCGCAAAAAGGAGAATACGCTTATTAATAAAATAAAACCGAATTTTTAAAAAAGTGACGTAAAAGTAAAAAGAATAAATAAATAAGAAATAGAAAAATATATCGAAATATCCACACAAAAAAAACTACAAAACAGAAATAGTCAGATATATAAATATATAGAAATATACACAGAGGACTCGGGGGATGAGAGCCACCCCGGTCTTTTCGCGTGTCGTGGGTTAGGGTTTCGGCCGCGCGGGGGCGCCGGAGAGCGAGCCGGAGCGGTCGCAAACCTCCGGTGTTTTTGTGAAACATCAATGGGAAGAACGCATTTGCATGTCCGGCCGCGTGTGCCAATGGGCTCCCTGGGAAGACCGGGAGGGCTGGGTGGAGCGGGAGGAGCGGGTGGAGCCGGGGAGAGAGAGGGAGCAGCTCCGTCTGTGCGACACCGAAGTGCACAGTCAACACCAAGCAAAGCATCCGAGATCACTGCGGAACGGAACCGGGCCCACGTCCACTCCATCCCCGCCGGGTCGCCGCCCCCCCCCCCACCCCGCTCTTCCTACTTCTCCGCATGAACAATATCAAACCGGCTGCGGGGTTTTCTTTTTCAAATCACCTTCTTTTTTTTTTTTTTTTTCTCTCTTTGCGATAGAAGAATTTGTTTTCTCTTGTCTTTAATTTTGCGGACCGCCGCTTCCATAGTGTGGATGAAGATTGGGTGAAATTACACATTCTCTGGTGTTTATTTCGCCGGTATTGGATTACAACAAAAGGCGGTTCGGGGAGCGGATCATCCGTCGTTCTCTTGGGGTGAGTTCCTCCGGATTCCGTCTAAATCCCGATCCTCTTTATGGACCTTTTGGTCGTTCGTGTTTGCGGACCTCGCGTCGGGTAAATAATGAATGAATCACCGCCGGCCGGGGTCTGGTGCGGATCGGTCCAGGTCCAGCAGCCTCTCTTACGGGGAGGGAGGGACGTCTTGTGCGGGGCTTGTCGGAGGCTGATGGTTTATTCACCCGTCGCCTCGGGGTGCAGTTGTCTCCGTGCGGGCTTTAGGAAGGCAGGCTATTGGAAAAACGCGCGCTGAGTTTGAATATGCTTTACGATTACAGGCTGGAGCCCGTTCCGTCACCTAGGCCCACAATTCTTCTCTCTCTCTCGCTCGCTCTCTCTCTCTCCGAGGTACAGGCAGACCCTGGTGTGTGATTCCCGATACAACTTGTCTCTGTTTTTTTGGGGGGGGGTTTTTGAGGGGGGGGGGGGGGGTCGTTGCATGATCACCCTCAAAGTTCTCCAGAGCTACAGTGTTATAAATAAGAACGCATGTTATGACAAGCAGGCAACACGATTAAATCACATCATTGATATGGGATGCTGTGATGTTGCAAGAACACACACACACACACACACACACACACACACACACACACACACACACACACACACACACACACACACATACACACACACAAGGCACATGCCTTTGTAAGCCAAGTACATGCATGCAAATCTATTGTCTGTGTGGCTCCATCTGTTCTATGATATGGCATTCCTTAAACAGCCAGTCATGCTGTTAGGGTGGGGTGGGGTGGGGTGGTTGATTGGGGTTTTACCCCCACCCTCTCCGGCACTGAGCGTGTGTGATTAAGAAAGAGAGACATGTGTCTGACTGAGTGTGTGTGTGTGTGTGTGTGTGTGTGTGTGTGTGTGTGTGTCAGCATGTCACATGCAGAGTATTAGGAGACCAGTGACGGGGAACAGGGTGTCTGCCCAGCCTGGGCCAGCAGCTGTCCAAGCAGGTGGTCCAGGACTGGGTCTGGGCCTGGGGTTGGAGTAAGGCTAGGTTTGGTTTGGGGTAAGTGAGGGCAATGCTGGCCTGCGTTTAAACTAGGCTAGTTTTGCATATGGAGTAAGACTTTTTGTTGTGGGTTAGAGAGAAGCCAGATTTGATTCGGGGTCAGAGCAAGGCCAGGTTTTGCCTGGGGTTAGAGGTTTAGCCTGGGGATTAAACTGGGGATCAAAAGTAAAAAATGCTACTACACTGTTACTCTATCTCAACCATGTAATCGTAACACCCCCCTACACACATGCGCACACATCAGTCTATCTCCCTCTCTCTTTCTCTCTTTCTCTCTCCCCCTCGACCCCCCCCCCCCCCCACCTACTATTTCCTGTCTCCCCTCACTCTGATTGCAGCATTAGGCTCTCCTTTGTTGTTCGGGCACACACACACACGTAGACACGCACGCTGAAAGTCACATACGCATGCACAGGAGGGGATGGGGGTGTGCAGGTTGAGGTGGGCCAGCTGAGACCACAATATGACGGGGTCAGAGGTCGCCTGGTCAGCCGGCAAATCTGGGCGCCCCGTTAAGCTGGCTAGTGGCAGAGAAGGGATACTATTCAGGAAGTGTCGGGCATTTATCCTGTCGGCTTTAGTCCTCTGTGAGAGTTCCAGTTTGGACAGTGTGCTTTTAAATGACACCAATCCTTTGACAGTTTGACTCTGTTCGTGGTCAAATCGATGTGCTGAGGTGCTGTTCAGGAAATGCATTGATACAGAGTTTGACCACTGGCCCTGGCCCATCGGGCACAACGATAGAATACAGCTAAACATTATTGAGTGAATGAAAATGTGTGTGTTTTCATGAATGAAACCGGGCTTCACTACCCCCTTTCAGAGAGAGAAAGAGAGTGAGAGAATTGGTTCCACGGTCCACTGTTTCTAATTTGTGGTCACAATCTCCTCTGGTCAGTGGACCTGACAGAAGTCCACCCACAGAAGATGCACCTGTCTCCTAATATCTGTGTCGTTCACTCGTTCCAACACACACTAACACGCACACACGCAGGATTCCATCAGCCTGATGCCTAAGTGCCTTTGTGCTGAGTGGAGTTATCTGATTTCTGCAGGCTAGTTAAATGGAGCCACTGCTTTCCACCATATATTTCCATTACTGTGCCCGCTAATGGCATCACTATGGTATATGTAAAAAAAAAACCCTAAAAAAACCCCACAGTAGAAAACTCTCCCTGTGGAGTGTGCTTGTGCATGTTTGTTGTGTTAAACTTGTGCGTGAGGTGGGCTGATGGACGGTGTGTGTGTGTGTGTGTGTGTGTGTAGTCTGCCATAAATAACTTTTAATATAATTGAAATGTGAGCTAAAAATAAAAAGTGTGTGTGTGTGTGTGTGTGTGTGTGTGCGCGTGTGTGCGTGTGTGCGTGTGTGTGTGTGTGCGTGTGTGCGTGCGTGCGGTCAACAGTTTCCCTGGCGATCGTCAATTTATTTCCTTGCTTCAGTGGCACCGATAACAAGGATTTTCTCCACCGATAACAACGAAAGTGGAAAAGGGTCTTTCCTTGCAGTGTATAAACACACACCCACCCACACACACACACACATCCAAAACCACTCGACCGGAGCAGTTATCAAAACTATCGTCCACAGATATACTGGGTTTCAAATCAGTGTATTGTTGAACCCTGAGCGTGTGTGGTAATACATGCACCAGCCGTGGCACTGCAGGATAAGTATGCTGATATAACGACAGGAAAACCGTGATGCACGAGGCTGAGGAGGGATTTGGGCATGGTGTTGGTCGTGTGTGTTTGTTTTACTATCCTTGTGAGGACCGATCTCCAAATTGACAGGTTGTTTTTTTTTGTTTTCTTTTCTTTAGAAGTGCACCAGAAACATTGGGTCCTCACTCACCAGGTGTATTTACCTGGACCTGACTTTGATATGTGTTTGTGTTTGTTATTATTATTAATTATTATTTACGTTTGACCTTGTGTGGGTGCCGGTTTGTGGTACATTTCAAGAGACTGGACTGTACAACCCAGACCAAGACCGCCGCTCGGCTTGGTCACTGGTTTCCCAGTGAGTGATAGCAAAGGAGGGAGATTGTTATCAATGGTCGGAACCCACAGTTCCAACTGTTAAATCTCTCCAGAGGTTAAATCAGTTAAATCTCTTTGTCTGTTTTTTTTTTCTTTTTTTTTTTTTCCTCCCATATGTGGGTTTTTTTTTTTGTCTATCTGCATCAGTGTCTATGTGTGAGTGTGTTTTATGGCTCTTGGGTTTTAGGGCCTGTCTGGAGCAGTGTGCGTCCCACAGACACTGAGGAATTAGGAGCAGCAGATCTGATCAGTCTCAGACACCGCTGCAGAACTCATGGGAGTCATGCTGTGTCTGAGAGGGACAAGAAAGAGAGAGAGAGATGGGGGGGGGGGGATTGGGATTGAGAAAGCGATCTAAAAATATAGCCAAGTAGAGTGGGGAACTTTTTTTTTTTTGCCCACCCTCCCACTGCTGAAGAAAGAACCTCTCGCCATGCGAGAAATCTAATAGGGAGTGAGAAACGTTACCATTGGTGTTCATGCAGGTGCAGACAATTGTATGTTCTTTGACGTGTGTGTGTGTGTGTGTGTGTGTGTGTGTTAATTTAAACAGAGGTTTACTTCAAGTTTAAGTAAAGGTAGCCATCAAAATTGCAACTTGGGTAATAATAAATTCCGACCAATCCGATTCCGATCTGAGCTCAAAGCTCAAGAGAGTGGTTTCAAGGTATTTAGTATTTTATTTGTATTTTTTTAAAACCGGGCTATGGAACAGACGTGTTCACGGTAAAAGTTATGATCCGACCCGAGGATGGCAAAGAAGATATGCGATTGGATAAAAAAAAAACCAAAAAACATATACAAATACACACAGACCATAGGGGGGGAAAAGTATCGTCTTTCTGAAATAGACTCGGAAAAGTACAATTTCTTTAAAAGGCTACTTGGGTTCGTCTAACCAGTAGTTACCGTGTGCACCTGTGTTTACTTTATATGTTGTGGGGAATCGCAGCGACCGCAAGGCAGCATTCGCAGTGACACGTAGGCAGAGCTCGAGTCTGATTACAGTGTCGTAACTCCACCACCTGCAGCTTGAGAAGACCAGGCCCCGCTGCCGAGCCCCAACTGGCCAACGCTGTACTCCGACACCGCTATTATAGATCACTTCTCTTCCCTCTGCGTTACATTACTCCGAACGGTCCCCTCATTCAGTGGTAACTACGCTGACTTCATGACACGTCGGGTCGTTTCTCACATCTGACGGGGAGTGACAAAATAACAAGGAACGGTTTGGCCTCCGTTTTAGGGGGTTCAGGAAAAACCCCTCCGTTTGAACTCTGGTGGATCCTTCCCGTCCGTGGGCTTTCAAAGCTACGGTGCCGCTCGCTTCTTCTTACTGCCGAACCCACAGTGTCTCAAAAGAGCAAACATCACTTCCAACGCGGCTGTGCTGTGCGTGTCACGTCCTACCCAGTGCAACCCAAGCAAATCAAAAGTGGATCTCGCTGTCTCAAACCTTCCCACGATCCACCTGCAAAAGCAAAACGTAGACATAAAAATAGTGGGTGTTTTTTTTTTTTTGTTTTTTTTTGGTGTGGGGTGTTCCCGAGACCCTGCCGCCTTCCGCGCTGAAAGCTTTGTGGGTTTTTGCTCGCGCCCTGTCTGCGAGCATGAAGTCATGCCACGCCGGTGAACGTGCCAATGAGGCGTTGTTCTAAACACTCTCCATCTATGGCGGCGATGACTCATGGTTGCCATAGCGAGGGCCCTGACAGTAACACGGCCAATTAGGAGCATCTGGCTGTACAAGACATCCCATGCATGACAGACATCGCTCTATCACTTTTTTTTTTTTCCTCGCACTCTCTCTCTCTCTCTCCCTCTCCTACCATCCCTTGCTTCAAGTTTGAAATTCTAGTTTAAGAGCTCTCCCATACTCTTCCATCTGCACCATTGTTCGGTCCAGCGTGGCCACGTGCTGGCCAGATGCGGGGGAGGGGGAGGGGGAGGGGGAGGGAGAGGGAGAGGGAGGGAAAGAGAGAGATGCAGGCACGATAAGTATACCAATATAACGACAGGAAAGCTGTGAAGCACAAGGCTGAGGAGGGATTTGGGAATGGTGTTTGTTTTACTATATTTGTGGGGACCGCTCTCCAAATCGCACTTACCAGGTGTATTTACCTGGACCTGACTTTGATGAGAGAGAGAGCGAGAGAGCGAGAGAGAGCTTTTGCGGAAAGGCCAACCCCAAAAAGCCGCTGCTGATTGATTGTGGGCCATTAGATTAGAGGGCCGTGTAGAACCGGGCTCTGAATTGACTGGCTAACCTGCGCGAGCTGAGACAGGCGGTACACGTAGGCTGCCATGCCGCGCGAATGGCCGGGCCCTCTTCCTCTACTTCTCTGTCTCCTCCTTGTCTCTCTCCAGCACTGTCTGTACTGCACCGTCTCTCTGGCCATTAGAATTTTTTTTTTTTATCTCTCTCGCTCTTGGTCTTGCTCTCTCTCTCTCTCCCTCTCTCCCACTCTGGGGAAGTGGGGCCGGTGGTTGTGGTGGTGGATGTGTGCTCTTTCCCATAGGAACAGACCTGCCATTGTCTTGTCTGTGGGAAGATGAGTAACCCGCCTGCCCAGTCATCCCAGGGAATTTCAGGGGTTCTCCCATGGCCAGCAGGCCAGCCAGCCAGTCGGCCGTGGTCATCTCGGGAGAGGCTGTCAGCCTGCAAGTTCCCTGGCCGAGGGGAATATCAGGACTGCTCCCTCGCCAGTCAATCCCAAGACGTCCAGCCTGCCAGCCAGCCATAAATCCAGTCAGCCAGCTAGCCAGGCAGTTAATTATGCCCAAACAGAACGTGTCAGTCCTGCCCTTAATATCCCTCCAGCAAACCCGACCACAAGGATTTTGGAAACATGTTCAAATTGAAACTCTTGTTTTAGAAATTGTTTTACATAAAAATCTGGACTGGACGAAGTTTGAGTTTTCTATGATGGATCCCGACAAAACTGCATTCCCCCCTCCATTACCCAAGGTGTAAAACGTTTTTTATTTATTTATTTTTTTACCTTTTATGAGATGTAAGAAGGCATAGCTTGGTTAGGTGAGCTTCCATGATATCAGGCATGTTAATAGTCTGACCATAGTCGGACATCGAGGCAATAATAACAAGGATGTGGTGTAATTAGAGGATGTGGATCTACCCATCTCCCTCTCTCTTTCCCCTACTCGCTCTATCTCTACCTCTACTGCTGTCTGGAGAGACAGCCTTGCATTTACCATTCTCTTTATGGCCTTGTCTCCTCTGCCCTACCCACAGCCCTTCAAAGGGTAAGAGTTGTGGGCCATTGGATGAAGGGTCGTGGCAGGGCAGTGCCACAAAATAAAAGATGATTGAGAGTCGGTGGTGAAGGCCGAAAGAGGACCCGACTCTTTGGGTGCCTCGTGCCTTGTGATTGCAACTGCTGCCGCGACTGCTGTAGAAACTAGTGCTAGTAAATTTGCGACCGTCGAGACGGATGAGCTGCTCTGGGGCGGGGGGGTGTAGCCCAAACGTAATGCTCCCACAGCTTTCCCAGCTATCTGTGCCCCGTGGCCAATCGTGTTTCGCACACCGGCCGCGCATTGGGAGTAATTGCGACGCCCTAATACACTCTGGGCAAACGATGCCACACGTTCATTTGGCATTGCTCGCCTCTATGATTGGATGTTTTATCCAAATAATTGTGGGGCGAGGAGAGGTTGGGGAGAAAACAGGGGACATTAGAGGAGAGAGGAGACGGCAATAAAGGGGAGAGCAGGGCGGTAAATGAGTGTAGGAGGGTTGGAGAGAACCGGAGTAGAAGACGAAGGGCTGGACAGCAGGCTGACTCAGTCTGTCGGCCAGATGGCTGCCGGATATGGGGAGAAGAGACAGAATACGACATTTGCATGTCTTTCTGCCTGTGTGTGTGTGTGTGTGTGTGTGTGTGTGTGTGTGTGTGTGTGTGTGTGTGTGTGTGTGTGTGTGTGTGTGTGTGTGTGTGTGTGTGTGTGTGTGTGTGTGTGTGTGTGTGTGTGTGTTACATGCTCTGCGTCCTATGTTGCACGCTGTTCCACATAGAGAATGTTACTGCTCACCCTCCACACAGTCCACATTCCTACGAGCCAGAGGAAAATCTCAACCCCTCTTAACCCCCCCCCCCCCCCATCTCTTTCTTTCTGTTTTTCTCCATACTCAGCTGGACTTGCTTTGAACCCCGTTGCCCCCTTCACACACACACACACACACACACACACACACACACACAAACAAATACAAACACACTCTTTCTGTAGCAGAGACAGACGTTTTCCTGATTGTGGTGTTGCTCAGTCTCGCAGCATTTGAAATTCGAAATGTTTCATTTTGAGCGTAGACGGCTGTGACGGCAACGAGGATGTTTTTCTTGCACTTTCTCGCACCGCGACTCTGCTGCCTTGATGGACAGTTCCCCAATCACCTGGATATAAATGGAGAGAAGTGCTGAATGCCCTGACCGCCCTTTACTGATGAAATATAGGTCCGGTAATGGATGTGATGACAGGTTGTGAGGTCCGCTATGTGACGACGAAGACTCACACAAATCATTTCCCAAGTGACAGCCAGTAAAATTTGGTAATAAGGTTCCAGTCAGACATTTGTTGAAAAATGACAGTGATGCAAAATCAAATTATTTTTAAAGCGAAAAACGAATAGGCTGCAAGTAATTTAATCATATAAATGACGGACGTATAAATGAGGCTTCCTTATTACAAATCATCATAGATACAGTCACCACGCAACTTAAAAACCTCATACACAGGGTCATTTAGTTCATAATCATCTTGTTCAATTGATTAAATACTTACACCAAATTTAGCGACCTTGCATTAATCGTGGGCAACCTTCCGTAAATTCTTCACCACCTTCAAAGCCATTCCAATGGTGTGTGTGTGTGTGTGTGTGTGTGTGTGTGTGTGTGTGTGTGTGTGTGTGTGTGTGTGTGTGTGTGTGTGTGTGTGTGTGTGTGTGTGTGTGTGTGTGTGTGTGTGTGTGTGTGTGTGTGTGTGTGTGTGCGCGCACCACTGACAGGTTAAGTGAATAACATTGTTCACGTGCATTCATGTGGATGTTACTTTGACACGTAGCACCTACCTAAAAATTGTTGCAGACCAAGTTCAACCCTTCATGGCAACGGTATTCCCTGGTGGCAGTGTCCTCTTTCTGCGGGATAATGCACCCTGCCACACGGAAAAACATGTTCATGAATGTTTTTGAGGAACATGACAAAGAGTTCAAGGTGTTGACTTGATCTCTAAATTCCCCAGATCTCAATCCGATCGATCATCTATGGGATGTGTTGGAACAACAAGCCTGATCCATGGGGGCCCCACCTCACAACTTCCAGGACCTAAAGGATCTGCTGCTAACGTCCTGGTGCCAGATACCACAGGACACCTCCAGAGGTCTTGTGGAGTCCATGCCTCCAAGGGTCAGAGCTGTTTTGGTGGCACGAGCGGGAGCTACACAATATTAGGCAGGTGGTTTCAGTGTTGTGGCTGATCGATGTATACAGTATGTGCTTGTAGCCATTAGGACCCATTAGGTATCATTGTTGAACTTTTAGTAATGTATTTGAGAGGAATCCCTAAACGATGGTGTCGTTCTCATATCCTTCAAGTTGCCAAACATTAAAATGTGTTTCAAACTTATTGTGAGAGCCTCAGCTTTAAAGGCTGAACTTACCCCTGGGCCCCTCAGCGCGCCGTGTGGGCCCATCCCATCCAGCACTGCACAGTGTGCTGGCAGTGCACATCTGTATGTGCATATATGCAGGTGCGTGCAAGAAAAGCAAAGTTTGTTTATGGGTCAGAACAGTTTGAAACATTTTTACATGAAAGAGTGAATTCAATATCGATATAAAGTACTGATAACATATGATTTGGATGATTTCTTTTGGTTTATGTCTTTGAAACCATCTTTTACTTACCCACTGTAACCATATGTGGGTGGGTGTGTGTGTATCTGCCAAGTATGTGTTTGCCCACCTAGCCATGAATTGTACAATGTCTTCATGATATCATATTTACTGCTCACAGAGCGTCCACAGTATGTAGGTCTGTGTTATCTAATGCCGTCTGTCCGCCTCTAATATTCACCCCTCTGCTACCCCTTCAGGGGTATTTAGATCGGGTAGAGCAACCAGGAGGAGTAAGTAAAAGAACATAGCAGACATGATGGATGGAGAGACAAGAAGAGAGAGGAAGTACTAGACCAGGGGCTGCACACAGATAAAGAGGAGGCATCGCTGTTATCGATTTGCTCGGAAAGAAATGGGAGAAAATCAAGGCGAGGCGGAGCGCGGATGAGAGGCGGGAGTTAGGGCAGCCGAGTGTCAGGGACTGGTGAATTGCAGGGGTGTAACAGTATTTGTACTGAACGGCTTGGTGCAGCACTAGTAAGTTATAGTCTACGAACCAAACGGAATTTAATTTCATAATTCTGAGTTCCACCTGCAGTGGCAACATGCTGGATCTAAGTTAGATCGCCCACCAAATGAAGGGCATGTCTAAGTGTGTCTTCTGCGCACATGGTGTCTAAAACTATACGTAGTATCTAACTGCACATTTTGAACTGCGCCGGGCTCTGCTTTCCATGATACGGCTCGCTCAGGAAACAAGTTGTTTGACCATAATTTCTCTCTCCGAGCGTCGCTTAATCAGCGTCAATCTGCAGTCATCGGAACCTCACGGCGATAATGAAGGAGGCCACGGAGGAGAAGGTAATGGGCGATCCTTCAGCGTTCCTCGAGGCACGCTTTGAGAAATATCACACACAATGAGTGCCAAGTAAGCAAGTCCTATTTAAACTGGCAACAACCACATTTTTCTCGATGTGGTGTCGATGGCCGATCTTGCCAGAGATTTAGCTCACGATCGAGCTATACGTTTAACCCTTATGCTTACAGAGTTCTGTTTAAGGCATTGAACTGCTATTGTCCCTTCTATGTTTTGGAATGGTGGAAGGGGATTGATGTGTGATGGGTAATGTCTGGTTAAGTTGAGCCCTCTATTCCTGAGGGCTTTGATTTGGGGTGTGGTGCTGGGACGTTCTGGGGCAGTCACTGATAGAAAATCTTTTGCAGACAGATGGTGTGTTGCTGGTGTGTCTGTGTGTGTGTGTGTGTGTGTGTGTGTTTTTCGGGTGAGTTTTGGGAGTTGAGGATATGTGTGTGTGTGTGTGTGTGGGGGGGGGGGGGGGGGGCACAGCTGGTGAGACCCTCACCCGAAGCCAGCTGCCACCTTAAAAGGATTCTGTCAGCACCCCCCCCCCCCACTATTCCTCTCCTCTCCCCTCCAGTCACTCCCTCTGCTGACCCCCCACACCCCATGCACCCCCTCCAAACACCCAGCTGTTCGAAGGTTCTTCCTCTACTCCCCTACTGGTTTTTGCCATGACCCCTCCTCCCCACCCCGATCCCCCTAACCCTTCAACACACATACACGTGCACACCTCCTTTTTCCGCAGCTGAAGCAGTACTCCACTGTGTATCTATGGAAGAGACTTCCACAGGCCGGCGGAGAAGCCTGGGGCTGGAGTAAACGTGGCAGCCCGCTCACGGCCCCTTCTGGGTGGGCTGGCTGTCTGCTCGGTGCCCTGTGCCCGGGTGCCACACCCTCCCCTCCCTGTGCTATTGTTCCCGGGATGACAAGGCCCACGTGCCCCTCCATTCAGCGACTCGCTGGGGGGTAGGGCGGGCTCTTTGTGCGGGTCGGCCATTGTCCCAGACACACGCTTCTATTTGACAGACACACGTCCGGACAAAAGAGAAAGGGAGCGGGGCAGGAGGAGGAGGGGACACCTCTAGCCATTATTTCCAGTGTGGCGGTGAAAAGACGAGACGCGCTGGCCATCTGTGGTGTGTGTCTGGTATATGTGACAGGGGACTGAATGACCATACGCACACACACAACGCAAACACACACACACACACGGGCGCGCGCACACACACTTCTGTTCTAAAAGAATCCCTGCCTTTTGTCTTGCCACGCTTCTCCGGGAGCACAATGCCTCATAGGAGGTTCGGCTTTGCAATGACGTTGCATTCAGGGGAGCCATGTGGGACTGCATGTAAGAGAGACGTTTGACTCAGTTATCCTCTCTCCCGGGGTTGGAGAGTGCCGCTGCCCTCGCCTGTCATCCGTCCTCCTCAAATCCCGGTTCGGGGCTTTACTCTCCTCTTTGCTCCTCTCCTTCATGTCAAAGTGCCTATTGTTGATCCGCTCCTTTTTACACTCGGACTCTTTGTTTTGTAGCAACCGGGCCTGAACACGGGCCCACTTGTCTTCTCTTCTCTCAGTCCTCTTTTTTTTCTCTCTCTCCTTTTCTTCCCATCTCGTCCCCTCTTTTTGGCGCTCGTCAGCCTTTTAAGACCGTGCCGGTCCTTCAAAGGGATTTCAGTTCTTTTAGTCAAGCTCACCTGGGTGGCCGATGTTTTACAGAGCCGCTTAACCCCCCCCCCCCCCCCCCCCCCGTTCACACAGAGCCGTGGAGGATGTCCTCAAAGGGGGAAGAAGATCCAGAAGGGTGCCGGTTGTTGGGCTACAAGGAGCCAGGGCTTACACGTCTTTATTCCTTTCTTGATCCCTCTTCTTCCGTCCTTCCTTTCCATAGTCTCATTTGCTCCTTCCCTGTAATCCTGTCATGCACCCATCATTCAGCTATTCAATTTATGCCATCCTCATCCTTCCGACCGGTTGCCTGTCTTCCTTTTTTGTCCATCTAGTATTGGAAGTAGTGCTGTGCACCAGTATTAATTTCCCGCACAATGTGGATGTTTCATATACCGGCATACATAGCATATCTGAAACAATTGCCGTAACTCTTCAATAGCCTGAAAAATAAATTTATATTGGTGCAAAGAGCTTGGACCCCTATTAACTGTGTACCCTACTTACTAACAGCTATAACTTTATAACAGAACAATTAATAACCCACAACTAACTCTCTTTAACACAACCATAACACCATGGCACACAACAATTTGTGACGCAAACAATTTATAAGATTGATGATTGTACATTTACCAAATAACACCGAACGGCATGCTGCCCAAGAGCGCAGCTGTGTCTGCTGTTTGGGAGTTTTTTTTTGGTTTGGAAAATAAATAAATAAATAAATAAAATAGATCCGATGTAAAGACCAAGAGGTTGTTCATTGCAGCGTTTGTCGAGCCACTGTTGTTGCTGGTGGTTGGTAACACTAGGAACGTACTCCATCACCTCAGCAGAAAACACGTGTTGGAATACCAAGAGTGCAATGTATGCGGTCACGGTCGTCGGATGCGAGGTCGTCATCAGGTTGCGCTGGCGAAACTGTGAAGCCAAAGGGTCCGACATGGCTCGCGGACGCATTTTCTCAAGGCACCGCATACTTTATGACGGGAAAAGCAAGCGGCGGGGCGGCATTACCAACGCAATAACAATACCCCTATGCACAGACATGGTCCTGGCTACAGTCTAGAAAGACAGGTTCAGAGTCATGATTAAAACGCTGGATTCGAGGTATGTCTTACCAGGGCGAAACTATCTATGTATAAGTAAAATCTTTTTTTTTTCTTAGTTCTGTTTTTACTACGTTGCGGTTTGCACAATGAAGATTGTTCACATTTTGCAACTGTTTCGTGCTGATTCCTTCATTTATTGTATCGATTTGTAGGGAGAAGCAAACCCTATAGTAAAGCCTTCAGTATATACGTTATGATGACATTTGAATGGTTTTATATTCTATGTCCTCCTGACGGTAAAACAAGCCACTATAAACCTTTGCAAAGGCTCAGTCATGCAAAAAGAAATAATACCGTGAAACCGTTAGAATACAGTGGTACCTCGGCTTACGACTGCATCTACTTACGACTAATCCAAGATACGAGTAGCGATAGTCGCGAAAATTTGTATCGACTTGCGACCGACTGCTCCAAGATACGACCGTTAAATTGTGCAGTTGGCGCTTCGGCGGCCAGTCAGCAGTCAGTCAGCGGGCGACCCACATCGCGTGTGCACGTAGTTCGTGGCTTATCGATATTTTTTTCATATTTACTGTGTCTGTGCTGTGTATTTTGTTTATTTTCACCCTTCACGATGAGTCCTAAGAAGAAGGATGATGGAAAAAGGAAAAGGGCAATGATTCCCATTGAAGCTAAGAAAGAAATCATAGAAAAATATGAGCATGGTGTATATGGGTAAAATTGCTTCGACATATGACTGTTTTAACATACGACTGTTCTTATAGAACCAATTACAGTCGTAAGTCGAGGTACCACTGTATAAAAAAATAACGTGATACAGATTTTTGGTCATACCGCTCAGAACTGAATGGAAGAGTTGTTATACTAGTTCTCTGCTTTTTGTACTTTCCTTAACGCAACCGACCATCACCAGCCCATGCCGACGGCAGAAGCAGGACTTGAGGGAATGAGCCGAGCTGCAGCAGTCGGTCAAAAAGTAGTTTGCCAACCGGTCCTTTCCACCGCCCCCAGACCCCTGCGGCGCACACCACCGCCCAGCGTCCGAGCCGATCCAATCCATCCCCAAGCTTTTAACAACTGTCAGTAGAAGGCGCCCGCAAAAAATGGCCCAGCTGCTTCTGTTTTCCCTTTTTAAACTAAGAATAAAAATATGTAAGCCCGGCCGTTATTTATACATACAATAACCCTGACCTTGTTTTCCCATCTTGCTGTGCTGCAAAAAAAAGAAAGAAGATGAGCTAGAGAGGGTTTTCCTGCTCTTGGTGTCACCAGCTGCGAGGAAAGCCGTTGCGTTGAGTCCTGGGGGAATATAGGTTTCTCGGGATGCAAACAAGAGCAAAAAGTAAGCAGCTTCCGAGCGATAAGATTCAAGTTCGATTTTTAGAGGGAGAGGTAGAAATATGGATGTACAGATAGGGGGATGGACGTTGCACAAGAGGTTGATAATTTGAGACCGACGGCAGCATTTTTGGTAAACAAGAGCGGCTGAGGAGGGGATGTTGGAAGCGTTAAAAGCTTTATTGATTTCAGAAATGCGCCCGTGTATCTACTTGCTTTACATCCACACCAACATGAATTATGCATTACAGGATTGCGGTAGGCGTGCAGAGCAGATGGATCTTGGGAAAGATTTGGAATGCAGACATTTACATGTTTGTAGAGTACACACACACACACACACACACACACACACACACACACACACACACACACACACACACACATATATAGAGGCGCAGCCTTGTCAGCAAGCTGTGGAGTACAGGTGTTCCTGTCTGCCCAGAGATTTGACTGGTGGTCTGGGTTAGTGTCAAAAAAGTGACCCCTGGCTCATGGAAAACACACTCTCTCTCTCACACACGCACGCACGCCACGCACACACACACACACAGGCGGTCAGACATCTGGCCTGCTGTACCAAGACCTTCTAGGACTAGCCCTTCACACCCGGCAGGGGCGCTGTTACACAGGCTCTCTCCCACAATAACGTTGTGTCGTACTAGTTTAATTTTCTTTTCCCGAAACCTCCAGTCTTTACCTCAGTACCTACCACAACCCTATGTCTCTCTCTCTCTCTCTCTGGCTATCTCTCCCTCGCTCTCAGCTTCTTTTCAGTCCCATACTGTCATTCACTCTTGCTTCCCTCACCGTCTCTCTGTCGGCCCACAAACCCTTCCCAACAATGGTTGCCATGCGACCCGGTTGCCAAGCAGTGGAGTTAGGGTTTGAACATGGTGTATGTCTGTGAGTCAGTGTCTGTCATAGTGTGGAGAGAGAGAGAGAGAGAGAGAGAGAGAGAGAGAGAGAGAGAGGAGAGAGAGAGAGAGAGAGAGAGAGAGAGAGAGAGAGAGAGAGAGAGAGAGAGGATAAGAGAGAGGAGAGAGAGAGAGAGAGAGAGAGAGAGAGAGAGAGGAGAGAGAGAGAGACGAGAGAGAGAGAGGAGAGAGAGAGAGAGAGAGAGAGAGAGAGAGAGATTTCAGAAACTCACTAGCGCCATCTAGTAGACCCTGCAGACCTGAACCCACTTTGCAGACCTGACCCACTTCCTTGTCTCACACACAGGAAGGAAAAGCATTGGATCTTCTAATCTAGTGTTGAGGTCAATCCATCCATACACCAGATAGTAGAGCGATGGTGTGTATGTGTGTGTGTTGGGGGGGGACTTGTTAAGATACAGGCTCTGGGTCAGACAAACAGACAAAAGTGCGGCGGGGGGGGGTCTACGGTCAGTGGATTTGGGTGTTACAGACAGTGTGTCAGTCAGGAAGTGTGTGTGTTGATTTCCTTTCCAGGTCCTCAGTCAGGGTGGATTAGCTGGCCGGCCCACCGGGCGGTGGGGTTTTCATCACCCACATGGGATTGGCACAGAACCCTCCCTGAAATGCAGAGGCCTGCCATAGCTCGCTTTTACTTTTAGCCCTGTGAGGCCAAGTACTGCAAATTTAAGCGGTTATTGAATCTTTACACAGCTGCTTTGCCTTGTGCCAGATGTGTATGTTCTGCCCTATAGGAACACACACGCTCCTGTCCCTGTGTGGAGTCCCTAACAATGCCAAATGTTTCAGGGAAATTATGTCATAGAGCAAATGTTTGGTTTTGTCATTTCCACCTCAAGCCGACAGAGACGTCGGTGAGGCTCCAGGTTGGCCCTTTGCAGAATAATAAGAGACGCAGTTTATCAACAAACGTCCTCGTAATAAGTGTGTGTGTGTGTGTGTGTGTGTGTGTGTGTGTGTGTGTGTGTGTGTGTGTGTGTGTGTGTGTGTGTGTGTGTGTGTGTGTGTGTGTGTGTGTGTGTGTGTGTGTGTGTGTGTGAAATGATGGATGGAAAGCATAGACTGCAAACATAAACGTACGTCCTTTTTACTTGATGTCTTTTCAGGCACGCGGAGCCACATAAAACTTTGTCCGCTTGGCCACACTACTGTAATTACGTTCTTTGCTGGACACGCCGCTGAGCCCTGCTTGCCCACTCTGTGTTTTTTTTTTTCACCCAGAAGAGAGAGACACAAAGCAGCTTTTTGAAGTATCTGGTAATCAACTCAATGCCCCCACTTTCATAGTCCTATTCTGTTCTGTTCTATTCTTATTTATGCAGGCAAGAGAGGTCACAGAGGGGTTCAAAAAGAGCTGCTATGTCTCCTAGAGATGGGCAGTTTTTGAAGTCCTCGCGATGGACAGTTGGGAGCGTCCTTGCGGCTAAAATGGCGTACACATACTACGTAGGTTCAGGCTGCCGCCCACGGTGCTTAAGTGTGCGAGCAAAAAGATCGATGACTCCTCTGTCGCTCGGCTTCCTCTCAGCACGTTGGGGGATGGTGACGGCGCCGCAGAGAAACTTTTACCAGCATCTCGGCCCCCCCGATGCATTGTGGGATATGCTTGGTAGGGCAGTGTGCAGTGTTTGCAAACTCCGACATTTCAACGGCTGTAGTACGTCATCCTGGTCCTGTTCGCATACAATTTGAGCTTGCACACTATGTTTCCAGACAAACTAAACACGTCAACAAACTTATTTAGCATACTGAATAATATGTTAGTAGGCCATCGGTTGCAGCTCGTGAGAAGCACATAAATTGCAATCCTGAAACACTTTCTACAATATATTTCAACATTTTGCGATGACAGATGATGGAAGCGCAAAGTGTTTGCTTTACAACTCAGAAGTTCCAAGTTTTTTGCTTGGTTGAGTCTTGGAAGAAAGGAAAACAAATGCATGTGATTTGGTGATGCATGTGATTTAGTAGAATGAGTGCGTCAGCCAGCGGGTTCAGCTCTGGCTGCCTGGACGCTGAAGTCTGCTGAAAAAGTTGCTTACCTTTTTTGACTGACTGCAGTTTTTGTAGCATAGCAGTTGTTCTATCTCATGGTTTTCATGTTGGCAGACACGGGCCAACATGAAAACCCGGGCCACCCCCCCCCACACACACACACACACACACACACACACACACACACACACACACACACACACACACACACACACACACACACACACACACAGACAATTTCCGATTAGAACAGTATTGCCAATGGGTCATCATTTGGGTCAGAGGCAGAAATTGGGACAAGTTCAGTTATTCTCCGTCTCACACACACACACACACACACACACACACACACACACACACACACACACACACACACACACACACACACACAATCAATGCTGTGCACTGGGCATCCAATAACAACACTCCCACTTCCACTAGAGTATGACATTTTCCAGAACTAGAGGTTTTACTAGAGGATGCACCCGGTCACTCCTGTGGGAGCATAGGAAGTTAGGGATGGGATAACTGGGATATGAGTTGTCGGATTTGTTAATGCTACAATCTCAAAATATCGGATAAAAAACAAAAAACAAAAACAATTTCAGATCCTTTTCTGTGGGCGGGATGTGCGTCTGTGAGCCAGGCAGCATAGCGGGTGAGATCACTGAGTTTCATAACAATATGAATAGCCCTAATAGGCTTAGGATTGTGTCCGCCCAACAGATGGATGTGAGGATATGTGAAAATGCATGCTCAAGCATGTTCGCAAGAGCCATGTATGTGGCAGCACGTATAGCTGATCATCTCACTGCAAAACCACAATATAGAGAGGCATAATGTCTACCTTTCTATCCTCTGTTCAGTTCTCTTTCTCCAGCTCCGTCTCTGGCTTCGTGGTTCTCTCTCTGTCTCTCTCGCTCGCTCTCTCGGATGTCTATTTTTAGAGGTCCCCATTTCTCTCTCGTTCTCACCCTCCTCTTCTCATCTTCTCTCTTCTTTAGCTGCCTCCTTTTGTACGCTTCTCTGGATGAAGGCTATATACAGTGTATATGTATGTTTGTATGTTTGTATTTGTATATATATATATATATATATATATATATATATATATATATATATATATATATATATATACCAACACACACGTGTGTGTGTGTGTGTGTGTGTGTGTGCGTGTGTGTGTGTGTGCGTGTGTGTGTGTGTGTGTGTGTGTGTGTGTGTGTTTTATATTTATGGTACATGTAACTCAACTCCCCTACTCATAACTTGCACTGGAAACCGATACTTTGAGATTGCCCCTGAACCGCATATACGTAAACACAAGATATGTCTACGAAATATCACTACTACTTTGATGCTGACAGGGATCAAAATAAAAGAGACAAAGAGCATTAACTTGACTTGCGAGTTTACCCCCAGCGTGAGCAGCTACGGCCGAGGCATACCCGAGCCGAAGAACAGCACCGAGAGAATAAACGAGATGAGATGTTTTGATCCACCCATCCCCTCTGGCCTTGTGGATGTTTGGCTCCAGTTTGCTGTTTGAATCACAGGTAAAGAGCTCAGGGGATGAACCGGCATCAAGAGGGTGAGACGTCAGATCAAGGAGCGCTTGCGCACACAAGCTGACACTGAGCTGCGCTTTCCACATCAAAGTTGGAGGACTCTGGCCTGGAGGGCTCAACCGTGTCCAACTCCTCACCCCCTCCCTCGCCAGACTTCCTATGGCTCTCAGCGGGCTGTTTTGTATCTGATCTTCCTCGTCCTCTTCGAGTCTTGCCCCGTTATACCCTCCAAGCCCTCTTGTTCACTCTCTGATCCCCTCACCAACCCCAACTAGCCATTCTTCCGGCCCATTGTCGCTGCTCCGGCGTCCGGGTTTTCCAGCCTCAAGCACACCCGACATCGGTTCTGGAACCTTTTGCAGTGACCCCTTTTGAAGGTCGTTGTTTTTGCACATGACATAACAATGACTAATGAGGTGACTTCCTGTCAGGACATTTGTCAGTGGTAGCTGAACTGACATCAACTGCATCCAAACCCTCAGTACAAACAGGTAAGGTCAGTAGAGTCACAGAGTAGGTTTTAAATATGTGACCCACTGATGGGGTGAGGGTGAAGTGGGTGAGCAGAGTCGGGGTCAGAAGAAACAAACAGCAGGTTAGGGAAGGGCAAGTGCAGAGGTCTGCTGGGGTCATTGAACCCAGCTTGCCGTAGCCCCGTCTTCACTCAAAGCCTCATTGGTGCACGCCTGTCACAGTCCGTGTCCCAGTACTGAGTCCCTACTCTGGTTATTTACCCCTAAAACCCTCCCTGACGCCTCTCACCACTCTCACCCCTCTTGTCCCGGGCGGGTCCCTTGGAGGACAGCTCCAGCTCAGACACTGACCCTCTCCCCCTCCCTCCCCCCTGCCATCGAACTCCTGACCGGCGTGACCAGGGCAGATGGAAGGCAGGGAAACTGTGTCACCGCCCACCGTGATGCACCCAGTCATCCCTCCCATCTCCTCTATCGCCACTCCCCTCTACCTACCTATGTATCTGTCTCTCTCTCCGTCTCTCCTCCTCTACTCCCAGCCGCCAGCATTTGGAGCGGCAACAATTGATTTGACTTTTATTTTTAGAGCCGTCGCCATTGTATTCGCCTGTGTGTGTGTGTGTGTGTGTGTGTGTGTGTGTGTGTGTGTGTGTGTGTGTGTGTGTGTGTGTGTGTGTGTGTGTGTGTGTGTGTGTGTGTGTGTGTGTGTGTGTGTGTGTGTGTGTGTGTGTGTGTGTGTTGCTAGTTCTTTATCAGCCTGTTTGTTTCGATGAATGACGGAGTCTGTGTGTGTGTGTGTGCGTGCGTGCATGCGTGCACGTAAACATGAACACGTCGGGCCGCCTCTTCCAAGTTAATCCCTTAAGAAGAGGTGGGGTTCTCTCTCTCTCTCTCTCTCTCTCTCCTTCTCTCTTTCTCTCTCTCTCCCCCTCACTCTGAGAAGGGCAGTATCATCACATGCTCGGCTCTGCTCACTCTCTCGCTCCTGTCCTCTCTGCCTCTCATCTCCTCTCTTGTGCGGCTGTAATTGCCGTGGCTGCCGGTCTGAGGCACTCTCTCCCCCCTCTCTCTCTGTTTGGATCTGACTGTCGTCTCTCCATTTCCACTGCCGCGGTGTCTTTCTGAGGCTTCTGTCCGTGTGACATGAGCTCTAGTGGCGAGATGGGGGAAGCCATCGAGCTCAGGTGAGTGTTTAGTGTGTGTGTGTGTGTGTGTGTTTGTGCAGGTGTTGACAGGAGACATGCTTGGATGTACATGCATTCTATCATAGCGGGTGGGTGTGTGCGTGTGTGAATCCGTGTGCCTCCCTGTGCAGCTCTTAAACTGGGTCGGTTGTTACCGTAGCGATTGAGCACCTTGGACTATTTATTTCCCGGTCTCCTACTTTTTGTTCTGCTTATGGGATTGACCCTGTTCTATCCCTGCGAACCGTGTCCCCATCGCAGCTTCATAAAGGTCAATAAGGGACTCCACCGCTCTTGCGCTCAGTGCTCTCTGCTGTTGTTGATATCGTCGTGCGGTCGTTGGCTGCGGCCGCATTTTGTGGCAGCTGCTGAACTGCTGGTGCGACCGGTCTAGTCCTGAATCCACGGGACTCATAGCAGCTAATAGCCTTAGCAGATGCATTAGCCCTTGGGCCCATATGGAAGAGATTAAACCTGCTAAATTAATACAAACGCCCAACTTTGTGTGTGTGTGTGTGTGTGTGTGTGTGTGTGTGTGTGTGTGTGTGTGCGCTTGTGGTTGGGTGTGAGGCTCTGTCTATAAGTGTGTATGTGCGTACTGTCATTTCTGCCAACAACAACAAAAGGTGACATTCCCATAGGTGCCAGTAAATCTTTAGTCTGTCCTCACCAGCCAAAGATGGAGGGATGGAGGAATGGAGGGTGGGGCTGCAGAGGGAAAAAATGATGCAGTCTGTGGGGTGGGTGGGTGGGTGGGTGGATGGAATTGTGATGACACAAAGTTTTAGGGTTAGGCGTGATGATGCAAGACTGACAGAAGCAAGTGGAAGGGGGATGGCGTGTGACGTGCACGGCAAGTAGTGTGGTGGCGAGGTGAGAAGAGCGGGAGGCGGAGGAGAGGAGACGTGAAAAAACTGTGTTAGATTAGGGAAAAAAGACGACATCATCAGTATGGCGGTTTGAAACAGCTGCATGAAACTGACGAAAAAAACCTCAAACACAGAACACCGCGTGGGAGCGGCAACAATAATGCTGTGTGTGTGTGTGTGTGTGTGTGTGTGTGTGTGTGTGTGTGTGTGTGTGTGTGTGTGTGTGTGTGTGTGTGTGTGTGTGTGTGTGTGTGTGTGTGTGTGTGTGTGTGTGTGTGTGAGAGTGCTGGTGATGACCACTGCTTTTTCAGCAGTGGTCTAGACTGATAGAGAAGGGATCACAGCATCACAGTGTGGTTTGAGGCATCTAACGACACCCGCACACACGCATTTTAGTACTTGTATCAAAGTGAGGTCCAAGTAAACACACCTGCTAAGTGAGGACCCATGTTCCTGGTGCACTTCTAAACCAAAGAAATAGTCAATTCGAAGACTGGGCCTCACAAGTATGGTAAAACAAACAAGCAAACTCGCTCGCTCGCTCGCTCGCTCACTCACTCACTCACTCACTCACTCACTCACACACATGCAGGCTTTCAAAGTTAACCTGGATCCAGGGAGTCCTCTTGTTCCAAGGGCACAGGAGGATTTGTACGTTAATCTGCTTGTTTTTGTTTTTTTTAAACTTATTTTTTGTGTCCTCCATCAGGCGTACACACACACACACACACACACACACAAACACACACAAAAATATACACAAAGTGCGGGGGTTGGGAGCCCCCCCCCCCATAGACTTCGACAGGTGTGGCCGTTCCCCAACCAGCTCCACACCCGGCAGCCAATCCTAAATGACCTGAATGAACTAAGTAAATGAAACCCCCACATACGCACACACACGCACACGCACACGCACACACACACACACACACACACACACACACAATCTTCTCTGCAGTGTGCTCCAGGCTTAACCTTGGGTGGGTGGGAATAGAAACAGAGGCAGGTGCAAGTATGAGGATAACAGGTGTGTGTGTGTGTGTGTGTGTGTGTGTGTGTGTGTGTGTGTGTGTGTGTGTGTGTGTGTGTGTGTGTGTGTGTGTGTGTGTGTGTGTGTCTGTGTGTGTCTGTGTCTGTGTGTGTGTGTATATGTGTGCGCGCGCAAGCGCAAGCGCGTGTGTGTGTGTGCGCGGGTGCGTGCGCGCTACAGGTGAGGTTGTCTGTGTTTCCCGACGGGTTTCCTCTCTTTAACTCTTTCCATGTATGGGAAACAAAGAAACTGATAGTTTGAGCGTTTTAAAGCCTCCAGACAGTGAGGGGATTTCCTAGTCGTGTGTGTGTGTGTGTGTGTGTGTGTGTGTGTGTGTGTGTGTGTGTGTGTGTGTGTGTGTGTGTGTGTGTGTGTGTGTGTGTGTGTGTGTGTGTGTGTGTGTGTGTGTGTGTGTGTGTGTGTGTGTGTGATACAGTAGTGTTCTTGTGCTTGTTTTTGTGCATGGTCGGGTCGTGATTGGCTGGGTCGGGGTTTATTTTTTTGTTTCATATTTTCAGAGTCTAGTCTGGAAGTCGGTTCCATTTGGCCAACTGTTACCGGTCGACCTTTGTCGCGTTTTAAGTAGAACAAACAAACAAATCATTGCATGCGCATCATTGGTTCAAAGGTCAAAATGGGATTGGCCAAACTGTCCTAGATTGAAAGGCAGGGGCGGCTTTCTCCTTATCCCCCGCATCATTGTCATGACAACATCTGTCTGAGTCCGAGTGCACCTGCTGCTAATACTAATACCACGCCTCCCAGAATGCATTGCAACAGTCTGGTTCAGGCGGAGATGCAGCTCCGATCTTTTCACGAGATTTGGTGAGAGTTGGTGCAAATGCTTACGCTGGCGAGAATGTTGAATTCTTATACACACACCACATACACACATACACACATAAACACACTGTCAGTGTTTGGGTGGAGGCTTCTCATATTTGTTGAGTGTTCCAACTTTCCTGTCACTGGTTGCTACACACACACACACACACACACACACACACACACACACACACACACACAGATTTGTGGTTTGCATTAGAGCATCATTAAAATGGGATCCTCAGGCTCAGGTTTTGCAAACAGGGCAAAGTCATTAGTGGTTAGCGGGGTCGGTCGGAATTAGAATTTTTGTTTTTTAAGTACCACAAACCTTTGACATAACGTCTTAACTTTAAGCTTTTTACCCTTTGCACTCCACTTTATCTGTTATATTTAGGCATGCGTATGTGTGTGAGTGTGTTTGTTCTGGTCTGTAGCACTAGGCTGGCCCTGGTAGACTTTAAACTCTGAAACAAGGGTTTCCTGGATTCACTTTACATTGATGTGGTAGATAAATGTATACAATTACATAGAAAAGTGACTATGTGTTCTAGTTTTGATAATTTTGGCCATAAAAAAATATATTGCCATCATTATATTAACATTTATAATGTAATCCCTGCATGTGTTTCAAGTATTACACCCCCAACCTACCTGTGTTATTGGTTTGGTCCAATTAAGGAAGCAAATACCTGTAGTAGTGTATAAAAGCTGGTCCTTCCACGCTATGGGACGCTATGTTTCTCTCATGTTTTATAAAAGTCTCTTCAGTTTAGTTTATCCTGATCCTGGGACTCCATCTAATTATATTTTTGTATAATTATGGTGAATAAGACCGCCACTTGATTTTTCGTGTCAGTCAGTGTGTGTGTGTGTCTTTAGTCTACCTGTGTGTGTGTGTGTGTCTCTCTCTGTCTGCCTGTGTGTGTGTGTGTAGGCTGTCACAGTGTGGCAGTGGGCTGCTTTAGCACACGCTGTGCTGCTGCAGCCGTCACTACGGATCCATCTGCACTCACGGCGTGTGATTGTGTTCGGGAAGAGGCACAAGTACAGTTGTTGTAGCCGCTCACCCACACGCCAAAAGAAGTGTCTCCAGCTCCCACACACCACACCACGCACCCACACACACACCACTCAATTCAAGTGTGTGTGTGTGTGTGTGTGTGTGTGTGTGTGTGTGTGTGTGTGTGTGTTTGGCTGACACTCGAGGAGTCTCTACGTGTGTGTCTTGTATTTGATTCTGCTAACTACTTAAAAAAAACATATACTGTACGTATGTATTTATGGCACAGCAAGAGGTGGCAACACACACACACACACTTTGTACATACTGTTCATTTTTTCGGGTTTATTGCCATTCTGTTTACTCTTTACGTTTTTAGGTTTTTTCTATTGTATTTTTAGGGTTATTTGTGATGTTATCATTAGGTTCATTGTATGTAACTCTTCTATTCTTCTTATCTTTAGGTCCATCTTTCTGTTTCACCGCTTATGTTGATTTTGTTAGTCATTGTATTTGAGAAAAATTCTTCCTGTTTATAAGTTCGATTGTTTTTCTGTGATTGTTTAGGTTATATTTGTTGTTTATCATTAGGTTTAGTGTTGATGTAGAAATTGCATCTATCTGTCTATCTGAACGTAGTTTTTAGCAATGTTGTTTTTTTATTTAAAGGTGAACAACGCAGGGTTACGAGATCACTATATTCCACAGCTGTTTAAGGCTGGAGTAATAAATAACTCCATCCATCCATCCATCCATCCATCCATCCATCCATCCATCCATTCATTTATGTTCTTCATCTGCTTCTTCCTGTCTCACCATGCTGAAATGAAGAGGTGCCGCAGAGGCAGCCTGTCTTCATTCCCGCACCACGCTGTATTCTCTACCCTCTCTAGCTCTATCTTCCTCTCTCTCTCTCTCTCTCTCTCTTCTCTCTCTCTTTCTGCCTCTCTGTCACACCCACCACATTTCTCTGTTTTGTCTCTGTGTCAGACGTGCATTAAAGAAGTAACCGCAAACGATGACGCCTCAGGATTGCCTGTGTGTGTGTGTGTGTGTGTGTGTGTGTGTGTGCGTGTGTGTGTTTGTGTGTGTGTGTGTGTCCACCCGCGTGGGCTAACAAGTGTCTCTATCCGGGTCACTCCATGCGTACAGTTGGAGTGTAAGAGGCCCTCAAACTGGGTCACCCCTCAGCCCCCGGTGTCTGACTCTGTGTGTGTGTGTGTGTGTGTGTGTGTGTGTGTGTGTTTTAGCCATAAGTAGGCTAAAACTGTTCAAACAAATCAAATCTATTGCATACTGCAGCTAATGAAGCGGTAATTACACAGAGCAAACAGACTATTGTAAAGAAAAATATTAAGTAATAGAGAGAGGGGGGTGGACAGAAAGAGGGTTTTGTCACCTTGTGTCATTTGTGTCTACATTGTGGTGGCGGTTAACTCCGTTATAATAGCGACTAAGTCAAGACAATCCCCTCCCGCTTGACACCACACATCCACACATGCGTGCGCGCAGACACAGACACACATGCACACGCACACACTTGGACTCTTGCCCAGCCTGTCCTGTCGCTTCTCCTCATATCCCAGGAGCTGCACAGACACATGGCTGGCTTACCGTAATTCTGTGTGTGTGTGTGTGTGTGTGTGTGTGTGTGTGTGTGTGTGTGTGTGTGTGTGTGTGTGTGTGTGTGTGTGTGTGTGTGTGTGTGTGTGTGTGTGTGTGTGTGTGTGTGTGTGCGCGTGTCTGCGCGTGTGTGTGTGTCTGCACGCGCGGGTGTGGGCGTGGGTGTTAGGGAGGAGCATGTTATCTGGAGGAGTTTGGAGGGAAGAGTGTGTCCTGTGTTGCCAACGCTCTGAGCTTGCAGCGCAGCGCAGAACATCTGGATCAGGGAGGTGTGTGTGTGTGTGTGTGTGTGTGTGTGTGTGTGTGTGTGTGTGTGTGTGTGTGTGTGTGTGTGTGTGTGTGTGTGTGTGTGTGTGTGTGTGTGTGTGTGTGTGTGTGTGTGTGCGCGCGCGCATGGGTGTTAGGGAGGAGCATGTTATCTGGAGGAGTTTGGAGGGAGGAGTGTGTCCTGTGTTGCCAACGCTCTGAGCTCGCAGCGCAGAACATCTGGATCAGGGAGGAGTGTGTGTGTGTGTGTGTGTGTGTGTGTGTGTGTGTGTGTGTGTGTGTGTGTGTGTGTGTGTGTGTGTGTGTGTGTGTGTGTGTGTGTGTGTGTGTGTGTAAGAAAGAGAACGCAACAGTCCGCCAAAGAGTTGAGTCAGACTTGCAGCTGGACAGTGAAATGTACAGCTGGACATACATGGGCGGGTGTGACAACTTCTATAGGATGGAAACACACACACACACACACATTTTTCAACTGGTATCAAAGTGAGGTCCAAGTAAATACATTTTGTTGAAGGGGACCCATGTTTCTGGTGCACTTCTAAACCAAAGAATGCGCACTCGGAGACCGGTGCTCAAAGTAAAGTAAAACGCACACACGCCACACCCATGCACATTGTTTCACCATTACAAATCCACAGTGGTGAAAAGTAACAAAGTATTTTTGTTACTGCACTGATGTACATTTTTAAGGTCTCCGTACATTCAGTTTCGGAGACTTTTGACTTTCACTCAAAGCAAACACCTGTACTTTATTTATCTCATTCTCAATATCCCGTAACTTTGCTTTACTTTTTCCAAAAATCTGGATTCACATTTATAAAGGATCAATCAAACTGATCATTGATGATTGATTTGGTCCATGGTATCTTTTAAATCTAAATGACCCCAAAAAGCTCTGTTACCTCAGGGCGCTGGGCGTGCCTGTACTTTTACTGTTAATAGGAGAAATGTTAATGCTATGTTCACTCCTACTGGAGACACTCTTACTCGGGGCGTTTGTACTTTTTTACTCGAGTGAAAGATCAGAGTACTTCTCCTAACTGTCGCAAACCCAGCGACTCGGGAGCGCTTTAAAGGCTTTTTTGTCGGGACATTCCCCCTTCACCCCTTTCTACCATGGCGTTGAAGAGGGAGAGGGTGAGGGAGGGAAGGAAGGAGGGAGGGAGGGGTGATCCGGGATGAGTGCACATGAAAGACAAAGCCCGAACATCACATCCTAGGTCATCTCTCTCTCTCTCTCTCTCTCTCTCTCTCTCTCTCTCTCTCTATCTCTGTCTCTCTCCTCCCGGAACAATGTGCTCCAGATGACTTTGCTCGCTCTAAACGCTGGAAGGGAGACAACTATGTGCCCCCCTCCCTCCCTCCCTCCCCCTCCCTCTCTTTGTGTAGTCTACGCCGACGCTCGCTTATAAACTTTGCGCGAGCTTTGCGTGACAGCGAGCGGGGATTAGCGGGGAAGTCCACGGCGCCGTTGATTCATAGATTTGTTTGCGGACGTTGTTTACTTTACCGTCTTTCTCTTTTCTTTCTTGACCTCCTTCTGATTCCGCTCATCTGTCGCTCTCCACCGTTATAAGCCTGTTGTTTGTCCCCCTCCCTCCCGCACCCTCGCCCTCTCTCTTCCCCACTCTCTCTCTCTCTCTCTCTCTCTCTCTCTCCAGGACCCTGTTGTATCCACGCTGCTCCAGAACGTCCCCAAATGCCTCCCTTTGGAGTGTGTTTAGCTTAACGAAACCAAACAAACAACCTTATGGGGACACATGCTTTTTGTTTGTGTACTCTGTCATCTCCCTCAGGGTGTCTGTGCAGCCTGGGTCTGTTCCTGCTTTTCTCTTTTATCCAGATTTATTGTTGCGTGTCGTCCTTTTTTTTGGACGAGCTGAGCACAGGGTTGTTTTTGACACCGTGCAGCATTTTATTTATCCTCATCTCTGATCCGAGGCTGAGATCAGAGTTTTTAACGTTCATTTATTAGAAACATTTTGCCTGATTACAGACAGCATTGGCTGGGTTGTGCACATTCAGCAAATTAAGTTGGGGGGAGAGGGAGGGAGGGAGGGAGGGAGAGAGAGCGAGGGGGAGAGGGAGAGGGGGAGAGAGAGAGAGAGAGAGAGAGAGCGAGAGAGAGCGAGAGAGAGCGAGAGAGAGAGGGAGGGACTTAATAATCCTCTCCAATGTTAAATATTTATTGCTCACACTTCAAAATGTCCTAAATTTGGCCATCATTTCTACTTTTCACTCTCAAGATCTATTTTTCATGATTTATAGTGCAGACACTCTACCCCACTCTACTCCTATCTAGTGCTTTTTGGAACACAGAGAATACATTTTTTACAAAATCCACATTAGTAATAATTAACGCAATGATTTTAGCAACGATAACAAAAAAACGGAACTGTAACGTAGCGTAACGTTTGACTGTTCAGGTCCATCAATTATTGAATTTTGAATATTAAGGCTCACATTACTGTAGAAAGGGTCTTATTAGATTCCCATTACACACACACACACACACACTAAAACACAAAACATTTTAATGTTCTATTTGCACACTTATCTTATTACTCACTTGCTTCCTTACATGCTTGTTTCTCTCTCTCTCTCTCTAACCCTGACCATATGAGGCCACTTACAATGTATTAACACACACACACACACACACACACACACACACACACACACACACACACACACACACACACACACACACACACACACACACACACACACACCCACCTGCTCCAGAGGCAGTGGACACCAGTTAGGTGCCAGTCGGCCTTGGCGGTGTGCCCAGAAATTACTGGCAACGGCCTTGGCACGCTTGGCGGTCTAGCCGCAGAGGGTGTGTGTGTGTGTGTGTGTGTGTGTGTGTGTGTGTGTGTGTGTGTGTGTGTGTGTGTGTGTGTGTGTGTGTGTGTGTGTGTGTGTGTGTGTGTGTGTGTGTGTGTGTAAAGTGTGTAAAGTGTGTAGGCTTGGGCTCGTAACTCTTGGCAGTGCTTGCGTGCCTTCCATGCCAGGGATGACTACAGCCACCCAGGCCTGGGATTCACTCTGGTTCCATCTGAATAAGCGGAAACGTGTGTGTGTGTGTGTGTGTGTGTGTGTGTGTGTGTGTGTGTGTGTGTGTGTGTGTGTGTGTGTGTGTGTGTGTGTGTGTGTGTGTGTGTGTGTGTGTGTGTGTGTGTGTGTGTGTGTGTGACTGTGTGACACATGAGGATGTACTGCATATGAATACACTTCCAGCAAACCATAGCACCTGTTACTTGTGATGACGAGAATATGTGTGTGTGTGTGTGTGTGTGTGTGTGTGTGTGTCTATAAAAATACGTACCAGCCCTGTACTGTGCAGGGAGGAGTTCAGACTTCTACAATATCCTTGCCGATCGCTGCTTCGGAGCAGGGTTTTTGACTGGAGTCTTCAGATAAAACCTGCGTGAGAACCTTGTCCGAGCCCGTGAATTTCTCAAAGCTGAGATGACGAAGCTCGGGGCGGCTAGACGGTAAGAGAATATGATGTGGTTAATCCAAACCCTGTGTCCTCTGGACCCCAAAGAGCGCGAAGACTGAAGACTTAGCGAAAGACGGGATCACGCCGCAGGGTTTTGTTTCTGATTCATTCGACTACGTGTGTAGAAAAGACGACGAGTCGGGAGAATAGCGACTACTGAGGCGATTCAATCTTCTATATTTGGTCCCATCCGTATCAGCTTTCCTACCTCCCCGGCAGACCCCGGCTCTTCCGACAGGCGAGATATGACGGTCGCCTAGGGTGCCATCCCGAGGGTGGGGCAGTGAGGGAGCGATCAGGGGGCGATTCGCCCACCTGTCTCCCTCTCCGGCGGCAGCGATGGGGCATCAGCACCCGACGTTGCCAACCTAGGCGTGATCAGCACGCCAAAACTGTGTGTTTTTGTTTTGGATGTACGTTATTTTATTTGACTCTGTTTCCTTGAAGAACAAAACAAGTACCATGCGTAATGGGGACACTACCCCCCACCCCCACCCACACCCGTCGACAGTTTGCCTAGAGCAGCAAAATGGCTAGAGCCGGCCCTGCGCAGACTGAGCGAGCGTGGGGCGGAGATGAAAACGGTGATTACCATTTTTTAAGCAGGTCATGTTTTGATAGCATCGCCTCTGATTATGCGCGGCTGGAAATTACCATTGCTAAACGGACCAATGGGCTGAATGGTCTAATTAGGCCGGTCATGACAGGAGTGCATGAGTGTCAGTGCTCATAGAAACAGGTGGTATAAGGAGTGTGTTTGTCTGCTAAATGACTAAATGTAAATGTAATATAAATGTATGTGTGTGTGTGTGTGTGTGTGTGTGTGTGTCTGTGTCTGTGTCTGTGTGTGTGTTACTATACTTGTGAGGACCGCTCTCAGAATTGACAATTGTTTTGGTTGAGAATTGCACAAACATGGGTCCTCGCTTACCAGGTGTATATACTCGGATTTCACTTTGATACCAGTACAAGAACGTGTGTGTATGTCTGTTTGTATGTAGGTGTGTGTGTGTGTGTGTGTGTGTGTGTGTGTGTGTGTGTGTGTGTGTGTGTGTGTGTGTGTGTGTGTGTGTGTGTGTGTGTGTGTGTGTGTGTGTGTGTGTGTGTGTGTTGAGGAGGTAGGGGCTGTGTGTATGATGCGCATCCGTGGTCTGAACACGTTGACGTGTGTGCGAGTGATCTGCATTCACATCATGTTTTCTGGATGTTTCTTCTTCGAGATGAAAACGCGCTGAGTGCCCTGTGCTAATCAGCGTCTCGCTCTACCTGTGTGATCCATTGCTCTTCGTCTTAATGAGAAATCAATGAGGCGTCGTGGCATTGAGGTTTATGAGGCCGCCGGAGATGACTGCTCAATAACGAGCGCGAGTTAATCGATGAGGCCCGTGCCCGCTCCCTCACGGTTTTATACGCCATGTGGCCGTGAGGCCCTGGAGTGCACAACACAACACCTTTGTTGGGTTTTTAAATGAACGAGCCTTGAGAGACAAGCGAGGCGATTTAGCATTTTAGGGATGGATGTGACGTAGCGATGTCTCTGATAAGGAGACAGCCGTTGGAGCACAGGTTGTTTGTTAGATGGTTAAAATGTGGTGTGTATTGTCCCCAATTCCCCGCGGTGCAGGTTCAATAACCTGTCTGTCTGTCTCTCGTTCCATTCACAGTACCAGGGAGCACGCGACCCCGGAGATGAACAAGCTTCGGCAGAGCCTGCGGAGGAAGAAGCCCACCTACGTCCCGGAGGCCAGCAGACCCCACCAGTGGCAGGCCGACGAGGAGGCTGTGCGCAAGGGCAAATGTAATTTTGCCGTCAGGGTAAGGAAGCAGTCCTCTGGACTTTTGAGCAGTTTTCTTCACACATGAACCACCGTCGCGAAAATCCGATCAAAATAGCCTGTTGTGCAAACCATCACTGAGCGTTCAATGCTTTGGTCTCCGCCAGGCTTTCAGTTTCCCTCTTCTCCCTCTGGGCAAACGATATAGTTGAACTGTAGGCGCCGCCAGCTGGTGTGGAGGCACGGACAGAATTATACTGGAAGACTGTCAGAAGACAATAAGCGGCAGCATTTTGATGCATTTTTTTTGCATAAGTTTGCCTTGGATTGAACTACACTGGAGCTGCAGTGGTGTTGGGTGTACGCATCGCGGCAAATGTAGTTTAAGTAAAACTTTTGTTTAAAGGATGGGTCTTTTAGAACCCCTGGTTGGATGTTTTCGGAATCGTAATTATTCTTATACATGGCTCAGAATCGGTGACACTAATAATGCCAAGTATTTTAAATTTTAAGAGACACAAGACTCACTAATGCAAATATTATATAACTAGTTCACAGCACAATCGGTAAAATAGAGACAAATTGCAACCGCTAAAGGAAGCCATAGAAACTACAACAACGTTGCCAAACATGACTGATCTTCCTCCACGAGGGGTGGGCGGGCGGAGGAACGCGGTGCGATGTCACAACACAAGCGATTGAGAGAAAAAAAAAAGCTGCATTTAAAATGGAATCCTCCACTCGCCGCCTGCTCGTCACTTTGGGCTCTGGGAGCTGCAGTCCTACTATAATTATTTCCCTCTGGGCCTTTCCTACACTAGTAGTACAGTGCTCCGTAGGCTTGATTGTCTTTTGGTCACTCTCTCTCTCTCTCTCTCTCTCTCACGCTTTATTTTTTCCTCTCTCCTTCTCCACCATAGATGTGGTAAAAATGCCCTGCTTCTGACGAGTTACCACTTCTACAAATAGGCATTAATGAAGCTTTGGTTTTACAAGGCCTTTCTTTCTCTCTCTCTCTTTCCCGCTTTACTGTTCTTCTCTCCTTCACATTACTTCTGTTCCTCTCATCTCTCTCACTCGTTTTCTGTGTGTGTGTGTGTGTGTGTGTGTGTGTGTGTGTGTGTGTGTGTGTGTGTGTGTGTGTGTGTGTGTGTGTGTGTGTGTGTGTGTGTGTGTGTGTGTGTGTGTGTGTGTGTGTGTGTGTGGAGAGTTTTCAGGGTTTGTTTGGCCCCGTTACCTCCCGCATTGCTTCATTATGTTTTATTAAACGAACATTGAGCGTCAAATCCCCTCTCTCTCTCTCTCTTTCCCTCCTTCTGTCTCTCTCTTTTATCTCCAGTACCTGGGGTTGGTGGAGGTGGAGGAGTCCAGGGGGATGCATGTATGTGAAGAAGCAGTGAAGAAGCTCAAAGTTGTAAGTAACACACACACAGACACACACACACACACACACAGACACACACACCATCATCATCGGTAGGTTAAAACTAACCTGTCTCACGACGCTCTAAACCCAGCTAACGTTCCTATTAGTGAGTGAACAATCCAGCGCTTGGTGAATTCTGCTTCTCAATGACAGGAAGAGTCGACATCAAAGGATCAAAAAGTGTTGTCACTATGAGTGTGTGTGTGTGTGTGTGTGTGTGTGTGTGTGTGCGCGCGCACTCACACACACACACACACGCCCTCCTCTAGGCCTGCTACTGCAGTTGTTCTCTCCTCATATGGATTTACAAACTGCATTGGAGCTCATTGTTTGTACATTGTACACATTCACGTGTCTGTCTGTCTGTCTGTCTGTCTGTCTGTCTGCCTGCCTGCCTGCCTGCCCGATTGTCTGCCTGATTAATCTTACTATACCCTACACTGGCAAGCAGAAAATGAGATTTTGGCCAACACTCACACGTAGTGCATCGAGATACAATTTGCAAATAGATGGTATTTAAATGAAAACTGCCGGCGTGAAGAAGATTCTGGCATTTACAAAATATCAGCTGTGATATTATCTCTGGCATTTCCCTAATTTACAACCTGAAAAAATCCCCCCAAAGGTGTGAAATACATGAAGTGGAAAACTTGTGTAATTGTGTGCAGTGATTGCCAGCCCATTATAGATCTTGTATTACACTAACCAGTCAAATGCCATTAAAAAAATAAAAATAAAAAATAAAAAAAATAAATGTTCTCCACTTTGGACCAATAAACTGTGATTGATTCTGACCCGGGGGCTTAATATTGTGATGCATTCCTGCATCAAAATTTGACGTGTAGTTGTGAGACATTTGAGTTTAAATAATATAAAGCCGAAATCTTGGGAGGGAAAAAACGAAATCTGAAAATAGTTTAATTTCACAACCTTTATTGGTCACATACACACCACAGCTAAATATGTAAAATGGCAGTGAAATTTTTTTTGTGCATGCACCCCGCTCCCTTCCTCCCCCCCGTAAAATATGATAACATATGATGAATACAAATAAAATAAATAAAACTACTAAAGTGGAAAAAAAATGATCATAATTTAAATCAAAGTAATAAGTCACTGTTTAACAGTGATTTATTACTGGGCTCAGTCACATTTTGTATTACTCGAAAGTGATTCAAATGTGTATCTTACATGCGTGCACGTTGAAATACTAACATCCTTTCACACACAAATCAGTCAATTTGGAGACCGGTCCTAACAAGTATAGTAAAACAAAAAAAATTGTCAATTCAGAGAGCGGTCCTCACAAGTATAGTAACACACACACAGACACACAGACACACACACACACACACACACCCACACACACACACATCCGCTGCATCCCCTGGGGGGCCGCTATTCAAATGTGAACAGTGTGAAACAGTGAAACAGACTGTATACACACACACACACACACACACACACACACCTTAAGAAAGAAAAAAAACATTCTTTACAGGCTCTACATCAATAGACTGAACAACTATTTCTCATGTGAATCAGACAGTGTTCCCTTGTTTAAAACCGGGATCAAAGCTGGCCGGCATGTTCTCAACAAGCCCTGAAATATGAATGAAACGACAGAGGAGACAGGGAAAGGTTTTTTTTGGGAGTTATTTCTTCCTTGTGCTTCTTTTTTTCCCCACTCTATTCACGCACTTTTCCTCCTCCGCCTTTTCCGTCGAGCCGGTGTCGGTGGAGTCGTTATTTTAATCTTCCCACGCTGCCGAATTGACGCTTTGCTGGTTTGACTCTCTCTTCGTCTTCATCCCTCCGTCTTCCCTGCATCTCTTTCCCATTCCTTCCCGCTCTCTGCCGTATTCCCTAAATCCCCAGCCCTGAAAAAGTTTTACTTTTGATTTTATTGATTTTTTTGATTTTTTCCTTTTCTCCTTCCAAACTTTTCCCCTCTCTCTCTCTCTCTCCTCCTCTCTCTCCTCCTCTCTCTCTCTCTCCTCTCTCTTCTCTCTCTCTCTCTCTCTCTCTCTCTCTCCTCTCTCCTCTCTCTCTCCCTCTCTCTCTCTCCTCTCTCTCTCTCTCTCTCTCTCTCTCTCTCTCTCTCTTTTTTTCTTCTTCTTCTTTCTTCTTCTTCTTCTTCTTTGTGGGAGTACGCAAAACCCACACTTCTTATCGGTGTGTTACGACGTTCAGAGTCATCCACCACGGTGCTCTGTCTCGCTCTCTCACACATCCAGACACACACACACACACGCGTAAGAAGGCCTTATTAAGCTGGTGTATTTTAAGCTTGGCTCGGGCGGAGTGTGTTATTAATGCCACTCGGTGCCTCTCCCCTGGAGAAATGCCTACTGGCGCCAGCTGGCACAATTTACCTCCGCCCGTCCTCTCCGCCTGCTCCCTCGTTCCCATTGTCATCGTCACCATCCACGCCACAAGGCCGTGCCGATACTACAGCTTGTGGGGGACACAACGTAATAACTGGGAGATAACTATAAGGACTGAAGGGGCATTTTTAGAAATGCAGATAACCGTCAAAAACACTGGGTCTTACTCAACTTGTGGGGAAAAAATTATATATTCATTCTTTAAATCATAGAAAAAAGAAAATGCCAAACCACATCATATTCTTCAAATTATCTTTAGCTATTTACAATAAAGGCTTAAAATGAACCAATTGGACATAAACCTATTCCAGTGTACTGTACATTGGAGTAGGTTTGTGTCACTCCCCACCAAGCCCACCCCAAGCCGCCACACCAACTTTTATTTCATTCTGATTGGATAATTATCAAGATCAAGAGAAGGGGTCAAGCTTTGTGTCATTTTCCTGTGGAGCCGACATAAAAAAAGAACAACCTGAAAATAAATGAAAACATTTTTTTTTCCTCATTGCAGTGGCCCTTTCACGCTCAAGGGCCGCTGGCCACGTTCCAAAATTGCCCATATGGTAGATCTGGGCTTGACTGTTCTATATAACCTGCTATCCATTTCAATGTGTGAGACTTGTGTGACAACTTTCTCCTTGTTTTTTTTCTTTCGATTTGATGTTTTTATATAATATTTATTGGAAATTTGTTTTTTATTTTAATATTTTTTTAACTATGAGTTTTAATATAATAAATGTAATTCTGTCTGTCTGTGTTTCTGTCTGTCTCTCTCTCTCTCTCCCCCAGAGTGGAAAAAAGACAGTCAAGGCGGTGTTGTGGGTGTCAGCTGACGGACTCAGGGTGGTGGATGACAAAACTAAGGTGAGCAAGCCTGTGTGTGTGTGTGTGTGTGTGTGTGTGTGTGTGTGTGTGTGTGTGTGTGTGTGTGTGCGTGTGCGTGTGTGCGTGAGTGCGCGTTATGATATCTGCAAATTTCTTTTCCAGGTAAATTTGCTCCAAATCAGAATCAGTTTATTCCACCATGTACAGTACGTGTACATATACTTGGACTTTGTTCTGGTGAGGTTTGGTGCATTTCACTGCAGACGATTAGCATTAAAAGAAAGAAAAGCTTGACAGAATTGTCCGAAAAAATTGAATAAAATTGAATAAAAAGTAAAGTAAAAATACAATTAAAGTAATAAAAAGAGAGACTAGGGTGTATGATTGAATTTGGTTAAATATGATTTGATTGTTTAATTCATCTCTATAAAGATGTAATACGATGCAACATTTATAAATTTGACGTTGTTCATGTTTGTTTTCATTGGCTTTAATATGTGATGTCAGGTCAGATGTAGGTTTATCACCCTTTGTCTCTATTACTATTATTGGTCTAGTACTAGTAATTGGATTAAAAATTACTACTACTGGACGATCATCATCAGCATTTTAAATATGCTCAGTGTAATTACCCATTCATCTCTGTTTTTATTTCAATATTACATGATCAATTTATTGTTGTTGATCCTTGTATTAGTCGTTTTTTTGTATTGCTTCCCTTCGATAATATTTTTGACGGACAACTGTTAGATTACCTTGAAAAAAAAAGATCTTTATTTGCTCTGTGTCGTTTGAGTTTGGCACCGGGCCGAGCCATTAGGGGCGTGGAAGTGTGTGGCGCCGTCAAGTTGTCTGACAGAACTAGCTCCGCAAGCTGACGCGTCACAACGTATCATGCCAATCCCCACATAGTTGGCATTCATTTGTAACTGTTCTTGTATTTAATGAAAATAAATGGTCTCTGTGTACCGTGTTGCCAAAACGAAAAGTGATGGCCGATACAGAGCATTACACCATTTGTGAAGGCAGGAGTGTGAGTGTGAGTGTGAGTGTGAGTGTGAGTGTGAGTGTGAGTGTGTGTGTGAGTGTGTGTGTGTGTGTGTGTGTGTGTTATTTTTTCTTTTGTTTCCAGCCTTCTGAGCCGTCTGTTCTGTCTTTCCTCTAACAAAGGATTTATGACAAAGCTGTCTCCTCTGCAGGGCTGAAAGACAAAAAATACATCAACAAGAAACCTTATACAATAGAAAAATAGTCATCACACAGTTATCCAACCCCAATTAGGGGGGTTATTTTTACTATCCAGACAGACAGGTTTTGAGGATTGTGCTTTTTAAAATGACGACGTAAAATGTCTGCATCTAAACATAAACATCTGAGGGGAGCGTTCAGACTCTCCTCTTTTCACTTGAAAACTTTCTCTGCGTCCCCGTTCTGCCCCTCCGCCCCCTCCAACTGCTTTTCAATTCTGACCCGGCGTGAAGACGTCACCTCAGGACTCGTCACAGAAGGACCCGCCGTGGGTGGCCACGATGTGCCTGATGACAATGTGGGCATGGCTGCAGGCGTGTGTGTGTGTGCGTGTGCGTGCGTGTGTGTGCGCGTGCGTGTGTGTGTGTGTGTGTGTGTGTGTGTGTGCGCACGCGTGTGTCCTCTATGTTTGGGGCTGTCTAGGACATCACACATTTCTAACTTGCTTCACTTTTAATTGAAGCCACTTCTCAGTTCACTGCCTCTCGCCTCCAAGCAAGGGGCGCTCCCTCGGCAGCAGCAGAATCGGAAGTCGAGTAAATAGTTATTCAACGAGGAGAGACAAATTGAATCGTAAATAATGCATTACTGTGATTCGTTACTTAGGAAAGAGAAAATATTTGAGTGCCACCTCCCCTTCAACCGAGGCGAAGTGGCGAGTCAGTTCAAGACCCCCCTCTTCCAGGACGACTATGTGCCAAGTCCCACCGCCACCTCTCCTTCACAACTGATTCCGTCCATGAATCAGCATGGGCCCCCAACTTTGGCGTTCTCTTTTTGTCCCGCTCCCCCGGTGAGAGGCAACGATCCGGGCCTCAAGCCACTGTGTCGTCATGTCAGTGCCGGCTAAACCCGAGCTACATAAACACCCGGGCAATACTTCTGCTACTCATGCACGTGGAAACAAATGCAACACACACATACACACACACACACACACTCAAACACACACACAAACACACTCCTCTCTTCCTAGCCTTTCACCCCGGTACCAGCAGCCTCTCATTTATTCCCTAATTGGCCCACAATGAATGGGCT
>NC_137197.1:26450410-26487910 GCF_960531495.2 Zeus faber | reverse complement strand
CACCTCTCGTTCCCTTTTTTCCTAGTACCAGAGATGGACATGGGGCTGCCGGGCGAGCCGGACAGCGGTATCAACGCTCTCTGTAGCCAGATCAACGCCTCCTTCACCAAGCCGTCAGACGAGCTCTTCTCCAACCACCCGCCCCTCCCCTCCACCTCCTCCTCTTCCAACGGCCCCCCGGCTTGTGCTGTGCCGCCTGCCCTCCCGCCGCCGCCTGCGCCGATGCAAGGTAGGAGCTGAATCCAAACCAAGCAGACCTGTTAATGTGTACTAGGTGCCAATGCCTTCACTCTACAAGTCCAACGTTCTGGACCTTGTGAAAGTTGTTTGTTCACTCTAGCTTTGTTCCTCCTCTTCCCGAAAAGAAAGCTTGCTATAACGCTCTCCGTCTATCTTTCTTCTCTTCCCATCAGCCACTTCTTCCTGGGTGCAGCCGGAAGCTCCCCACCACTCTCCTCCGCTGGTTTCCGTGGTGATGCAGATGCAGATGCAGAGCGGGCACAGGCGCACGCCGTCCGAGGCCGAGCGGTGGCTGGAGGAGGTGGCCAAGGCCGTCAGGGCTCAGCAACAGACCCCGCCCCCTTGCGCTTTAGGCCCTCCCCCGGTCCCCATCATCCCCATCATCCCCACCATTCCCGGTCCTCCCGCCATGTCGAGTCAGTCTGTCATGTCCGCGATGTCAACGGCGCCAGCGTCGTCCATCTCCATGTCCCTGGGCTCCATGTCCAACCCGCTGATGTCGGGCCCCGCATCTGTCTCAGGCCTGCCCCTCCCACCAATGGCTTTATCATCAGTCCCGCTTATTCCAGGTCCTCCTATGTCCGGCCCCCCTATGTCACTCCCTTCCATGTCCATTCCTACCATGTCAGGTCCTAGCATGTCCGGGGCCCCTATGATCCAGCCCTCTCTCCCCGGGCCCCCGGGCTCCCTACCAAGCTCCATGCAGCCATTCCCTCTGGCCTTCGACGCCACCCCAGCCCCTGTTGGCATGTTTGCCGGCCCGCCCGTCCAGCCGGCCTTTGTGCCAATGCAGACCTACATGCCGGGCCTGGCCAGCAGCATGACGTACCCCAACGTCAGCGTGCCTGTGGTGGGCATCACGCCATCACAAATGGTGACCAACGCCTTCTGCACAGCCGCAGGCTCGTCCGGTGGGGGCAGTGTCATTGGCTCGATCGGGGGAGGACCCAAAGTGGGGGTGCTGGGAACGGTCGGCCATCACCATTCCTTCCCGGGAGCGCCCGGTACAGTCGGACACAGCGGAGGCTTTCAGTCGCCGCCCTTCACGTCTACTCAGCCGTTATCTATGGCTGTCAACGGCCTCCCACTAAACAGCAACACTCCTCCCAACACCGGTACAATGACCCTCCAGAATGGCAACACTAATGGAGGTGGAAGCAGCAGCAGCAGCAACTGGCCCCCAGAGGGCAGTCAACTCACAGCCCGGGCTGGCAGCGATTCCCAGGAAGTGGATCGCTTTGAGGCCCAGTGGGCTGCGTTGGAAGCCAAACCAGCATCTCAGCAGCCGGGCAGCAAGACAACAGCCGCAGTCAATCCCTTTTCCAATGATCTGCAAAAGACATTTGAGATTGAGCTCTAAGATTGGATATGCCTCTGTTATCCATGGCGCTAGCCCTGTGATGGCCAGGCTGTAATTTTGGCACCTTTTCATTGAATGGGAAGCAAGTCCGGCACTAACCTAGCATCTGACCCATGATAGCCTAGCAACTTGCTAACAGCTCTCAAAGGAGTTGATCATATAATGAAATTACTTGCTTTCTTTATGCTCCGATGAGAACTTCAGAAGTAGTTGGCAGGTTGCTGGGCTGCAGTTGGATGGTGAAGCGTCTAGATCACCGGACTGGAACCAAATCTGATGGAGCCGGCCTTCCTGCTTATTCCTCCCTCACCTCTCTCTTCTCTGCTTTCACGTCGCCTTGGATCCGCTCCATTTTGGTCCGAGCGTCGACGTTCGCGTACATCCTGGGAGCTGCAGGGGCCAGCGTTAGATTTCTTTCGGTGGCAAGTCCACTGGGTGCATTCCACCCCCCCATTACACAGTCCTGTTGCTTTCTTTCTTTTCTTTGTGGACAAACTGGATGCACATTCGCGGGATTCGGCCCGCATCACAGGATGGACGGAGAGGCAGAGCGGGATCGGTTGTCTGCTAAACAGATCTATGGTAATGCAAGCCAAGCACAGCGAAGGTCAGGAGGCCCAGAGGGACGTGCCACGATGACGGAAGGAGACGCAATGACCAATAGTGGAAGAGATTGAAGGCCAAATTGACTTCATTATTTATTGTATTATTTTATTATTATTATTATTATTTTGGATTTTAACAAGATATAGACAACTATCCTTTTTTTCAAGCAATGTTTCTGGAGATTTTCTTTTGTAATTTCCCCTGTATTTATTTTTGTGAACCTGTAAAGAGAAGGGACACAGACAGGAAGACAGACAATGGATGCGATCGGGCAGCCGAGAGGGTAGGGGAGGGAGCCGGGAGGGCCACCGGCGGCTTGATACAGACAGGATGTGCAGCAGAACCAAATTTCAAGGGCCCGGCCCCAGCACGGCGGTGTGTAACACGGCCTGTGCGGGCGAGTGTATATAGCGGCATGCGCCTTTCCACCGTCGGTTCTCATGTAAACTCACTCTCCACTGCTGCTCCTTCCAAATAGGTCAGTTCCACATCACTCTGGCACTCCAGAACCATTTTTCTGTTTTCCTCTCTGAGCTATAACTCCGCCTTTTCGGAGGAAGCAGTAACAGTAAAAAAAAAAAGAAGAAGAAGAAAAAAAAAAAAATCAAAACGAATCACTGCAGGAACACTTAAGACACTCTGGAATACCGCACAGGAGTCTTTTTGAACTCAGTACAAGCTCTCGAGAAGACAAAACCCCGAGGAGGAGCTCCTGTGGATGAACTCAGTGACACTTTTAACCCACACCCACCACCCCCACCCCCACGGCGCCCACTGTGTAAACGGTTAAAAACAAAAAAGAAAAGACAATGCACTACATTCCAGCATCGGGTGCTCCCTCCGAGGGGGTCCAGACTACAGGGTAACAACGTCCGGCGCACTAGGAGGCTGCTTCCGCCGCCGTTTCATCGTCTTTATCCATTTGAAACCCAAAACAGAGCAAAGATTGGCGGATTGGCAGAGAGAGAGAGAGAGAGAGAGAGAGAGAGAGGAGAGAGAGAGAGGAGAGGAGAGAGAGAGAGAGAGAGAGAGAGAGAGAGAGAGAGAGAGAGAGAGAGAGAGAGATGAGAGTGAGAGAGAGAGAGAGAGAGAGAGAGAGAGAGAGAGAGAGAGAGAGAGAGTCACAGGGCGTGACACAAGGGGAGTGGGGTGGGGGCGGGTTTTAGAGAAGAATGGAATGAGAGAGGGAAAAGTGGAGGTGAGAACGGGTTGGAAACCTGGAGAAAAGTGGAGGTAGAAGGTGAGAAGGAACCTAGATGGAGGAAATGCGACGGGGGGGGGGGGGGGGGGGGGGGGGGGGTTGAGAAGAGGGAAGAGAGGGTTTGAAGTATGGTATCACGGACATGTATCACGGACACGGAAGTACCCGCCACGTAGTTCACACCGGAATACGAGCCACCCCCTTCCAAATCCCACCCCCACGCCACATCTTCAAAACCACGTGTTTTGACCGTCACTCAGTATAAAGTCAGATATAACAGTGTCTGAAGTGAAGAATCAAGTGTCTTTTTTTTTTTTTTACGTTATTTTAAAGTGAACTCCATATATAGTAAACGGGAGTATCCCACCATGTCTTCTACAGGCGCCACGGTGTGCGTCGTCACGGGCGACTCCACAATCTGTCCGAGTACGGTCCAGGTTTTTCTCCCTCCCTAACTCCATGCGCCTTCATTAGCAGATCGGTCCGTTCCTGTGGCAAAAATGGATCTGCATTTATGTAACACGGGCCCATCATCCCATGGGGTTTGCTCCCCCCCCCCCCCCCTTTTTTCCGACAAATCGACATTTTACCGACTTTCTCTGGAAGCTCTTCATGTACGAGATAAATACTTGTGATTTCACGGGATCTATATATTTTTTTCGCCCTCTAGACTCGTTTGCACGCCCTTTCCAAAATTCTACGTAGGTTAATTGTGTTCCGCACTAAAGCAAACTAAATGACCTCATAAACTTGATTGTAAAACCATAGTTTAGCGATGGTAACAAAACGAAAAAACCAGTGGAGTTTATTTTTAATCTTTATTTACAGAATTTTTGTATTTAAACCTACATATTTGTATTATAATTACATTGTACAAAAGATAAATAAAGTAATATAATATTACACCTGCTTCCTCTGTGGATTTGATGCTGTTCTCAAATTGTTTTGGTTTTGGGTTTGTTTTTTGTTGTCCCAAGAAAAGTGACCTTCCTCTTCTTTTTCTCCACTCTTCTTTTTTTGTGCCTAATTATAAGTGTCGATCAAATGAATCACTCGTTTAAATAAAAACAACTGTATTCCAAAATGACGGAAGAGATTAGTCAGTAACCTTAGCAATTCAAAGACAGGACACTGTGTCCTAAGTGGAAATTCAGATGTACTTACCAGAAAGCTGACGTGTTCTGTACCATATTGTCGGATTTTGAGCGTAACCTTTCCAACTGGTGGGGATAAATATAATGTTTGAAGAACCAAATGTTCAAAAAAGGGCAAATACAAAATCCTACAAAAGGTCTCCGTTACCTCCTATCAGAGTCACCAGACTCAGAATGAGTTTATTTCATTATTGGTCCAGGTACATAGAGTATAAATTACTACGTAATTACTAAGTTATTGCAGAGTCTACGGTTTTACACCTGTGTTATTACAATAAAATTCACAGATATTATGCAAGTTGGGTGAGTGTGCGGTGACGTGCGGTCAGGGTTGGCAAGGACATTTGATTTATTCAGCTCGCTAGTATAAGAGTTGCACAACTTTTTTGATTTCAAAATTCCTCCTTTAATACATGTTGGTTTGTTTGGATGCTTAAGAAATAATCAAATATACTCAAATACACCAGCTCGCAGCAAGCAAGTCGCAGCGCGTCAAAACCTCTGATCTATGACTTCCTACACGGACTGAGACCTCACGGCACCTTGCAGTGTCTCTCTCTCTCTCTCTCTCTCTCTCTCTCTCTCTCTCTCTCTCTCTCTCTCTCCTCTCTCTCTCTCTCTCTCTCTCTCTCTCTCTCTCTCTCTCTCTCTCCTCTCTCTCTCTCTCTCTCTCTCTCTCTCTCTCTCTCTCTCTCTCTCTCTCTCTCTCTCTCTCTCTCTCTCTCTCTCCCTCCCTCCCTCCCTCCCTCCCTCCCTCCCTCCCTCCCTCCCAACCCAGCGTCGTCCTCCTCGGCTCAGCAGGGCCCGAGCAGTGTTCTCCGCTGTCTCGCTGCCACAGAGGCTCAGGTCACTAATGGAAAGAGACAAGGCCGCTTTTCTTCCCCAGTGCCGTGAGAAACAGCATACACACACACACACACACACACACGGGAGCTCTTGACTCGTTGCAGCAGTAACTCTCACCAGGCCATTGTTCTCTGATCTGAGGGACACAGAGCTGGAGTGTTTGGGGCTGTGCAGTCGAGGAAGGGCGGGAACTCTTTCCCCCCGTTGCCAACCAGTCGGCCGCGTCACCTGATCGCTCTGCGCCGTGCCTGCGTGCTCCACATGGTTGCCTTAACTACAATTCATTATAAAATGAATCGTTATTTATTTATCGCCCCCCTTCCTTCAGGAAATTACTATCGCCCATAAACTCGAGAGAAAGATAAGGGGAGCTTTTTTTTGACGCCGCGCATCTCGCCGTGCCTGATGAATCCCAATTTTCCATGCGCCAGCCAGGCCTGTGAACCATTAAAGTTGACTGCAGTAGCCTACATAGTAGATACAAAATTGTTTTGGTTACCACGGATACGGAGCGAAAGATGTTATAAACCTCTGGAAAGTGCCGAGTCGGCGGAATAGCCTCAGATCCAGTGCCGCCAGGTATTAGTGCGTCTCGAAAGTACAGTTTCACCCAACAGGATTTGAGGTGTACAGGTAGCGGCAAAACCCACGAGGACACCGGACATCCTTCCCCACATGTTGATGAAAATCTAACTCTTTACTGGAGATTTCTTCATGTGAAACATAGGGCGCAAAGGGGTACGTCCAAAACTCTCCCACTTCCAACCTAAATGGCACTCTTTTGAAAGCCGGGAAATAGGTTGTGTGGAGTGCCTTGCTCTGAGGCACAGTGACTGACTGCACGGCCGCCGCTGGATTGACAGGGGCTTAAACCATTGACCTTTGTATTACCGGGCGCCATTGCTGGATCCGGGGGTAAAGCCAGACAGGGTGTGACTCACTGCAACCGCAGCGGGGTTTTGTGTTTGGAAGGCATGAGGCCGGTCGTGCTGTTTCAGCGTGAACAAGTGCTTCCCTCCGTCCTCGCGGCTTTAGAACTCCGCCTGGAAAATAAAGGAGGTTGGCAGCAGGTTCCGCACATCTGCATTCCGTGCGGGTGAGACGCAAACAGCATCTCAGCCGTGTCGTAAGCTGGAGATGGGAGAGATAAGAGTGTGTGTGTGTGTGTGTGTGTGTGTGTGTGTGTGCGCGCGCGCACACATGCGCGTGTGTGTGAGAGAGAGTGATGGTTACATCCAATAGAATAGAATCCATAATGTGTTTGTTTAATGGGTCGTGCCTGGACTCTCAGATCAGAGGGATAATGCATCCACTACACGCTACCCACACAAAGGAACTATCTTCCTACTTAATCACACACACACACACACACACACACACACACACACACACACACACACACACACTGTGATATATACCTTCAGATCACAATCTGATATTATCTACTGAAATTGAGGTAAGACTGGAAAATTTTCCATCACACACACACACACACACACACACACACACACACACACACACACACACACACACACACACACACACACACACACACACACACACACACACACACACACTCTCTTCTAACTGCTAATTGCAATGGAGATCAACATGACCTTGCAGTCATGAAGCTAGGGGCAAGTAATTACATTGATTAATTGCATGTGTTTGCTATTGATTGGCGAAGCAGCTTGCCTATTGTTCTGAACATACAGCACATGGTGCAGGGTCTGATCCAACTGCATGACAAACCAAAATGTTAATGTGACGGTCAATGGATGAGAAAAACAGCTCCATTCTAACGCCAATCCACTCAGCAAATAGGTCACAGTGGGCTCCATGGCAGGGTGTGCATGTGGCCGTGCATGCGTATCTAAAAATGTGCACGTTAAGAAATGGTGAGTTCGGCCCACAGGGTGTAGTCGACCTCGAATCCGAGGCAAGGACACACGCACACGCGCGCACACACACACACACACAAACACACACACACACACACACGTGCACGCACAAACGCCGCACACGCTCCACAACACTGTGTCCAACGCTGACATTCCTGGCAGGCGACGTTTTGGCTCGACTAACTGGCCCCTGTACCATTGTGTCACCGTCCTCATGCACGTGTTGTCCTGTGCGCATACGCACGCACGCACGCACGCACGCACGCACGCACGCACGCACACACACACACACACACAGGGAGGATCAGAGCCAGTATGCTTTCGCTCTCCTTTTGTGTTGAGTCCGTTCCAACTCTTTCAATGCAGCAAATTGTCTGTGATTTCCAGTGTCACTGTGACAGAACTTAATTGCGTCTAATAAGCCGCTGAGCGATGGAGGCGAGTTCCTTCTTTCATTCACACCGTCTGCCGCCACATTGGCTGCGAGTCTGGATCGACAGTAAGTCTGTAAATCCTCCTGCTTTCCATTCGAGGGACATTTCGCCATCACCCTTGGCCTCGTTGCACGCAAAGTGCAACGTCGCCATTCATAGGCACAAGTTGATTGTTAAAAAGGCTTTTACTTTCTGTTCAGGCAGTGCTTTGTTTTACTGCCAATGATTAAATAAATAACCATTCATTTTGTGGTTAATTTGAGTTCCTACTGTTTCTGAATGCTGCATGGTTAATATTGCATGACCACAACCATTTATCTCAATGTCAGCTAACCGTATAAATAGTAAGTAAGTAAGTAGGGCTTTATTTATATAGCGCTTTTTAAAGCACACTGTTACAAAGTGTTTTACAAGCACAGGTGGCTTAAAAAGAAACACAAGTGAATACAATTTAAACAAACAAGGGAGGGTACAAAACAAAGGACACATGTTGACAAAAGCCTCCAAACAGCTATAAAATCCATCTATAAAATCAGAGAAAAACAACCACGATAAAATATAATAGACATTTAAACAAAGAGGGCAAAACAACGGTTTTATAAAGAGGCTAACCGTATAAAAAAGGGGCTTTCAGGACCTGCTTAAAACAATCAACGGAGTGGGCTGTTCTAATGGATTGAGGTAGATTCTCTCCAGAGGGATGGCGCTAAAACACTAAAAGCCCACTCAACTTTAAACTCAAGGGACGGATACAAAGGCCTAGATCTGTGACCTGACTATACACCAATCAGCCACAACATTAAAACCACCACTAATCACCACTAATATTGTGAAAGTCCCTGTGATGCACTGTGTGTTCAGACACTTTTCTATCATAGTCAGCATGAACTTTTTCAGCATTTTGTGCTACAGTAGCTGTTCTGTGGGATTGGACCAGATGGGCTAGACTTGCACATGCATCAATGAGCCCATCGGGGGTTCGCCAGGAACACCCCACAAGACCTGCCGTTTTGGAGATGCTCTGACCCAGTCGTCTAGCCATCACTATTTGGCGCTTGTCAGAAGTCTCTCAGATCCTTACGCTTGCCCGTCTTTTCCCGCTTAAAACACATCAACTTCAAGAACTGACTCTTCACTTGCTGGCTAATACATCCTACCCTTGCAGTTTCGCCTACCAAGCGCAACCTGAGTGGCGTGTTCAGGGACCTCCGGCACAGAGACCCCGAAGACGGGGTTGTAGAGAGAGGGCCAGTTGGAATTAGCCATGAGTAGATGGACACAGGTCATGATAAGGGCTCCTCTCCTGAGTGTGTGTGGGGATGGGGGTTTTACCTGCTGCTCATTAGACCAACCAGTGAGCTACAGGTATGCAGCCACTCTGATCCCAAACACCAAGATCCAGGTCAGGTGTGGCTGACAGTGGTTTTAACGTTGTGGCTGATTGGTGTATGAAGACTGGTTTGGCCATACAGGGCTTTAAAAGTGAATAGCAGAATATTGAAGTGGATTCTGAAACCGACCATGCCAATGAAGGGAGACAAGAATCACAGTGGTGTGTGATCGACAGCTTGTTCTGGTTAACAGTCTGGCAGCTACATTTTGAACAGGCTGTAGGTGAGACAGGGAAGCTCAGTTGAGGCAGGTGAAGGTATAGATTATTAGCTCCAGATCTATACGTGATAATATGGGTGAGATCTTTGCGATATTTCATAATTGGAAGAGGCAGGACTGAACAAGCTTATTTAAGTGTTTTTTCAATGTCCAGGTGCTGAACAACAGCACCTGAACAACACTAAGGTTCTTAAAAGTTCTTGGTGATGGAAGGGGACCAATACACTGATCAACCTCTCTGGCAAAGTGATCAGGGCCAATCGCAACAACCTCATTTTTGTCATGTTTAAGTTAAAGTTAAAATCTGGAGACATCTAGTTCCTAATGGCAGCGAAACAGTCATGAAGGACATTGAGATTATTCAAGGTTGTTTGGTTTGACATAATAATACAGTACATCAGCATAACAACAGTATGCGATGCTATAGAATTGACTATAAGGAGAACTGGATAGGTCCAAGGATGGACCCGAGGCGCTCCACACACCGTCAGCAAGGGGCAGAAGGAGGACACATAATCATTGATATCAACAATACAATATCTGACAGACAAGTATGATGAAAACCAGGTGAGAGCCGAGGAGTGGGTTGATACGTGCCATCTTAAATTAGTAAGGCACGCAGCCAGAAAGGAGGGAATGGTTGATAATGGATTGTGGCCTATGAATGAAAGGACCTCCTGAAGACATTTGCGAGGGATTACATCAATCCGACTGGAAGATGGGCACAGGTGAGATGCAATATGCAAGAGTTTTTGTGGGGAATTTGGGGTGAACTCTGACAATAATGCTGGGCATCCGGTAGGGACAGAGCACCAAGACCATGCTTTAAGTTGGGACTGAGAACCTTGATATTGTCAACAAAAAAAAGATGAAACAATTTCACAGTCATCAATCGATGAGGCAGGAAGCAGAGGAGGGGCTGGATTTGTTAGGTGATTGATAGTGTTGAAAAATAATCTAGGGTTATTTTTGTTATTTCAGATTAAACTAGATGTCATTTTTGATTATTATTATTATTATTATTTTATTATTATTATTATTATTATTATTAATAATAATAATAATAATTTATCAATATAAACTATATTTATTGATTTATTTGTTGTAATTGAATGAAACAAAAAGAAAAACTCAGTGTACAACCATGCGTAATGGGAACACTTTCTCTGGCATATTTAGGCGCAACTGCATCACGATATAACCTCATGGATATTGGCCAAGCTTATTATTAGCTTCTGAACAGTTGAGTTAAAAGCAGTGTAAGAAATGATCGATTTATGATCAGAAACAATGTCATCCAGATAAAGGGAGTTCGGGGTGTTGTAACCTAATAACAGTTCATAAGAGTAATAAGAGTTTAAATATTGAAGAAGTGAAGAGAATCCCTGTATGTAGATGGGCCTGACGCTTGTAAAAATGTATTGCAGGGTTTGTGTGGAGAGGCCAGAGAAAGATGACTTTGTCTCTGACTTAAAGGGACCGTTTAAGAGAAAACACAAAGCGTGCTACAGACATCAGCTCGCATTTTTGATCCGATTGGTTTCCTCACTCCTTTCACCATGAGGGTGAAATGCCTATTCCAACAAGCTGGGATGAGCAGCTACCAATTGAGCTGCCCGAAGAGATCCGAACAAACTTGCAGTCACATAAGCCGCGCGTTTTCCGCCATGCAAGTGAAAAGGCATACAGTGCTGTTGCCCACCTGCAAGGAGAGAGGAAAGATGAAGTTTAGTTGCATCAAAGTCAAAGGTTGCTCCACTAAAGAAATTGACAACACCACATTTAGAGTTGATGGGAGCTCTAATAGCTCAATTGGGCAATGGAAGCACTGAACATGGAAAAGAATCAGCTCGGTTTATGGACAGACTCAATGATTACATTGCATTAGATTCGTAGCACAGCACATACATGGAAGCCATTTGTGGCAAACAGGGTGAATGAAATCCAAAATTAGACAACTGACTCATGGTCACACTGTGATGGTAAAATGAATCCTGCTGATTTACCAACCAAAGGCCAGAGCATAAACAATCTCATCCACAACCAGTTGTGGTGGGAAGGACCTGCTTCACTGTCGTCAGCTGACGGAACAGAAATGAGCGCGACTGAGGAGTGTGTTAAAGATGAGGTAAACACTGAGCTTTGGTTTAAGTTTCAAGTTGTAGTGGGGTTTTTTTTGACACCAAAATTAGCAGGGTATTTTCAAACGCGGGTAAACCCGTTAAAAATGGGCGATTGATGCCTTTCCCATTGCCAGTAGAGAAGAACGTCTATTTTCTTCTTGGTGTGTCACGTTCAAGGTCACGAACACGCCAGAAAAGGGTTTCACCGGGTTTTTCGTTCAGTGGAAAAGGGGTATGGCAGTACAGTTAACCAGCAACGCGCCAGCTGAACCACCGTCGAACCTAGACGAGTTCAGAAGATTGAAAACAGTGACTGCACGGTTGAGGTTTATTACAGTACCAATGCCCGCTCAAGTCAGAAGACTCAAGGAGAGCTCACTGCAGCTGGAGTGTACTGGGTAAAGGTGACACAAGAACATGGTTTCAGCCAGGAAATGAGTCTGCTGAAATCTCGGATAAAACATCATGAAGAATACATATAATCAAAGAACTGAAACCGCTAGAGAACAGCCTTGTCAGTGAAGAAGGAAGGTTGCAGCAGTCTGATTTTAGTTCATCAAGCGGTTATGCATTCTGGGGGGGGGGGTCAGGGACACTCCAGTGCAGGTTCGTGATACTGTATTTTACGAGGCAGGCAGCTGGTCCAACAGATTGTAGCACATTGTCCTATCTGTAAGAAACTGAACGCAGAGCAGACCAGAAACGGTATAATTGACAATTATATAGGGCATCTCCCTAACATTATCCACTTGAGGGCTCTCCCCAGGATGTAGTGGTTGTGACGTGAGATGTTGTGACGTGAACTGTTTTGATAGAACAGAGTGAATCTGTTCACACAGCGACCCCTCGTGGAGGTACCGTGCACAACGCTTGTCGGCCATAGCATTTTTACATTAGTCATGCTCTGATGAGGAAGAACCACTGTTCTCGCCGGGGCTGTTAATTGGATGTTTGGGGAATGGCTTGCTCTACAAAATGCAGCAGTGGCAAAGCTTTCACAGAAGTAGGTTTCTGCACCACAACAGCAAATGTGCCCTAGAAAGTAGTTGACATTATATAACAGCGCAAAACCACATGGTGGGAATAGGTTATGGGGAGCCATGGATATTTGTTTTTCCCTTTTGCACAGGAAATGTTCAGCCCACTTGGGAATCATTTCCTATCAGCTGAAATGAATCGCATGTCCTCGTGATCCATTTACCAGGGATTAGGGTGTCTCTGTTGTTCTTCATAGATGGCTTGCTTAGACATGTACTGCAGTATCTACAGTGGGTGAAATAAGACTTGACTGTACCGGCTAAAAATACATTTTAGGCTTCGGAATTGGTTTGGGAGAAGGAAATAGACGCTGTGACCTCGTGGATATTAGTCTTAGTAAACACTGAGCACAAACTTCTAATGACCTGGGTCTTTGGGTGGTCTTATGGGGCAAATCGGGAGAGAGACAGACAGAAAGGAGAGAGAGCAAATCACAGAGAGTAAATGGATAAGCAGGTGCACACAGTCATCCTCAGTTATTACTTTATTTAGAGAAGCCTGACTAAAGGGGAAAAATAAGATTGTCAAACGCTGGATTACAGTATTAAAACTCTATGAAGTGATGATTAATGCTGAAATGTGAAAAAAAAATCCATCCATCTATTCTGGATTTTTTTTAATTTCCCTTTGAAAGAAATGAGCACTCGGCATTAAAATTTACCACATTACCTCAATGTAAAATATTTGGGCTTCACATAGCAAGCAATTTAAGATGAGCACCTTTCAAATATTACAATAGAAAATACACTCCCATTGTCCTTAATGGTTCACCAGTGCTGATCACGTCTACTGTGTTTTGGAAAGCATCGGTGGCTATAGAAAGTGCTCATCTGGTTAAATCACAGAAGTAGGGTAAATCTATACATGGTGATATATTCTGAAGGCTGGAATGTGTGGAGTATATTGAGCTTCAAACGTTCATCTTGCTGTTCCAGTGCACTAAACATGTTTAAAGGAAAAAGACTATCACTTCGCTAAATGGTTCAACAATTGGGCCGAACAAACCCCATCCCTTTGTAGTCCAAGCAAAGAATCCACCACCAACCGGGAACAGGCAGGCAGGATTCAAATAAAACCAAAGTGCGCGTCGTCGTGGCTCACATCTCATACCGTTTCCTTCCCGTCTCTTCCTCGCCCGACTTGAACGGCCCTTGCAAAAGTTTCCCTTTGCTACTCTGCCAACTCTGCGGGATCACCACTTTCTGACTGCCTATCTCGCAAGTTCTTCCATCGCCTCAATATATGCCTTGTACGCTCGACCTTGTTGGTATCAGAAGGCGTAGTGTATATATTTAAAAAATAAAAATAAAACCAACGCATTACCATTGGGACCTGACAAGAGTTCCAGTTCCGGCTCCTCTGATCGTGTCTTTAGAATAAGGGGCAAAGAGAGATCCTCAGAGATATTCAGAGCACTGACACACCGCACTGTCGCTGTTCAAAGCACATCCATTTTCCTTGTTCTACTCGCGTACAACAACCGAGGGATTCATCTGACGGGAGTGAAACGTTGTCTGTCGCAGGGCTGTGCAAGCGGGAGTAGAATTGCTCAACTATTGCAAGGGCGAACCTTTTGACGCTGAAACCATGAAGCGTAGGCTGTCGGTCTTGGTTCTAGAAGTCAGCTTTCCAGTTCTTTCACTCCTTTTTTTTTTTTTCCTGGTTCGTCTTAATAGTGGTTTGACGGATGGCTTGTTCTTCACAAGGGAAGAGCCTCGGGTACGATTATCAAGGTTTTTTCCGGTGGAGTTCTCATATCCTTAACGATTCCTCACAAATGACAAGATATCGGTCGGTCGAGGAACGCCATCGGAGACGAAAGGCCTTCCTCCAACTCCGGCACTTATGAGACAACAGGCTTGGCACTGTAGACTGTCCTCATGACCACCAGTTGTTGCCATGCAGAACAAGGAAGTTTTAGGCTAAAAGCAGCAACCAACTTGATAGCACCTGAATTCTGACCCAGAGATGCTTCAACTTGGAAGTGGTGGTTAGTGGGCATGGTAGGGTTAGGGTTCCTGGGTGGGTAGTGGTGGTGGTGGGAGTGGGGGTGGGGGAGTCAGTCACAGGCTCCCTTTCTTAGCGTGACAGGTGTCGCACACCCTGACTGGGTGGTCCCAGCCCCGGGATGGTACAGGCTTGTTGTGCGTGGAGCAGGGTCCGCACACCCCCTGCCCGCAGGCCCGGCAGTGGTGCTTGGAAATGGCCGGGGTGAAAGGTCTGGAGCACTGGTGGCACTGGGTGACCTCGTGGTCAGGGATCCAGTAGTCGGGACGAGCCATGCCCTTGACGAAGCCTGAGGAGCCCATGAGAGGAAAGAAATCTGTTACTGTATAATAGAGTAGTCTGCAATGAAAACCAAGTAAATGTGAGTATGTTAAGTTTGAATATGGAAAAGATCAAGCTGAACGCTGTACTGCCAAAAACAACAATTAATAAAGTAGCTGCTGTGTGGAGGGAAATCTGTACTTGTATAAAAATGTGCGGCTGTACTCACAGAGAGGGTAGTCCACCGCTGTGGAGACGATATCCAGAGTGGACTGGGCCACCTCTGTCACCCTGCGAGCCATAAGACCACGAGGCTCCATCTTAGCCACTACAGGGAGCACAGAGAAGGGTCCAGAGCAAGAAGAGACCTCTGCTTCCTGCAGAGCTACCTGCCACTGCAGCCTGACTAGAATAGAGGTGTTGCCGACTTCCGTGAACTCAGAAAGTCTCTTAACTTTAGGACTGCAGCTTACCATTGTTCTCATAATCGATTAATCTGCACAATATTTTGGCAATTTAATTACACAACAAGGTCAATATTGAACATAAAATCACAGTTAGATAAGGTATTTGGGTACAAAATTATGGTAAATTGCTTAAAAATGCCAACTCAGCTGTCTGAAACTTAATATGGATTAATTTAACTGATTATTTGATTTTATTCTGATTTTATTCTAGATTATTCAAATTTAGATTAATCTTCTGTGTTGGACTCACTCTAACTTAACTGCTATTATATTCTTATGGATAGGAATTTTGTTCTCATTGCCATGCATGTCTGCCCATAAGGCAGATATCGTCACAAACCAAAAAAATAAATCTACAGAAACCACACAAAAAAATTAATTAATAAATTAAAAATAAATAGATAGATAGATAGATAGATAGAGAGATAAAAAATAAATTTCAAAAAATCAAAAACACATTTTCAATCATTATAATCCTGTAAGAAAAATACGAAAAATAATAAAACTTTTATATATTGTTAACCTATTCCGTGACGCATTGGTGAAAACCTGTTGTTTTCATCCTCTTCTGTAGTTTTGGGTTCTTTCTGCTGTCTTACTGTACAATAGACACCATAAAAGTTCATATTTTTTTTCTCAATGCATGCATGTCTCACCTTGGTTGCTGGGACTGGGCGGCCCCCCCTGCCTGTAGCAGGCCAGACACACCCTGACGGGTGCGCCTCCCCAGCCCCGCTCAGGAACCGGCATCCTGTGGCTGGAACAGGGCTGGCAGAAGCCCTCGCCACATGAGCGGCAGTGGTGCTTCCTCTCTGCCTCCTCAAACGCCTTCTGGCAGCCGTGGCAAGACTGTGTGTGTGAGTGTGTGAGAACCAAGGAGTAGTTACAGGTGGGGCACAAGGCCGAAACACACTTCTTTGGCACATCATTGACACTTAAGGTACGAGGATGTTGTACCGTGGAAGATACCTCCCAAAATCCTTGCATGTAGCCTTTAGTAGATTCACTAGAGGGCACCAGAGTGTTGATCAAATCATACTGATCAAGTAGAAGTATAGCTGCAGGCAGCAATACACAGGGTCCAGGTTGGTGTGACGTGTGTGACGTGTGGGATGGGGTGATGTCTGTGAGATAATGATGTTCAAGGCCTATTTGGAATGCTGTATATTTAATTACGGTTAATATTATGAAAAACTACAATTCAAGATGACATATAACCAAATAAATTGTCTTTAATGGAATACAATGGAATTTATGTTATAATATGACGTCTAATATGCTGCTCTTTGTTTAATCCAATTGTCTTCTTTAACCTAATTCTTTTCAAACATAATAAAGGTTAATAGTAACAAAGTAATACCTGTCACTGTGCAATTTTGTATGGTTTTTGTTACGACTAACTACAATTCAGGAAGACTGTAAAAACACAGATCTCTGAAATTTCTATAAATTATGAAGGCGATTTATTTAGTTATTTGTTATTTATTCACCCTCACCCCTGGTAAATGTCGGATTAGTAATAAATTAATAAAGTAAAAAGATTATGTTACATTGTCCATGTTCCAAATGAAACACCTACCTCGTGTTTAACGGTGGTTATCTCTGAGCTTCTGCCTATGTACAGTCTGTCACAGTTTGTGTCTTCTATTCCTTTAGTTTAAGTCCAATCAAATAGTCCAGTGGGAGGATTAAATATCTGGGGCATTTACAAAGGTCAAAAGGTCAAAGGCATTACCAGGTCTAATGTCGGACAGCCGTTGCACGCCGTCATCTTGCACATGTGCGAAGTGATTACACGTGACCAGTGACGCAATGACATGCTTGTCTTTGACCAACCAGAAGACTGCAGTGCTATTACATGACCGCTGCGGAGATGAGAAACAGTTTTTGCAAATGGAATTCTGTATGTGGGTTTGTCGGTTCCATGACATCCATAGACCAGCAATGTAAATTTTTATGAACAAAAACAATGGGGGACCCCTAATAAATAGAATTTAAACTTGAAGCTTAAATTGGGGTTGTAAAAGAAATTGTTCCTTCAAACTCCTTCATTCCGTCTCTCCTCTAAATACTCTAAATAATATTTTTGCGAGCGTCTTTGTTTTGGTTGGCTGTTGCTATGGTTCTGGCATCTGAGCACATTTAATGAAGAAGCAGAGTTTAATATATTCTCTTTAATGGTGCACAATAAGGGGTAGGAATTGAAAGCCTTCCATCAATGTTGAGCCCTTCACAATTCCCTCTTATCGACTAGATTCCTCAAAGATTCCCTCGATCCGTTCCTAAAATTGTATCTATTTATTTATTTCATAGCGATGCAACGATCTGCTACAAATCCCATAAAGTAGAAAAATATGAACCAAACAACTGTGTTCTTTTTGTAAATGTATTCTTAACATCTCAGTTATATTGTTTGTTTGGCACTGCTTGTGGCAGCACTGCCTATCAGGTCTGGACACTCGGTTGGAGGTTGTGAAAGGCATCGGCATGTCACGTGCCCGGCCATCAACAAAACAATTCATCGTCTGATTGTGTAGTATGAATAATGCAAGAAGGCCGAAGCGGTTACTGGATTTGGCAATTCATTTGGAGAAGAAAAGTCGGCAAAACTAACAAGGTTGCTACTTAGCCACCATGCTGCACTACATCCACTACTGCTGTGATGGGTGGCTTCTAATTGGACCAAATTCACAGAGGGAGAGTTTACTTCCTTGAGTCTGTTCACCAGGTGGGTGGAGTTTTCTGCTTTTAAGAACAGTTTCAATATAATGACTGCCCACCCGGCCAGAGGCAGACACAGGCAGAATACAAAAGGAGGCTATTAAAGAATATATTTTGGCAATGGCGTAAATGTAAAACAGTGTAAAACAAAATCAGAAGATTTGTTGTGGGAGTTGTTGAGGGGAACATGTTTCTTTCTAAAAGGACAGTTCTTGCAATTCTGGAACTAAATCCAGTTCCAAAAGTTGCTCAATCAAAAAAAAAAAGAATGAATGACAGACCTACCAATAACACTTATATAATCATTTATAGAATTAGAGCTTGAGGTCCTTGAGTAGGCACCAAATTGTAAACTAGGTCTGCCCTCGACTAAAGATTTTCCTAGTCGACTATTAGTGGTTCGTTCAAGCCATTAGTCGACTAATCTTCACACGTTTATGATATTCGTTGAATTATTTAAATAGATGTTTTTGGGGCATCAGAAAATGGTTTCAGCTCCACGGCTGAGTAAGAATGTTATAACTAACATTGTTAAAACTCTGTTACATTACAGATAAATACAAACCCTAATAACCAGCCAGCCTTTAAAATCAAAACTGAATTCACAAGAGCTGCGCACACAAAGCAAGCAGCCTGTTAATTACACCGGTTGAACATTACATCACAACTTATTAGGCCCTATTATTATTGTTATTAATGTATACATTTAAATTAAATATTGACATAATTTGCACTAAAATATGGCGTATGGAAAATAATCTTCCCGGTGTCCGCACATTAGGAACCCCTCTTCGGGCGCATTTCCAGGGCTGCGACTTGGTTACTCGCTGCGCCTTTCCTGTCCCCGGCCGGGATTCCTTGCCGGGACCCCCAGCTGCCATCCCCATCTGGGTTTCCAGACAGCCGCCGGCTCTACAGCGCCCCTCCGCCCCGACCTCGTCTCTTCCCGGGGCCGTGGACTCACTGCGCCTTCCCTGTCTCCGGCACCCCAGGGCACGGGCTCACCACCAAAAGGCCTCTGCCCAATCCGTGGGGACATTTAAAATACGATTTGTCTATTGAAGAATGTGATTAAGAGTTTCAAATGGCTCTCATAAGATACGCAATATCTTATTATAATATATAATATCATATTTTTTTGGAGTTTCAGACTGGTTGATGAGTCTAAGTTTAAAGTTACATTTAAACGTCAGGGAAATTAGTCATTAGGAACATCCCTATTCTAAATATATCAGAACAACCAGCAAGGGGACTGAAGAATTTGTTAATTTATCAATTACACCAACACAATAACTTCTAACCAGCCTTTAAAAGGTGAATTTGATTTAGAAGCGTTGCACGGCGCGCACATGAGCCGCCTGCTAATTACCGGAAAAAGTTCAGCAAAAGCTGTCATTACTGTCAGAACAACCAGCAAGGAGTCTGAACATTTAATTTTGTTAAAATTTGTTTCAAATTAAAGGCCCTCTAATATTTCATGCATGGGTCCAGCCACATACTGTAGGTTTTAAGGTTAATCTTGACAAGCCGCAGCTCCTGAATGGATTTTTCTTGTCCTGCGTCCAACCGACCAATGAAAAAACTTGGTCGACTAAGACTCTTCTCGTGACTAACGTTTGGTCAACTATTTAGGAGCAGCCATACTACAAACAATTAAATAATGTGATAAAAGGGAACCAGTGTCTATGAGAAGCACACACAGGCTCAGTGCAGTCCAAAATAGGAGTCCTTTGTAAGTATGTCAATTATTAAACTTAGATGACAGAAGAGACCGGTTGGAAGGAGATAAAGCTAAAATAGTGGCACCTTATCACTTGTCTGGATGTCTATAGGATCAACACTTAAATGGCAATCCGGTCTGATTGCCATTTAAGTGTGAAAGGTTGAAAGGTTGCTGTAAAAACCCAAATGTGTTCTGTTAACATTTTGAAATTTTAGGTTCAGTGCGGGTAAGACAAACTATCAGAAACCATCGTGAACATCTACAGTACACGTTCTGGTCATGGGTTCACACCATGGCTATGTGTACCAGTGTTTAATAACACTGATATACGTTAAGAACACAAACTTGCTACTTTACTGGGTTGGAAGGTGTAGGTGAACTGTGTGTGTGTGTGTATGTGTATGTGTATGTGTGTGTGTGTGTGTGTGTACTCACAGTGATCTGGGCGTTGGGCCTCCAGTAGGGCGGGGCCACCTGGTCAGTCAACCAAGCTGTGACGGCTTTGGTGGGGCCCGTGCTGTACTCGGAGACAGACTGGATCACGTAGTTCACCCCGTCCAGGACCCTCTGGGCTGCGTTTTGGTGGTCTGTCAGGAAGGCCTCGGACTGGATTGAGAGGCGGTTAAGGGGACGATATGGATAAATGATGGGAAGGAAAACTAACACTGTGGCCAAAAAATAACAACCATAATTTAGCCGCCTGCATAGGGAAAGATATGTGCTATCATTAGCCTTTCATCTATATGTATTTTCTTGGCAGTATACACTGATCAGCCACAACATAGTACCACTATAGTACCACTGACAGGTGAAGTGAATAACATTGTTCATCTCGTTCCAATGGCACCTGACAAGGTGTGGGATACATTAGGCAGCAAGTGAACAGTCAGTTGTTGAAGTTGATGTGTTGGAAGCAGGAAAAATGGTCAAGCCTAAGGATCTGAGCGACTTTGACAAGGGCCAAATAGTGATGGCTAGACGACTGGGTCAGAGCATCTCCAAGACGGCAGGTCTTGTGCGGTGTTCCCGATATGCAGTGGTTAGTACCTACCCAAAGTGCTCCAAGGAAGGACAACCAGTGAACCGGTGATAGGGTCATGGGCGGCCATGGCTTATTGATGCACGTGGAGAGCAAATGCTAAGACCGTCTGGGGTAAGCTAATGTTAATGCTGGGGTTAATGCTGCTATGATAGAAATGTGTCAGAACACACAGTGCATCACAGCTTGCTGTGTATTGGGCTGCATAGCCGCAGACCGGTCAGAGTGCCCATGCTGACCCCTGTTCACCGCTGAAACCGCCTACAATGGGCACGTGAGCATCAGAACTAGACCATGGAGCAACAGAAGAAGGTGGCCTGAATCGCATTTTCTTTGACATCATATGGATGGCCGGGTACGTGTGCGTCATTTACTTGGGGAAGAGATAGCACAAGTATGGGAAAAAGTCAAGCCATTGTAGGCAGTGTGATGCACTGGGAAATGTTCTGCTGGGAAACCTTGGGTCATGGCATTCATGTGGATGTTACTTTGACACGTACCACCTACCTAAACAGTGTATGGCGGGTCAGGGCTGTTCAGGCAGGTGGTTTTAATGTCTTGGCTGATCGGTGTATTATGGCATTCATCTTCCAGGCAGCCGCAGTGTACTCACCCCCTCCCACACATGCTTGACCTCATGCTTGACACTGCTCTCGGGGCCCTGGTTCCCCATCCAGTACTGTCTGCTGCGGTAGATGATACCACAGCTGGAACACTCCAACACGTAGCTGAGGAGGGATGGGGCCATTAGGAACATTTGTTAAAGGGCCAAGCTGGTGGCTCATATTTTAAAAATTTTCATATCGTCTCTATTTTCGTGTTTCAGCAGTTAGGGTAGACCCACCAACCTTGAAATTATCTCCTGGTCCCGCTTACTTTTTCTGTACTTTGTTTTTGTTCATTTCAATTAAGGAGAGGATTTCAAGGTGGGCGTTACCACCATATCGTCCAAACCCAAAAATGGAGACAATAACAAAAGTCCAAAAATGTGAGGTATCATCAGGAAAATGGTCTGGGTAAAATCTGTGTGTGCATTGGCTTGGGCGATCGTGCAAAATTCCAATATGCGATCCAAAAAAATGTGTTGTTTTTTTTTGGTTTTTTTTCTTCAAATAAATAAATAAATAAAATCAAAATCTTTCTCTGTGAGATTTTATTATATATTGCTATATTGTAATTACAATATATCAGACTTGCATATAGAGCGGGGAAGTGAGATCCGATCACAAGTGGTTACAAGAGAAGCATGTGGAGACGCATTCTAATGCGAGGTGTAAACCGGTGTACTTGTTTACAACGCCTCAAGTCGTTGTCACATTCAATTTCTGTGGTCGTAGTTGATTCAGACAATACACTTCACAATGAGGGTAAGAAGAACACATAAAGTCACAACAACGAGAGGGAAAACATCACATTAACATTTTTACATGCAATACAAGAACACTTTTACACAATGAACATTACAAATAATCAATAATAAATCCAAAACAGCTCTGAGTGGAGAGGGCGAGAGAGAGAATGTGGAGAGCCCATCCGCTCTCTCCCTCCGCCTTCTCTCCCTCTCCACTGCTGCTATAAATCAATCGGGATCAGTTTCAGACCACGGTAAACTGCACTTACACAGTTTCAATGCTCTTATTTTTCCTGGCAGATAAAAATTGGCATGAATGTTAATCTGTCATTAATCGGTCATTAATCCGATCCGCCCAAGCCTAGTGAGCATGCGCGTGTGTGTTATTGTGGACGTACCCCGACCAGGCGTACTTGGCCAGTCCAAACCATGGGTTCTCATTTGAAGCAGAGGTCTTGGGGACCACAATCACTTCTCTACCTCCTTCATAGCACCTCTACAAGTTTAGAAAAGAATCACACACACACAAATACACAAAAAGTGATTGCGATAAGGTTGAGGACAGATTTGGGGGTTTTGTACATAAAGGATATGGACATGATATGTGTTTCCATTGATGTGTGTCTTACCTTGCAAATGAGAACTTTATTGTTGTACTGGTGTGCGTACCTGCACAGACCATCGGCCATGTGAGGCACCCGATCCCTCAGATGGTTCATTCCATTCTTACAACGGACACTGGGGGGAGACAGAGGGATCTTTTTTTACTACTTGAAATTGACATTTAAGACCTTGTAGGCAGGGAATTGAGCTGGTGCAGGCCACCATACTATCCAGCATGCCACCTCTTATGCTCCCGTGCTGATGGAAGGTTTTAAGCTCTAGTTTTAAGCACTAACCTACATCTTGCTCTAATGTTGAGAAGGTGGCAGGGACTGGGCAGGCGCATTGGGATTCTTAGGTGGGCTCCTTCTTTCCTCAACATTTTGCTGAATTGTACCACAACGTCTCCAATAGGTTCAGCAGTGAGCTCTAGCGTCCCAGAATCTCCCCTCCCCCAATGTCTGCCCAGACTAATTTCTTAGTCCCGGGCTGCTTCCATCTGCTCAACCCTGGTCTTCGGATGGAACTTGTTCTGTCCCTGTTCCCCTTCTCGGACTAATGTTTTGGGCTGTTCTGTGGGGAAAGGTATTGGTGGTGGTTTTCTTGGTTTCAATGATTACTGCCAGGCATTTGAGCACTTGGTTGTGTCTCCAGGTGTACCTTCCTTGGGAGAGGCCCCCACAGTCATTTTTTAAAAGTAGAAATAAAATTCATTTAGTTCATTTCCACATATCAGCACCCACGTTCATCAAATGAAAAAATTAGCATTTGTCAAATACTATACGTGTTAATACTTAGTGTAATGTTAAAAAAGGGAAAGTGGCTGCTTCGTGTGCACAAAGCAGAGTCGCAGCAGTCTGTGGAGTCAGATTTTACTTGCCACAGGAGGAGAAGAGGGGAGAGAAAGAAGGCTATAGAAGACATCTGCTGATCTTCCCCGTTCCTCTCAGATAACACATTGAGAATTATTCAAATCTAATTATTATTTTACTCTGTTTTATTTAACTTTTTATGTTACTTTGAAACAAAAAAGCATTGTGCATAACAGCGTAACCCCCGTATGATTCCTTTCTCCCAAGCCACTCTCCTTAGCCTCCAAAGGAAGTGTAGAGAATCTGGAGCGTTTAATTGGTGGGATATCCGATGGAATAGTTGTCTGTTCATGCCTCTTCTCATTGGAGTGTGTTCTTTCCAGGTGCTCCTCCAGCTCTTGCTTTGATGTTTCCAGACTTCCACCCTTCTCCTTTGTGAAAAGCGATTTCAGGAATTTGAAGGGATCCTTGAAAAAAACGTGACCTTGCTTGTTCTTTCTTTTTGCGCACTTTCTGCAGTTTCTCTAGTCGTCTCAAGATTGTTGATGTTTTCCTGGAGTACATTGATGCCCTCCGTCTCACTTTCTGAAGCCTTCCTCCACTGCTTCTTAAGCTGCCCCCTCTCCCGGATCAGGTGTTTGATCTCATGTTGCCGTCTGGACTTGCTTTCCGTTGTTGGTGCCTTTTTCTCCCTTACTCCGTGTAGTTCAGCTCCAAAGTCGTAGATGTCTCCCTATCTTGTTAAGCCTTCTTTCTACTGTGCCCCTCATCCTTTCTAGGGTGCTGGTCAGGTCTTTGTTGATCGTCTTCCATTCTACCCTCTCCGAGGCTCCAGGCCATTTTACCCGAGTCTTGTTCCCACTGATTTTCTTCTCCCTGGCAGGATTTCTTGGCTCGGTGGGCTCTATACATTCCTCCACTACTGTCTCTGTGCTCAAGTTTCTTCCTCATGGGGGCTGACGTCCTGCGAACTATGGTGTGGTTCCAGTCGCTGAACTTATTTCGACTGACTTGATTGGCTTACTTAGCAATGCAAGGTCCCTGTTCTCCCTTTCTCAAGCATCTTTTCTTTCCTTGATGTATTTTCAGGCCTTTGAGGATGTTCTTTTTTCCAGCCGCAGGAACAGACCTGAAGCCTTTTCTCGGTTGCTGTTGATGTGCAAGATTCTTGTTAAGATTCTTGTTCTTGTTGGGTATTCTCTCTGTAGTTCTGCTCGTAGCCATTTGCGGGTGTCTCCAGAATACTGATTTGGGTTTGGGCTGACATGGGTAGCTAACTTATGCCAGCCCCAGTTGGGGTCTATTTCCTCCTGTCAGCTGCTTTTCCAAATAACAGGCGGTCAGCCGTTCTATTCACAGCAATCACTGGGTAACTCCAGTTAGGATATTTAAGTTACACAGGACGTGATGTTAAAATCAACTGTGTATAAATAAATAATAATAATAATAATAAATAAAATAAATAAAAATGCACATTCCAGTGTCATAGTGAAGTGACCGTGGTGTGGAGGTCTTGTGGTTTAAGCAGCCACACCTGTCTTAGGTTTAGGTAATTGGGCCCAGATCAGAAGTGGCTGGACGCCTGTTGCTCATCAGAGCAATCAACAAGCAACAGGTACAGTAAATCACCCACCCCCCCCCACACACACACGGGGAAAGCCTCTCTAATGACATGTGTCCATCTGCTCTGGGCTTGTTACATCTTGCCACACACTACAATAAAACTGGTGTGTTTGCAACATATCTGCCTGTGCCCCTGTTCGGGCACCACTGTGTTCCGCCTGCCACATGCCACCCCAGTGGCATTTCCGGGGCCCACAGACACAGGGACACAGTTAGAGATGTGGCAAACACACCAGTTTATTGTAGGGAGTGGCAAGATGTAACAAGCCCAGAGCAGATGGACACTTGTCATTAGAGAGGCTTTCCCTGTGTGTGTGTGTGTGGGGATGGATGATTCACTGTACTCGTTGATTGCTCTGACGAGCAACAGGCGTCCAGCCACCTCTGATCTGGGCCCAATTACCTAAACCCAAGACAGGGGTGGCTGCTTAAACACCACCACCCCCACACCACAGTGACAATAAAAACAAATCTCCTCTCTTTCTCTGAAACCTCTGTCTGCCTCTACTCTTTGCTAAAAACCAAAGTTCAACGAACTAACTCTAGTTAGATTGTCCAAAACAACATTTTGGACAATTTTTATAATTTTACAGCCAGGTACGATATGAATAAGACAAACAGTCCCCATCACCGTCTAAATCGATGCATTGTGTAACCATTTCTATAAAGGAGAGGATGATTATAAGTATAACTATAACAAAAAAATAAAAATGAATTAAACCAATTTGCTCCTACGTACTTGCAGCTGAGGCAGACGGAGGAGCAGGTGAAGTACTCATCGGGGAAGAATGAGTAGAGCGTGAGCTTGTCGTCAGAGAGCTCGCCGCAGAAGTGCTCATTCAGGGCCTGGGGGGGACGGACGGTTCAATACCACCAGAGAAATAACGCAAACATAGGGACAACCAACAAATTTGAAAATTAAAAAGATCAGGACAGTAAAATGAACTACAGATTGTAACGTTAGAACCTTACCCCTGGGCCACACCAGCAGTGACATCGTCAGTGACATATCAGCAACGGAAAATTTCACGATTCATCAATTCCCTCCGGATCCGAATTCACTCCGTCTATGACGTGCTCGCGTAAGCAGCATTCTCGAGACTTTAAACTTCAAATTGTGAAAATTCTGAACTTTCAATGGGTAAGTGAATCTTTGCTTTTGTTTTCAACCTTTCCTTTTCATTTAATTTGGATTTGGAGTGAGTTTGTTTATTAACTTAGTAGGATTAGCTCGTGAGTTTGGAGTTTATATTTCACACAGCAGCTTCTGGCTTGAATACAACGTGGTTTATCGCTGGAATGAGTAATAATCTATAAATATATTGCGGCTATTCACAGGAGGAAGGCAGTGGCGGTTCTTTTCGGTGGGTCCGAGGGAGAAGCCAGAGACTGCAGCGGTGACAGGCTCGTCCCATTAACCAGAGGAGGATACAGGAGATTTCCACAATGTATATATGAATGTATACGTTTTGTTTTTTTAACCCCTTTCTTTAATAAAGACTATTCTGATTATTTTTATTTATCCGTTGTTTGTGGTTCGATTATTAAATGAAGAAAAACATACAATGGATATATTCTTGTACATTTCATGAAATGTATCAATATCTTTATAATACCTCTTAAATAATTTGACTGATTTCTCTTCTACAAAAATCTATAGCTTGACAAGTCAGTTTGACTAGAGCCCACAAGTAGTGACTCCAAGCAGCAAGGAGACCTTCCTGCTTCCGTGTTGCTGACAAGTACGGTTATACCAGACCGATAGTTAATAAAACTACTTCCCAAGTATGAAGTAAAATCTAAAGTCTATTCCTTGGTGTGACATTTATTTTCCTGCTGGAATGCTAATATTCTCTTTACATTAGTGAGATTAAATTGTGTGTGTGTGTGTGTGTGTGTGTGTGTGTGTGTGTGTGTGTGTGTGTGTGTGTGTGTGTGTGTGTGTGGAGGGGGGTATGCGTTTGTTAATTTAATTTAGTAATCCATGTTAGGACCGCACATCAGCAATTTTCTACTTGTGGTTGGCAATATTTTTACTAAATACAGTACATCTTATGAATAGACCTCTATGGTAATCTATGCTCCAATTTATGCTTTGCGGCCAGAAAAATAGAGCCGAGGAGTAAAAAAAACGTGAAGAGTTTAGAAGTCTGCGGAATGCCGCTTTCGTGACAGTGACGCTTCTGCTTGGTGTGACCTTCCGTATTGATTAACACGGCAGCATATCTGAAGCACTTTCGAGACGCTGATGTGTCGCTTTTAGTTTGGCCGAGGGATTTAAGTGTCATTAACTTGAAATAGACATTCATATTATTTTTGGTAACTTAACGCTCAATAATAATAGCTTAAACCAGCTTCTCATCAAAATATACTGTTTAATATGCCATTCAAATTAATATTGCCAACAGTCACCATGTCAGTAAATTTAAAATGCTTGATATACATGTGTGTGTTCTGAATAAAGAATATTTGCCTTGCTCAATTCAAGCACAATATCGTGTATTGTTAATCTTCTAAAACACTTAAAGGCTATGAAACTGTGTTTTTTTAATTAAAATTTGTAAGTACAAGCTGAGGTATCTGGGTTTTATTTTGCTTTATACTGTAATATACAATGGGGTGAATAAAAACGTGGATGTTCACTGGTATTGGTATCGATTAGGGCTGTGCATATGGCCAAAATCTTCGATCCAAAAAAACTGTAGGTAGTAATTTTATATCTCAATAACGATATATCACGATTGAGCACATTTCCTGTATATTCAACTGATGAATAGTTTATATCAAAAACAAACAAGAAAAACAAAAACACACGGTAAAGTGCATTGTGACGCGATCGCCAAACAAAAAGGTACTTTGGTTCGTCAGTCACCCTCACCTTACATGCTAAATGTTGTAATAATCCATGAAAGGTGCCATCATGCAATGTGAGATACCATTTGTAGTCTCCATGAATTGGATTCTATTTCTCTGGTCTGGTTGGATTGTCCTGGACCCTGCACTTTGAACTGAACTGCGGGCACCAGACAGAACAATGCTTAAGCCTACAACGTTAAACTGTCAGAAAGACACTATTCCACATCCCGGCAGTACCTGATAAGAGGATCCTCACAAGATAGGAAACCTTTTAGTGACCTGCAAACGGTCAGTGATTGTAAAACCCCCCCCAACCCTTTTCTGGTCATATGAGATTAACACCAGGGCAGGATTAAGGACAACACTTTGAATCTGTGGCTGGACATCCAATACACATAATTTCCCCAGGAGAGGCAATGTTTAATTCAGGCAAAGGAAATTCCTCCCTTCCCTCTGTGTAGACTTTTCTCCTTTACTTTTGCTCAAAAACATACACATTCACTCATTTAGAAGAAAGCTTCTCTCTCGCTATCCCACCACCCTCTCTCTCTCGCTATCCCTCTTATCTGAAGTCTCACAGAGCTAATTCAAAAATCTTGGAGAACACATTCCTTCAGAACGTTCCCACGGTGCATTGCATGTTTTAAAACACAACTGCACCCGTTGATATAATGTATTAGTTTATTGAACTCAAATTAAGTGTTCAGTGTTGATATGCTTTTTGTTATTATTGATACAGGTATGAATTTGTTGTATCACATTGTCAATATCAATGTTTGTGTGGATTTATCACAGATATCATGTTGTAGTGTGTAAGCTTGCCGGGAGGTTTTTGTTTTATTATCATATTATTATTTATTTTTCTTGATAACACTGTTAAAAGTTCATAGATATTGTTTTAAATCCATGAATTTATGGTGATGGGAGTATTCCACATAAACTATCAAATTAGATAACTGTATATAATAAGGATTAACCACTGCAAGCCCGGTCAGAGAAGACCCAACACCACAGGGGCCGCCTCTGAGCGACACGCAGACATCTCTGAAAGAAAGCGCCTTTTCCACCTAATATCAACTTCTAAACTTTTCCACATTTTTCTTTAGTCTACTCATCGTTTTATTTTTTATTTTACGAATTGTAGTTTTTATCTACTCAAAACTTTCTGGATCATGAATGTGTGTTGCAAGCGTGTTTGTTTAAATTTTTATAGTCACCAAAGTCTTTTGATGAATTTAGCAACTCCGCAACCAGATTTCTCAAGTTAAAAATAGCTTTGTACTCATTGTTAAAAGGCCACAGACGGTATTTGCACATTTATTTTTTAAGCGAGGTAGGAAAGGACTGGATCTCCCCACACCAATCAAGCCTTGAGACCGACGTTCCATTGCCTGAAGCTGTTGCAACGACACCTCCGACTGCCCCCCCCGAATGGGATGAAGTGAGACCCAAGTCCCCAAATCCATGATTTCCAGACCTCTGACTCTACGCTGATGATGTTTGTGGTCTACGGTGATGTTGGTGGTCTAATACTCTAGATTGGAACACAGATATTAAGGCTAATTAAGGCTTGATTGTTTTTTTTAAACGCACGCATAGTAATTTAATGTGGCAAATGCGGTCTCCCCTTTCCAGAAGAGCAGGATGTATTAATTACAAGTAAAGTATTTACACAAAAACATCCAGTTTATACTAGATTAAGTCCGTAGCAAAGGAAAGCAACACGGAGACGTGCGTCCCCATTGTCCTGACAGTAGGGACGCAGGTCTCCCCGGCGGCAGGCAGGCACGAGTGGCAGGCGGGCATGCATAGTGTCCCACTAAGTATTGATAACACGTACTATTTTACAACTTCGTTTTTTTTTGATGAACGTGGGCGCTGATATGCGAAACGGGTTTATTTCTACATTAAAAAAAACAACAAAAAACGACAGTGGGGGCAGGGCAGTGGGCAAGTAATGTAATTGGTGTACGCCCGAACATGGGTTAACACTGGTAACCGCGGCAACCGTACCCCATGTTGCCCTTTTTATCAGGCGCATTATTTTTTAAGCGTGAATGGGTATTGAGGAGGATTGTCTTGGCAAGATATGCATGTTCATGAGGAATGCATCCTCAGCGCACCCGCGATGTGTGCGCAGCCGAGCACAGATCACAGGCATCTCGATGATCTGCCCTTCGCCTTGCAGAGAAGTGAGATCTGATCACCAGTGGTTACTCGACAATTGTGAGAGTTGATTGCCGATAGACGATTTCATGGTAAATCTTCCCAAGCCTACTAAAAGAGAATGGTGCCCCAACAAGATAATTATTAATTATTCGATATTAACATACGACTAGCATTATGTTACCTAGACGTAACATAATGCAACACCTTATCAAACAAAAGTTAAGTTTAGCTAAAAAAACATCAACAAACTTTTAAAATTTGTAGACAAAGGACGTTTTTATCTCTTCCGTGTAAAGCTCTGTGCGCCTTGATGGTACGTAAGCAATTTTGTGATGCGTCACGATCCTCCATGTTTTTTTACATTCGCTCCCACGTGCAGATAACGTTAAGCACCGTTAATCCAAATGATATAAAATAGTCGTAAAGCAGCTCTGCTGCTGATTTGCAACATAGCGATAGAAACGGTATAAAGAATAGATATACAATAGTCATTTTTATAGTCTTACAATATACAGTACTGTGTAAAAGTTTTAGGCCCTTTATATGTTTCACAAAAACACATTTGTCTTCGACGGTTATTTTATGTGTTCTGCATTAGGTTGTCAAAATTTCTATAGCACGACAACATAGACAAATAGCATTTCTATTTTTACAAGTTCCTAAAATTTTTGCACAGTATTGTATAGAGTCATATGGCACAGCCCCTGGCATCGACTACATAAATTCTGGTATTGTGTCATCCCAAATGTGCACTGCAAATTTCCAAATTGCAGATAAAGAGATGGGTCCAAATTGGACGTCTTAACACAGTATTCCAGTGCTTTGGTTAAAATTGTGTGAATGATTAATTATGCACAAGAGCACCTGTATTACAACTCCAATCACAATTGAAGGTCCTAGACAATACCCCTTGCCACCCCCCACCCCCCACCCCCCCTCCTTACTTCCAGGGCACGGAACACAATGGCAGGATGGCGCGGCGATCGGGTGTGCATGTTGCGCACATGCTGCCGGACAGCGTCCCGTAGGTGGGTGAAGTCAGTGGGCGGGGCGACGGTCTGCGTGCCTACATACTGCACCGAACTGAAGGCCTCGGCACCCAGGCCCAGGTCGTGGAAGCGCTTCTGGAGCAGGGTGTCGGCGTGGCCCGTCTCGGGGGACTCTAGAGGGAGGGAAGCACATACAACACGGTCATCTTGAGTTTAAACTTTCAATTCATCATTTATATCTTATATACCCATAACAACAATTTATCCTGTGTGTAGTATTGCATTTTGTATTGTATATACTTTCTTAGACCTGACTAGGTTTTGTTTTTTTTGTTTGCTTTAGTCATTTGTATATATTTGACTACTTTCATTTTGTTATTTTATTTATTACTTAACTTTTCATTAACTATTTTATTTTATTATTATTATTATTATTATTATTATTATTATAGCTGTTTTTTTAATTGCTAATCATCTGTGAAACACACCAAACCTCACCAGAACAAATTAGCTGGTAATGAAATTGATGCTTGTTACATAGCTGTAATGGCTACTTATGTACATAAATGAACAGAGCAGCAAGAAAAAAAATCTGAGAAACTCAAACAAATCTAAATCCTCCATTGGGAAAGAGTGCCTGGCCAACGCAGCAGGTCTGTAATGTACAGAAATTATAACTATTGCAAACGCATGACATAGACTAATGCGTCATTTGTTGTCGTCACTATTTTTTCTTCAGGACTTCTTGGTGCTGATTCCAGCTCCGCCGCTCCGCAATGTTTCCATTGGAAACACAAACCATAACCAAGAACAAGTGGTTTTATTGATTGAATTTAATCAATTTTATTATTCTTGTACAAAAAACTGTAATTCACAATTTACATAATAAAATATTGATACTTGGCGTCCATGTATCAATAAAAATATAATAGATATAATATAAAATATCTCCACGCAAAATATCATGATACTATGCTGTATCAATTTTCCCCCCACCCCTAGTAAATGTATCCGGTGGAATAAACTGATTGTGATTCTTAATATACTGTAGCTTAATATCCTGTATGCTTTTCACACAGACAGACGGATCAGAATAACACTAAGTGACAAAGTGAGAGAACATTTTTGGGGGGGTTGGGACTGAAAGCAAGAAAATGTTAGGAGACTTAGGAGAGCAAAACATTATCATTTAAAATGAACTTCATGGAAGCAGAGCTGTCTCTCTCTGATCCTGACGAGCAGCACTGCTCTTTGTTATTCTTGCTCATTTTTGAGGATGTCTGGTTTAGGTTAGTTATTTTCTCCATTTTGGTAGTTTAGGGAGAAGCACTGGATTTGACGGTCCATTGTGAGGTTGGTCTAGGTGCTTCGTGCTCCTTTTTTCTGTTTGGCCAGAACACCTGACTTTCAAGTATGTTTTGTTTAAATAAAATCATATTTTTTACTTTTAACTTGGTTTGGTGTCCGTCATATGTTAGACGCATCGAGGGTCAAGCCCAAGATTTATTGCCTTTATATGCCTTTTAACCATTTGTTCTGTGAGTTACCAAACACCATTCCTTGTCAGCTTGGTGTAGTAGCAGTTTTGCAAATGCAATCGCTCCACCCACCGTAACCCAGCAGTTGTGTGTGCGTAGTCTCCTGGAAGACAATGACGGCTGGCCCCAGCGACGACAGGGGGACATCCAGGCTACAGCGGCTGGACAGGGCCCTCAGTTCGGGGGTGAAGTGCTTCAAGTAAGCCCCCGAGGCACTGCTCAGGAACTGGAACATGTCGTTGTGGAGGCGCTCGGCCCGAGTGCGGTACACCACCATGTCCGACACCGCCAACACCTGGGGTAAATAAGTCGAATGTGAGATTTGGGGGCATAGCTAGGAACAGGATTCGTTCTGGCATCACAAAATGATTTTCAAGGACTTTCAAGTACTTTAAAAGCACTATTTTCATTTCAAATATACTTCACTTCAAATATAATCAATTTTCAATGTGATATTTGTTATAGTATAATCTTGTCCTCATTGTCTATGATGTATATTATGTATATTAGTATATATTATTTTTATGATTATTATTATTATTAGAATTATTATTAGCATATCATATATATAGTAAAAGTGATTCTGGAAATGTTTTCATTACGTTATGATTTGAATAACAAAACCAGGGGGAATATCACAGGTTTTCAATGATTGCATTTCAATAATTTTTCAAGCACTTCAGCACAAAGGGGGCTATTTTGAAGGTATTACAGGACTTAAATTTCCGAGGACGAAATTCAACCACCTTAAGTACGTGGTAAGACCCTGTAGAAATCAACTTTTCTATCTGCGGGAGCCAGTAGGTGGCTGATTCCTCAAAAATGGATGATGACTGTAGTTACCTTGAGTAGGAGCCGCATCCTCTGGTTCTGGTTGGCCGTGGCCCCCAGCAGGCCCTCGGTGTCCAGGACGACCAGGTTGAGCGCGGGGTCATAGGCGGCCCAGATCCCCACGGTGCAGGAGCTGGGGGACTTGGAGGTGTAGAACACGGTCTCGCCCCCGAAGATAATGTGGTTGAGGGTATGGGACTTTCCATCGCCCGTTTTGCCAAAGATGGAGAGGACCTTGACCCCCGGCGAGTCGCCGCAGCCGAGCCGCTCCAGGAACTCCGACTCGTCTTGCACCTGGAGAAGTCCATGGGGGGGGGGGGGGGAAGAGCCGCCACCATGTGTTAACTCAACAACAATCACTCCACCTGAAGCCCCTGCTGGACTCAAATGTTGACTGATGCTTGGTGTCACAGTTTGTCAAATTCAGGATAATCCACACACATTGTCCATTTGTTAAAATGTGATATCTTCAATTTGTAATAGTCCCTTCAAATGTATATTCAACTGCACAAAAATGTGAGCCACTAATACTTGACTGTATTAGAATGACTGTATTTTTTCATTAAATACATTGTTTTATTATTTAAAATCACCTGTATCTAGCTTGCTTGGTTGAGGTGGACTATAAAGGGTTAAGGCCTTCAGGGCTGAACTGCATGGTAAGCACAAACCTTCTTGGCCCCTTGACAAAATACATAGTATCACCACTGACTGTACTTTGCAATACAACATAAATTTGATTCAGTGGTGTTGCATGGGGTTCTGACTCACCGGGGACTTCCCAGATCCAATGCCAAGATTCCAAGAGTCAAGATGATTTTTTATGATATTTTTAAATATTTACAATGACTCATATGATATATCTATATGTATCATATGTATTTGTATTTAGGTGTTTACAAATTTCAAGGACACACCGACTGATCCACGTACTGCCACATGTATTGACACAGACTTAAATGTGTCACAAGGTAATGACAATGGTACATAATAGATGCTAGATAGACATAAAAAATACAAGAGATTAAAAAAAAACCCCAATCTTTATGAAGGCTAAATGTTTGAATTTTACACACACCACATTACTGATGTAATGTCTATAACATCAAAGACATGAAGTTGTAGTTGTGCTACAATGACGTCATGGCCTTAAAAGCCCTGTGGAATCGATAGGGGACAATGTAATTACATTGCAGAGAAGGAACTTGCGCAGGCCGCGACGTCACGCAGGTGTGGCAGTGAAATCTATCAAAGAATGAACTTCAACAATAATGTGTCATGTGATACATCTACAGTAACGCGTCACGTCTGTTGAGATTCTGGTAAAATGTACCTCCACCCTCACACGTCTGCTTAGGTACGCCGCCGCTACCTGAGCTGAAATATATAGATATCTACATAGAGTCTATATAAATCTTCTGATCAGTTTCACACTTATCGCAAACGGAATGCTATGTTTATTTTCTCCAAAATAAGAGGCTGCAAGATTTTAATAAAAATAAGAACCATTTCTGAGCTTTTGTTTTCAACAATTACATCAAAAACGTTTTTTGTCAAAATGTCCATCAAGCCCTTCAATTAAATAATATATATATATATAATTCTGACCATTCTTTGATGTGTCAGGATTTCCCCCTGTATACACAGGGTTACCAAATAATTTCCACTATGGCTTTTAGGCCACAGATTCTGCCACTATGACATGACATTAAGGACAGATGTATACATACACTAGTATAAATAACCGACAAGGAGGCTAGGATCAAATTATATTTTAATGAATAAAGCTCACATTGAAATTCCATCAAAATGAAAAAAAAAAATAGTGCTTAAAACGAATGCCACACGGCATCCTGGATAACCATGGCAACACCCAGGACAGTACGATAGCCGAGGAAAAAAACTTTTTCCTTTCCAAAAAACGTCATATCGCTGACTACTCGTAGTGGCGACGAGCCACAACAGATCGGACAACGTCACACGACACGACACGACACGACAGTCCCCCGAGGAGCGAGTGCGGTTCTTTCCGCCGCCCGTAACCACACCGGCTGCGTGGGTGCAGCGTCCCAGACGCGTCGAGAGATGAGGAATGTTGAAAACAACAGCCACTTAGATCAGTTTCTCGTTGAACACAGTTGGATAATAGGTTTACGTCCGAAACAACACCAATGCTGTGACTGGTGATTGTGTGAAAACCATAAAACGACCTCTGTCATCTCCTCTTATTCTTTGTTTCAAATCGACGCGACATGTCGATCTTGTTGTTGCTGTGTCACAATATGTCCTGTGATCCCTGCATCCACTTGAGTCAAACGAGGTCGTTCGGTTAACCCAGCTAAAATGTATAAAATGTTTTGGTGTTTTTTGTTTTTTTTTACAGTGGTCTGCCACAAATAACTTTAACGTGATTGAAATGTGAGCTTCAACTGTTCATTGTCGAAATTGGTCAGCGGGACGTGTTTGTACGCGCCGGGTGTAGTTCTGCCATTAGCTTTACCCGTTAGCTACCTGCAGGTTCTCCTGTTCGTCCACCAGCAGGAAGCTGCAGACGTCTACGGGCCGTTCCCTCGGCTTTCCGGGCGACAACGCTATATTCTCCATTTCCTTCATTAGTGTTTCGGACATTGTCGTTTAACGAGGCATAGTTTGGGTTTTTTTTCGGAAAGACGGAAAAGTGGAAAGTTTCCTCCCTGCTGTCACAGCAGCGAGGCGCGGCGTGGAGTCCCGTCCAGGGAGGGGCTTGCAGATGCTGCGTTCCAGCACTGCTTCAAAACTCGGCGATTGCGAGTCCGCGGGTCCCGTCGCCCGTCTTGTCGCCTGCCGGGGCAAAGCCAGTGGACGCTGCAAGCTGTGGCGTGAACGTCACGTCCCGGTTTCAGCGCGCCCCCAGTTGAAGTTCGACGTGTTTCCACATAAAACCCACGCAGAGGGAACTTTGCCCACCGTTAACGATATGTGACGCTGTTGTCGAACTCGGGCCTGAGCGCTCTGCCCCAACAAACTGACTTGGAAATCCGACTTAGATGGCCGTGCCTTTGCACTTTTCCCAAGTAGGTGAGTCGGAATGTTTATCCGAGTTCCAATGCACTTGGAACGCAGCATCACTCATCACTCCTTCCTCCGTGTGCGTGCATGCGTGTGTGTGTGTGTGTGTGCGTGTGTGTGCGTGCGTGCGGGCGTGTGTGGGTGGGTGGGTGTCTGTGTGGGGTTCGTTGCCGCCACCTAGTGGCTACAATCCAGCATTACATTAAATGCCGGACAGCCTTTAAGGCAGTTCTTGTGATAAATAAATTATAGATGTTAAAAATAAATCCGGGATGCCAGGATATGTCATGTGTGTGTAGTCGGGCGGTGCTGCTTTATTTAGACGAGTAGGGCAAACAAAGATAAATGAATCTACCCCGTGATGATCAATATAATTGTCTAGCTGAAAATTCAGGCCCTGGGGAAAAAGTAGGCTGGTCGTTCATAATTAGTGTGATTTTGCTGTGATTCAAACTTTCCATTGAATTGGCATGGGGTGTTTTATTGGAGCAGTGCTGCCATGTTAGAGCTGCTTGCTAATGTTCATTAAATATTTGTTAGCACCGATCTATAAATATCACATGTCACAGAATGGCTTCAGAGTGGCGCCACTGCTGCCAAACTGACACGGAGGAGAAAAAACTCCAGCATTGCTTCAGTAAAGGCCAGGGATGAGGTCCTTCAAATCTTAATCTCTTATTCCCATCCTTGCTCCCTCCCTTGCTTCCTTCCCTAATTAAGTACAATATTCCGATGCACTCTTGAACTACACGTGCCGACAGTGTCGGCCTAACAAAAAGTACAAATTCTTTAGTAGAAAAGTAGAAAAGTTAGAAATCTCTGCAATTAGACCAAGGCGGCAAGTACCAAGCAAAAAAAAGAATGAGTGATTGAGGAATAGACCGAAGGAAGGGGGAAGGAGGGAAAGAATGGGTGGAAGGAAGGAAGGAAGGAATCCAAAAAGCCACA
>NC_137197.1:26445410-26447910 GCF_960531495.2 Zeus faber | reverse complement strand
TCAAGCCGATATTGACGTCTATTCATAAAATAGAATAGAATAGAACATTTCACGATCGCTCTTGGTTTTGATCTTCAGCGCGTATGCATAGTTTATAAATAACAACAAAAACAACAACAATAATAATAATAATAATATAATAATAACAATAATAATTTCATTTTATATGTTGATAAGTAATCTATGCATGCAGGATTTAATTGTATCTTCTATCAGAGATATCAGAGGGCTCTATACATATTCCGCAAAGTTTCCCGTGCGATTTCATTGTGTTTCATTTTATTTTATTTTTTATTTTTTCCCCGATTTTTATTTTATTTTCCTCTCTGGCACTAGAGCGACTGCTGCCCGCCTGGGCGAGCGGCCAAGAGGTGGCTGGTGTGCGCGTCTGCCGGCGCGTACTATACTCCAGAGATCCACCGAATGTGGGAAATAATAGAGAAAAAAAAAACAAACAAACAAAGTAACCCCGCATATATATATATGTGATATATATATATATATATATATATATATATATATATATATATATATATATATATATATATATATATATATATATATATATATATATATATATATATATATACTAGCCCCCGCCTTTTAATATCGAGGAGACTTGGAGGCAAAAAGATGAAGATAAGACAGTTTGAAACAAAGAAAAGTCGTCATGGTGTTGCTCTTATGGTACCTGAAGAGGGGAACAAACATACCGTTGGGATGCTGCCAACACTGCCTGCCTGTCTATCTGGCTGTCTTTCTGCCTGCCTGCCTGTCTGTCGCCTGAACGCAGGCGACATTACGTGCAGTTCGATGAAAGACTACACGAGGTGTCTGCTGTAAAGAGCACTTGACGGGGAAGAGTAGACCGCTATCGGAATTTCAATGCCACTGATTGGGCAACGGCGCGCTGCACCCATTGACTTGACTGTGATGGCATTAGATTATTTTTTTTGGCCAAAAAAGAGGCACGAGCCTCTTTGGAACTAATCCAACCCCCTCTTCCCCGTTTGTTTGTTTTTTTGGTAATGATTTCTCCTTGCATTGGAATTTTCAGCTTTGGGTTGTTTTTTTTTTTCTTCATAAACATAGGGGTGTTTCTTCATAGTATAGCCTACCAAAGGGGAGGAGTTGAGAGAGTTAATTGAGGCGACCCACTGTTCCCCCCAAAACGTTGTTGTTTTCCCCCTCCCCTCCCACGGCCAGAAATATGTCACTAGGAACTGAATTCGAATCGTTTGCAGTTGAATTTGAATTGCCCAACCTGAATAATTGCATTGAAAAACTGAATTTGAACCACATCATTTAAAATTGAGTTTATTAATTAGGAATTGGACTCCAACGAACTTGAAGTGGACTGAGATGTTATCAAATTGACTCAGTTTGCTCTGAAACTGTATTTGATCCCCACTGGAAATGCGTCATCTAAATTCAGCTCTCGCGACTCAATTTGAGTTGTACTGACGCACATCCGGGTCGTCGAGGAAGAGCGCTCGGGTGCGGCTTCGCACATTTCGCTCCGAAAGTGAATTTCCCATTCACTAATTCAATCCACTGACGTTTCATAAAATCCTCATAAAGAGTTTGGAGCCTGTAACCAAGACAACCAGCTACCGGATGAATTGTGATTTAAAAAAAGAAGAAGATAATAATAACAACTGAAAACGGAAAAGGGCATTTGTACTGTAAGACCGTACTGTACATAACTATTTTAAGAGTGAAGGAACCATCCTATGATTGCGAATGATTTCCAACGACTTCCAACCTAACGATAGTTCAGCACGCTTCGTCCTGAATTTAACCTTTGTCATTATTATCGTGTTTATATTGTTAATAATAGTGTTGAAATCATGGCGGCACCGTGGTAAACCTAATGTAAACGACCGTAGAGTTCTGTGGTAGCAGCAACTCACTAGCTGACAGTGACGTAAAACCGTCGTAAAACGACGTGCAACGTCACTGCGGGTGCGGTGAACATTTCCACGGCAACAGCGAGCTCCACCAATCAGAGATGTCGCTGTCACACTGTAGGATTGTGGGTAGTGTAGTTCCTCTCCAAGACATCTGGACTAAAACATTTTTTTTCTGAAAACAAGGCCGATATCATCCAGACTTGTGGCTTCTACAGGAGCATATACCGTTGTTTCACGAATAGCACAATAGCACGGCGTAAGTCTACCTTGGCTGGTTACGACATTATGGCTGATAATCAAAACCTCCATTCAGAATTTTTAATTTGAAGTGTAATTGTTCAGAATCAGAATAAGAATCAGAAATACTTTAATAATCCCAGGGGGAAAATACTTGAAATTACTTAAACCTAAATAATTGCATTGAAAATCGAATCTGAAAAGCATAGTTTTAAATTGAACCGATTTGTTTTGAACTGAACTGCATTATACCCGGAGCTGAATATTATGTATATATATTATACGTATATTATGAAATTGAATTAATTTCCTTTTCACGTACTGCAACGTGTGACAGTGAGTTTCAGGAA
>NC_137197.1:26440410-26442910 GCF_960531495.2 Zeus faber | reverse complement strand
ATTGATAATGAGTAAATATGGTGCCATCCAACATGAATAATAATTTGCGTTAATGTGATTCTTTTATATACTTATATACTTATTATTTACTTAGTTTTAAGCCCAGTTCCAATTAAAAAAACGTGACCCACATCACTACCGCTCGTACTGTCGGACTGAAACTTGTCGCATTTGTTGAAAATTTTGAACGCATCCCGGAGCCGCCAGTGCATCACAGCTTTCCGTGTGCCCAATCCGACTCTCCATAGGAATGGGTGGACTTCCGGTCTGTTCTTGTCGTTTGTCGTATTCGGTGTGAATCAGGCTTCAGAATGGCCACACCTCACCATGAACCCGATTTGGCAGCAGAATCGTTATTTAAAAAAATATCCCCAATGACGATTCGCCCCCCGCGGATGTTTTCCCCAATCTTTCTGATTTCTTCTGGTTAGATGGAAGACGGAGCTAATAAGCTGCATAGTGCTTGGCTGGTTGGTGATGGGAATGGCAGTACACAATATTGTTGCCCTCGCCAAAGAACTTCCATGTATTAACCGTGTGTACTATGTACTAACCATGTAGTAACAGGTCTGAATGTGGAGGAAGTGTATGTAAGTGTAATGCTGGAGAGCTTTCCTCCACCTTCAACCTTGCCTTCGCACCAAATTAAAGCCATATTTTGGGCTTTGCAGCACTGAGCGGATAGACACATTTGCGTACTTGTACACACACACACACACACACACACACACACACACACACAGAGTTACGATCACTCTCAGATTCTCTTTCTTGTTCTCCGTTTCCTCAACATTTCTTTGTCCGTACAGAAGGAGGCCCGAGGTCTGTTTTTTTTTTTGGTTTTTTTTAAGCGTATTTCTTTATCTGGGTTATTCCTTTCATCATCCTTATTTAGACTTTCTATCTCTCTTTTTTCCCCTTTGTCTCGTGAAGAATGTGAGGTTTGCGTGAGAACGGGAGAGTGAGAGATTGTGTGTGTGTGTGTGTGTGTGTGTGAGAGAGAGAGAAAGAGAGAGAGAAAAAGAGAGAGAGAATAGAAAGACATAGATAAGTATTTTTAGCTCTATGACCTATTTCTCCAGTACTACCTAAATGACTGTCAGTCAGTTCCGCCGCTTTGGAGCCCGGCGTGCATGATTTCCAGCTCGGAAGTCCTGGAACTTGTAGTTTCCACACGCATGCGGAAATGTAGTTCTGGTATTGGCGCGATCCAGGTCCAAACCCAAGCTCTTCGGATTTCACTCTCACTGTCTCCTCTCACTGCCTCTCTTCCCGTCCTGTTCTCGCTCTCCCGATCCCATACGAGTAGTGAGACGACACACCCAGCACACACCACTGTCGGTCCATGGTTTCACATTAGGATGTTCTGCGGGAGTCAGAAACCAACCCTTAGCCGCCTCTGACGCTGCAGTACATTATTAACGCGATGCATGGAAGAGTCCAGAAATATGCCTGTATATGGTGTGTGTACGTAAATGAAGGTTCTCCTATATTTTAATGCGCCAGACTATGTATCTCCCCTTACCACTGCACCCTAGCAATCTTCTGAAGACCAGAGAACACGAACACACATGCACACTCGCACACATGCACACACACACACACACACACACACACACATGCGCACACACACGCCTGCACACACGCACGCACACACACACACATGCACACACACACACATACACACACACACACACACACACACACACACAAATACTAATGGGCACACAGACATGGAGGTAGGGAATCCATCGGCGTAATAAGAAGCCAAATGCAGTGGTAATAAATCTCACCTGAAGGAGGTGTTCAGATTGCTTTACTGTGACGTACTGCCCTCGATACACACTGCAGCAAGCTATGGGCGATACTCCCACTCACAGAGGCAGGAAAACCTTACACGTGCACAAAAATGCACACATGCGGATGCACACACACACACACACACACACACACACACACACACACACACACACACACACACACACACACACACACACACACACCTACACACACACACACATAAACACACACACACAGTGATGGTCCACATACGCAAGTAATGTATGGGGACAAACATTCAGGACTCCAAATTGAACACACACTCACATACTCACACATGCCGATGCAAGGCCATTAGTCAAAGCTGTAAAACCAGATAAGGCGATAGCACATCCAATATACAGTGAGACGGACGGATGGACAGACAGATGCAGGAAATGAAGAGAAACACACTCGCACGCACACACACACACACACACACACACACACACACACACACACACACACACACACACACACACACACACACAACCCTGGCATTTAATCACACCTGGACAAGACCACGCAGCAGCGGCAGCAGCGGTGGCAGGAATGACGGAGTCGGCTTCACTCATTCGTCTTCCTGCCGCTCACAATTTCCCTCTCAGGCTCATTTCCTCGTGCTTTCTCTGTCAGCTCTCTTGTCATGTTCTATATTTGCAGTCATTCAGACGCACAAAAA
>NC_137197.1:26422910-26432910 GCF_960531495.2 Zeus faber | reverse complement strand
TCGCTCTCTTTTCCTCTGTATGTGTGTAATATCTGTGTGTTTTGGCAGTGAATCAGACACCCCTGTAGGCAATGATACGCTGCTGGCACCGTAACAATTCCACAGAGACTGTGTGCGTGTGTGCGTTTGTGCGTGTGTGCGTATGTGTGTGTGTGTGTGTGTGTGTGTGTGCGTTCGTGTGTGTGCGTGTGCGTGTGTGTGTGTGTGTGGTGTCAATCTGCTATGTTTTTTTCCGTTAGATCTACACTCTGTGCAGTAAACGTGCACAAACCAGGGTGTCTGAAAATGTTATCACTATTTTTTTTCTTTTTCCTATTTTATTTACACTTGAACCAACTGGACGTCTGTGCCGCCGTCTCGTTATTGCTCTTTCAGGCCACGCACCAGGTCAGTTGTACACGTACCCCGCTCGATGCTGGCGCAAGAAGAGACGGCTAAACATTCTGGAGGACCCGCGGCTCGGACCGATTGAGTTCAAAATCGGTGAGGAACAGGAAGGGGCGACACAGCAGCTAGGGCTTTCCCAAAAAAATGCATTTCTATCTCATTCTAAAATATATGTTTAACAGCATCAGAATGTGGGTTTTGGCTATTCGCTACCACTGGATATTGGCTACCACCCTCCTCCCTTTACAATAACCAGTGTGTATGTGTATATATATATATATATATATACACACACACACTATATACAGACATGATAAAATCCAGTAAAAATAATTGGTTGTACTGGATAGAACTTCTGATTTTGTGTCTCGCTCAGAGGACCCACTTATAAAAAAATAACTTTCAGACACACCTCTACAATTCTTCAATTTCTTCCATTGGAGGCCCTCACAGGTCCACAAATAACCAAAGTTGACCTTCCCCACTCCGTCCCTCTGAATGTTACACTGGTAACGTTCATTTCACTGGTGATGCGTTGTTGTTGTTTGCTGTTGATTCCCGGCCTCCAGACTATGAGGCGTCTCTGAAGAAGGAGGGGGGCATTCCAGACGGACCCGTGCTGGAGTCCCTGCTGGCGGGGGAAACCCTGGACAAGAAGGTGGAAACCAAGGAGGAGGAGCCGATGAGCGAGTGCCAGGTGGGATGCGTGTTTCAACCTCCCTCCTCGTCCCCGGTTGTCTCCTCTATTTCGTCTGTCTATATGTGGTCGGCGTGTTGGTTTTGGCTAACTTCCTCCTGGCAGAGTTTATATGTTTGTGTGTGTGTGTGTGTGTGCGTGCGTGCGTGCGTGCGTGCGTGCGTGCGTGTGTGTGTGGGCATCGCATCGATGCCAGACTCCAGTGATTTCTGCATCCTGAGAGCGTGCGTGGCTGTGGCGAATGCAGAAATGTTGATCCCTCCCCATGAAGGGCAAGCAAGTCACAACCCCGCCTCCCGCCCCTCTCCTATCATCCCTTTATCACCCCTCACCAAGTGGACAATCAGTCAATTAGCACCCAAATTATAGGCCGTTTACAGTTGACCTCCAGGGGCCAGGAGCCCCACGGCAGACCGGAGGGCTTCTAATCCGAGGGGGCTGTTCACAGACTGGCGGAGCCCGGTTGGAGGCTCACTCAGCCAGACGGGCCCTCCTTCGGCTCGGAGCTCCATATGGGGTGAGGCGGGGGGTGGGGGGTGGAGGCCCCCGTTACTTCTCTCTTCCCTACTGCCGACACACACCATCACTTTTTTCCCCTTCTTCCTCCTCTGATCCTTAAATTGTGATACCATCAAGGTAGCCACCTTACATCAAGGTGTTGCCTTGTGCTTAACACGCATTTGCATTAGGCTCCTGCTGCTCCTTGTGTAAACACGACAAACACAACAACAACATGCCCACTCTCGGGTTGTAAGCGTAGCAAGAAAGTGGGGGACGGTAGCTCAGGAGGTAGAGCTGGTCGTCAAGTAATCTAAAGGTTGCTGATTTGGTCCCAGGCTCCTCCTGCTAGCATGCTGTAGTGTCCTTGAGCAAGACACTTAACCCCTAATTGCTCCTGATGGCTGCGTCCATCGGTGTTTGAATAATTGTAAGCCGCTTTGGATAAAAGCGTCTGCTAAATGTAATGTAATGTAAGCAAAAAAAAAGTCCCCTGTCGCTGATTTTTCCCCTCCGGAGCTGTCGGAAGAAAAAGTCGACTGTGACCGCGGCGTATCAGACCCAACCAGAGGGAAATCCCACTGAAAACTTTGCCCCACGTCGGAAGTTCAGCCGCAAAAAGCTTGTGATAAACGTAATCATTTATTGCGGCGGTAACGGTGCTGTAAAAATTATATAGGGCTCAGCATAGCAACGGTAGTTATATCAGAGCACTCCCCAGCCGTGCCGGGTTTCCCAGACACTCCAAGACACTGGCGGGGATCGGAGTCATTCAGCTGCACGGAGCTCACGCGTGCGGAGTCTGACCTGGTGAAATTAACTCAAATGAACTCAATACCTGATTCCAGATAATTCAACCGTTGTAAAAATAACGTAAAAAATAACAAAATTGCCTCCCTAATGTCTCCCGTAGAAGTTGCTGGTGGGGGATTGTCCCCATGAGCTGGAGGTGGAGGAGATGGAGGAGGACGTTCCCAAGAGGAAGAACCGTACCAAAGGACGGGTGAGGACCCCCACCCTCCACAGCACAGCACAACACACACACACACACGAACCTTTGTCACCTTTGTGTTTTCTGACTTAATAATTAATTTCCATGGTTTTTATATGCACATTTACCGCATCAATCGCCCCCTTCTAATTCCCTCTCCACCTTTGCAAACCCAGGACTGTCGTTTCGTTTACACCGGCAAAGCACAGACACTAGTCCCCTAGCCGGTCTTACTTTGTTGATAGCAAATAACTAGAAAAAAAACATGTTCATTTGTCACATGGTTGATCAAAAGTTTCACGGCGAGAACATTTCCCAATATGGGCAAAACGTTCCTTGACAGCTCTGATTAGGTGAGAGAGCTCTTCCACACTCTTCCCTTGCATCATGTGGTAACACAATCAAGTGCTAACAATGTATTGTTGTATTCATTGCGAGAATACACATACACCCGCAGATACACACACACACACACATACACACACACACACACACACACACACACACACACACACACACACACACACACACACACACACACACACACACACACGGAGGTTTGCTAATTGGAGCTCTGGCTTCCCTGCTAGGTGTCATCAGCCCCCTCCTGCTGGAAGTGAGGCTCTACACTGAGAGTAGATGATTATATCGCAGAACTTTGTGAACTCGCGTGTTAGTTTGTGGAAGTGTGAGTGTACATTTGAACCTACTGGGAAAGAGTGCGCAATTTACAATTTAAATAATGTATGTACACATGCGTCAAGAGTTCTGACGACGGTGTTCTTGTTCCTCACAAGTGTTTCAATGTGTGTGTGTGTGTGTGTGTGTCTGTCTGTCTCTCTGTCTGTCTGTCTGTCTGTGCAGGCCTGTGGTGTCGGTGGCATGAGGAAGAGACAGGAACCCAGCGCCATAGAGGACAGAGACAAGCCTTACGTCTGTGACAGTGAGCGTCTTCCCCCGTTGCGTCTCTCTTCTGCTTTCCACGACCTCTTTGCTCACGTTGGCGGCTGATGTATTTCAACAACAGCACAGATGAAACCCTGCGCCATGTGTGTGTCTATGTGTTTGTGTGTGTGTGCCGTTCCAGTTTGCGGGAAACGCTATAAGAACCGTCCGGGACTGAGTTACCACTACACTCACACACACCTCGCGGACGAGGAAGGAGAGGAGGACTCGGAGAGACACACACTGCCCTTCCAGCGCAAGAACAACCACAAGCGTGAGTGTACCTACCGTCCCAACAACCTGCTTTTTTTAATCAACATCTTTATTTGTCATGATGGCTTTTCCAAGTGTGGCCCAGTGGTCCAGTGCGGTCCTTGAAATATCCGAGACCTGGGTTCACTTCCTATCTCGTGTTCTTGGGTGTTCCATGTTCCATCTATGGTTATACATGCAAGATAAGTGTGGACCCTGTAGCTGCGAATGACAACCCAATACATCCATTCAAGGGCTAATTCCGGGTGTTGGCTTGCCTTATGTCCGTGGAGATATGAGATAGGCTCTTAGGAGTACCGCGTCAGGAACTCAAATCAGTCTTGACGATGGATGGATTAATAGATGGATAGATGCCCTATGAAAGAATACTGACCATTTTCTCCTCGAGGGAGTTTTGTCGATGGCTTTCCAGGGGAATCATTTGTAGGATACTTCCACTCGCGGGTCGTAACCCCTTTGTCCTGCAGACCTCATTTATACCAACATGCAGCATTTGAGCTTTCTCCTGTGGGTCAGATCTGCTTCCAGGCTTTAACCCAAGAACATGATGTTATCAGGATTGAGTGAAATTATGATCGAAGGGTAAGAGGGACGGCTTCAGCCGTGTCCCCCAGTTCTGTCGGGGTGTGTGTATAGTTGTGGTGGAGTCGAGTGCCAAGCTTTTCACTGTTTGTTGCACAATGAAAAACTCAAATGCCGGGTTGGGTGTCAGAACACCAGTTTTTTGTTTGTTTGTTTTTTTACTTTCATTGAAGTTTAAAAGCAAAAGTACCATTCCTGAGCTCAGGTTAGCCTTATAATTACTTGCGCTCCCTGCTGCAGAGAAAGACTAACTAGGGACCCATTGTGCAAGGACATGCATAGACCAAGTGGCAGTTCTAGACATGTATATCAAGCATTACACATATCGCTGTACGTCATATGTGTGCAATGTGTCGCTGTACATGAATGCGATCGATATCTTTGGGTCTTCCAAGACAGCAAAGTTAGTTATGAGGTAGTTATTGTGGAATTACTTGAAATAACTTGTGGAGCTGAAGATTGTGTGATTGGAATATTGAAACCGTGAAGTAGCCCGGTGCAAAAACCTGATGAACCGGAAGTCGAAGGAGGCTGTCCAGACACCTGAAGAGCACTCGCTTTAGAGTCCTCTTAGAGGCTGTTGTTGGTTGTCAAGAAAGCTCCAAGGATTCCCCTTTATTTCACATGACGTCCTTCACATCAGTTACAGTCCAGAGCAACTTACGTAATGTTAGTGAATTTCTCGTCAGTGGTCAAACTGACTGAACAATCAAAGCCATCTTCAGCGAAGCCAAGTCTTCGTGAAGGTTGGTGGAGCGGTCAACACAAGTAGCGGGCAGGTGCAGCCTGAACAGATTGGATCTCCAGCATGTAACATGGATATCCGCGTAACATGAGCTTCTACCAAAACCTTTAGCAGTACAAAACTACAACACTATTTTGACTTGATGTTGATGTGAATGGCCTCCCATCCCCTCCACTCTCCACATGCCCACTCAGAAGAAAATTGAATAAACCTGGCTTTTTATTATCGGTAGTTTCTAATGCCATTTTTTTATTGGTCTGTTTCGTCTGTTTACGAATGCTCGGCTAAAAGTCGATTGTATGGATTTATCCCCTGGGAAATGCAGTCTGGGTCAGTAATTGAATGTAAAATGGCCGCTGGTTTTGGGGCATGAAGAGGCAAAAGAAAGGATGCCTGGTCTTAAGAGGCCTCGGCCGTCCTCTGCTCTTATTTCACTGTGGTTCAAAAATCAGCAGCTAACTTAGAACATAACAAACACTATCTGTGTGTGAACACAACAAAATGCCCAGAGATGCTCACGTGTGTGTTTCTCAGTTTGCCCGTATAGGAGAGAAGTGTTCCCCTGTCCGTGTGTGTGTCTGTGTGTGTGTGTGTGCATGTGTTTGTGTGTTTATGTGTGGCCATTCTGCAGTCTTAACTCTCTCCAGTGGAGGAAAGAAGGGGAGAGAAAGCAAGAGACAGCATTTGAATCATTTAATATCCCCCTTTACCCCTCCTACCCCCAACCAGTCAGCAGTCACACACACACACACACACACACACACACGCACGCACGCACACGCACACACACGCACACACGCACGCACACACAAACCCCACTTTCTCTCTCTCACTCAGAAAATGCAATCTTCTCTGCTCAAATGAAAAAGAGGAGCTTAGCTTTAGTGGTTTGTGTGTCCACATGCACACATGCACGTGCCTTTGCACGCTTGTGTGTGGTTGTGCATGCATGCATGATTTGGTGTGTGTGTGTGTGTGTGTGTGTGTGTGTGTGTGTGCATGTGTGTGTTTATGCAATTGCATGTGTGTTTGTGCCATTCCAGCTTTCCCAATCTGCTGAGTGTCATGCAGAACCCACCCCCACCCCACCCCAACCCTTGGTATATTGCCACATATGTAATAATATTAATATTGCTCCCTTAAATGGAGGCAACTCTGCATGCATAATTGATGCCGTACTCTGGCTCCAAAGGCCGTCTAGACGCATCACCCAGCAAACACCAGTCAGGGGCTGGAAAACCCACTGCATATAGAAGGAGTGCACTCTTTGAGTTCCTCTCCTCTCCTCCTTGCCTTATCCTCCTCCTTCTCCTCTCTTCTCTGATTTATACGGATCCCTCTGCAACTTCATATCCCCCACCACCACCACCACCCCCACACACCCTCTTCCGTCAGCTTGATAAATGGGATTTTCTCTGTCTGTCTGTCTGTCTCTCTGTCTGTCTCTCTGTCTGTCTGCCTGCCGGCCTGTCTGTCTGTGTATGTTATCCTACACCTCTACCTTCATTCCCCTACGTTACCTGCCCTCCCACACCCGTTATCATGCTCGGGCCCTACTCTTCCTTCATTTGTTCATTCTTTGCCGTTGTTTGCTATTGTGTGTGTGTGTGTGTGTGTGTGTGTGTGTGTGTGTGTGTGTGTGTGTGTGTGTGTGTGTGTGTGTGTGTGTGTGTGTGTGTGTGTGTGTGTGGGTTTTACTATACTTCTAAGGACCAGTCTCCGAATTGACATATTATTTTGGTATAGAAGTGCACCAGGAACATGAGTCCTCGCTAACCACTCACTTCTTTGATCCTCGCACCCCCACCCACAGACACACACCTGACCCCACCTCTAAAACCTGGCGCACACACACACACACATACACACACACACACACACACACACACACACACACACACACACACACACACACACAACCCCAGCCCATTTCTTCCTATGCTGTTCACTGGAAATGAGCAGCGACATCAAAATTCATGACTGCACTAGACCACCCCACCCCACCCCAGCCCCTCCGCCTGTACACCCCCGTCTTTTCTTTCTTTCTTTCTTTCTTTCTTTCTTTCTTTCTTTCTTTCACCAAACAAAAGAGTAGATTGCACTGGTTGGGTTGGCGGGGGAGCTCTAATAAGGGGTGTTGACTTTGGAGGTGAGCTGTGCAGTGTCCACCTGGGGCAGAGATGAAAACGAGTGCGAGATGGAGAGAGGGAGAGAGAGGGGGGGGCAGAGAGAGAGTGAGAGAAGGGGGACAGAGAAAGAGAGAGAGAGAGAGAGAGAGAGAGAGAGAGAGAGAGAGAGAGAGAGAGAGAGAGCGACAAACTATCATTAACCCCACCCCCCCCTCCTCCTCCCTCTCCCGTCTCCCAAATCAGAATTGGGATTCAGCGGTGAGTTTATCTGGATGGACAGACGGTCCTACGGTGTGTAGCAGCAGGGATATCATCTGTGCTTGGCGTGTGTGGCGTGTGTGTGTTTATGTTTTTCCACAGATGTATGTGAATGTGTTTTTGTGATTCATTGAGTGAAGTGTACTGGCAATCACTTTGTGTGTGTGTGTGTGTGTGTGTGTGTGTGTGTGTGTGTGTGTGTGTGTGTGTGTGTGTGTGTGTGTGTGTGTGTGTGTGTGTGTGTGTGTGTGTGTGTGTGTGTGTGTGTCCGTGTGTGCGTCCGTGTGTGCGTGCATTGAGCTCTCTGAAGGTCAGTGTCCCTTTGTTCCCACTCACCGTTGTTGATATTCTTGCCTCTAGTTTTTCTCTCAAAATGGCCTCCCTCCACAGATGTGGAGAGAGAGGGGGAGCGACAAGGGGGTTGTTGAAACGGTGGTGATCGCCAAACGCCGTCACTGTAAAAAGATGGCTGAAAACAGCTTCCCCTTCTCCGTATACCCCGTTCCGCACGAATAACCTGCGCAACGACCTTTATTCTTTATGTATGTGTGTGAATATTTCAACATTTTCGGTTACTTGTTCATCTACTTTCGTATCTTTTGTGTTGGAATTCAAATGGTTTTCCAGTCACGGCCCCATCAAAAAATCACATTACCATCATCATCGTCATCATCTTTCTTTTGGTAGAGAATCAATTCCATGACAGATATGAAAAACACCAACCCACCAAAATAGAAGAACACATAGAAGCATGTCAAACATCTACTAAATAAAGGGGGTATTAATATATAATTATTTCCATCTTGATGCTGTCATGACCCTAACCAACGATCTAAGTCATGGGTCTGCCATTTTCTAAACGTTTTTTTTTAAGAAAATATTTTAAAGAATATTCAAGGCCCTTCATGCGGTTTATGAGCTCAATGCTATCAACCTATTGGCTATTTAATCAATATACTGTATGAAAGTGCATCGGAAAATGGACAATAAAGAGATTATCTCCGCCTAGATATTTTGGAACAGTTTGTAAATCATATTTTTTTGATTTTTTATTTATTACAAACAAACCTGAATTGGCATAACATTGCATTATTAGGATCAATTAAAATCCATTCAGGACCAAGGACAGTGGTCGAGTCAACTTGGCTGTTTTATGAAGGTCTTCATTTGGTTTACAGGTTGTTACCATTGTAAAACATTGAAACAAAATGAAATAATGGTAATTAAAAACAAAATCATACATAATTTTAGTTATTTTGTAAATTTTTGCCTTTGGTGTATAGGCTCATTGCCAACATTTTGTTTACTGTCTAAGGGTTATATTTCATGTCAGGTTTATTGTACATCACCATTTCTTAAGTTCATCTTTCTGGTTCACTGTCTATTTCACAAGTTACTGTCCAGGACCTTGTATATCATTTCACATCCATTATTTTTCAGGTGTTTTTCAATTTAGTTTTATTTCTATTTTTAGGTCATATCTGTTGTTTATCACTAGGTTTAGTGTATATTGGCAGATTTCTTATTGGCTACAGTTAACTATTTATTGTATTATTTTGTATCTATCTACCTATCTTTCTATCTATCTATCTATCTATCTATCTATCTATCTATCTATCTATCTATCTATCTATCTATCTATCTATCTATCTATGTATCTATCTATCTATCTATCTATCTATCTATCTATCTATCTATCTATCTATCTATCTATCTATCTATCTATCTATCTATCTATCTATCTATCTATCTATCTATCTATCTATCTATCTATCTATCTATCTATCTATCTATCTATCTATCTATCTATCTATCTATCTATCTGTCTGTCTGTCTGTCTGTCTGTCTGTCTGTCTGTCTGTCTAACCAGGTAGCCAATGGGGATGGGTTAAAGAGCCTCATGGGGGTTGCTGACCGCTGGTCTAAGTCTACAACAGTCTTTCTAAGTGATGATTGGATCGAGTCTTAAAGTTTCGGACTCTGGAGTCGTTACCGGCGGTGGAAAGGTCTCCATGGCCTCTCCTGGTGGGCAGTCTTCTTCCTGGACGGTGCATGAGTGTGCAAGCATTTCAGCCCCTTCGCTCTGCTGGTTGGTTGGTTTGTTGATTGTTGTCGCCGCTGCACCGCGCACAGCAAAAAAGGCAGGGAGACGGCTGTTGCCTAGCAATCTGGTTGCCATGGAAACGCTCCCTCCTTAAGAGTACAGTGTTATGTACATTGAAAGAAGAGGAGAGGGAAGGAGCAGGGGGTGAGAGAGAGAGAGAGAGGGGGCGAGAGAGAGAGAGAGAGAGAGAGAGGAGTGGATGAAGGAGCGAGGGAAAGGGAGCGGGAGAGAGAAAGGGAGCGGTGAAAAAAAATAAGGAGGAAGAGAGGCAGAACAGGGAAGAACTTTCCGACGCGGTGAAAAGAGGAAAGTGGGGGGGGAGTGCACAGAGGAGTTCATTAAAAATAACATAAAGAAGAGGAGGAGGAGGAGAAGGAGGGAGGGAGGGAGG
>NC_137197.1:26412910-26417910 GCF_960531495.2 Zeus faber | reverse complement strand
CATCCATGACTTTCAAAGTGGCACTTATAGTGCTATGCCTTGACTGGAAACTTGATTGCATGTCATTTAAAATATTGTATTAATCCATATATGTTTTCTGTTGGGTAGCGACTAATGATTCCAAGATTTTTGAAAGGACAAAGCGATTAGAATTGGCCTGTAGTTATTCATATCAGATCAGCTGCCAGCTTTAAGTAGGGGTACAGTATAACATAACCTTACTTCCAAATAGCTGGAACCTGATTAAGACCATTTGACATGTTAAAAATGTGGGCGATGGGCTCTGCTACGACCAATGCAGCAGCCCTTATCAGGAAGGGGCCAGGCCATCAGGCACAGGAGGCTTTTTGGGGACTGTATTTAATGCATGAAGAACCTCATGGGCATGGAAGGCTTCAAAATAAAATGAAAAAGCAAAGGTTGAGGATGTACTTGAGGGTATAAAGCACTCTGAAGATTCAACGCGGGTGGGTGGGCTGTTGTGGTCGCACCTTGCTGTCCGGGTATCAGCTCTCTGGTGCTCTCGGTACACGGGGCACTCGTCGCTGTGGGGCCTGGCTGTGGGGCCTGGCTGTGGGGCCTGGCTGTTCGGCCGGGCTGTTCGGCCGGGCTGTGGGGCCGGGCTGCGGGCTGGGCTGCGGGCCGGGCTGGGGGCCATCTGCCATCTGTCTGTTCTGTGGTCCGCACATGCGAACGTTGAAGTATCATGCAACAGAATCAAGCACCAGCAAAACACGAGGGAAGATATTTTTTCTACAGTATAGGATGACGATTAGTACATTAAATAGTCGATCTGTGGTGAAGATAGTATTTTCCATTATCTGGGATCAGAGGTGGCTGTAGGGCTGTTGTTCATCACAGCAATCAACGAGCAACAGGCAAATCACCCATCTCCACAAACACACGGGGAGCCTCTGTCACATGCTCTCTACAATAAACTGATGCGTTTGCAACATCACTGAAAAAAACAGTGTCGCCAAACAGGGACGCTCCGGCACAGGGAAGGGACACAGAAGGGCCGTCTAAAGACGCACTGGAGCCGCCAGCGGGTCAACAGGCGGGCACCAGCACTCTCCCGATTGGCAGCAGCAGCAACCATGATGTCCAGTGGAGGACTGGGGGAGAAGCAAGCGCGGCAGCTACCATGGGCAACCGCCTGCAGCTAGCTGCCCTGCCCAGCAGCCACCGCCAGGACCATCCACTAGCCAGCATATGTAACAGCAGAAGGCCCCGCGTTCTGTAAGGGAGGAGGGGAGTCTGTCATCGCCCCGGGGGTGGGTCGCCCATGGACTGTGCTGTTTCGGGGAACTGGAAAAGGGAACTGTTTCTGTTTTGTTGGACCTTTTTATTTGTTTAGGTATGGGAACCCTGTGTCAGAGTCCATGCATATTTTTTCTTTTCTCCTCTGGTGCTGAGATCGGGCTGGGGAGCTTCTGGCCTCAGTTTAGTGTTGGGGATATGTGGTGTGTCTCCGTGTCGGAGGGCCCTGAAAACGCCACAGTACATTACATTACATTTAGCATACGCTTTTATCCAAAGCGACTTACAATTGTTCAAACACCGACAGAGGCAGCCATCAGGAGCAATTAGGGGTTAAGTGTCTTGCTCAAGGACACTACAGCATGCTAGCAGGAGGAGCCTGGGATCGAATTAGCAACCTTTAGATCACTAGACCACCAGCTCTACCGCCTGAGCTACCATCCCCTTAGTAGCGTTTCAGCAGTGTGATGATCAGCAGCTCCATTGATAGTTCAACTGGGATGAAGTCCAACAGTTGACCATATCAAATGCAGCTCTGTAGAAAGTTAATTAACCACCACAGTGGCACCAGCACACGAATCGAGTAAAATGGACCAGGCAACCGAGCCAGCGGCTCCAGAGTGTTCCCCTGGAATTAATGTTTAGCTTTTTACCATCTCAAATGCAGCGTTTCCAGCAGCCGGATTGCCAGCAGCTCCGCAGAAAGTTCTTTAACAATCGCAGTGGCAGCAGAACATGGATCCGGGAAAATGGGCCAGGCAGAAGCCAAACCAAGGATTTTAAAATTGACCTGAAACATATCAAATGCATTTAAAATACTGCTCAAGACAACAGATAGAGACAGAGACAGGACACCAAACACACAGAGCTGTTATCGTGCCGCCGTCTTCATGTCGCCATTTTTAAACTTTGTGTGTTGGCAAGGAAGTGAGTTACAGTAAGAAAGAAATTTGCATTTGCTTTGTACCGTGTTACAAACATATACAAGTCAAGTGAACATTTAGCAAAAAAGACGTAAATACATCTGAAATAGTCAAATAAAAACTCTCGGAGGGAACCAGCTTGTAGAGATGTGGTTTCAGTCTAAATTTGAAGCATACCACCATGTCTGCCCATCTGCCACTCAATGGGAGCTGATACCGTAGAGGTGCCAGCGTAGCATAGGCTTAGTCAGTCATCAAGTTTTAAGTTCAGTTGAAAATTGTAATTAATACATTGGAATTTGCATTGTCATAGCTTACAGGTAAAACAAACAACACAGGATAAAAGACAGTTACAGCCCATAGGACCATACACAAGAAATAAAAAAAATGCAGAGAACGATTGACGTGCAATTCGCGATGCCACTATAGATCATGCACATAATGGTGGTTGAGGCGGGGACGTGGCAACAGAGGTCTAATGGGTCTGCCCGAACCTGACTAACCCGAGTTCCGACCCGTGACCCTGGGTTCGGGTCCAAATCATGGTGTGGCCATTTGGGTTCTGGTCGCCTCTCGCTACATATACACTACGTATGTCTAGATATTTTTTTATTATTCTGAGCCTTTTACATTTCATCCGACATTGACCGGGCTAGAAAAAAACACATTTTTGACGCAATTACAATGATCGGATCCGTACCCGACCCGACTGGGTCCCTCTCCACGGATGAATTTCACTGGTCCAATAGGTTTCGGCTCGGAATTTTTGGTTTTGGGACACGTGAAGACCAGCCGTGAAGCCTGGGCGACAGTGACAGATTGGGGTGGGAAAGAGAAGGAGGTGAGGAGGAGGAGGGGTTGCCAGTCCCTTCTTTCTTGTTCTTCTTTTCTGCTTTCGTAGACTCCTATTCCACTTCTGACCCCATGCTGGTCAAACTTTCCCCCGATCGCTCACATGCCAAGCTGTGAGTTAAATATCCCTGAAATAATTTGAAAAAAAGATATACACTATACAGTATATATAAATATTCAAATCGAACCACATTTCCCGAGCTCGGCTAAAATAATAACCATTTCTCCCTGTTCTTTTTTTGTGCTGTTTTCGCTTTTGTTTTCCCAATAATGGTGAGCGGAGGAGAGGGAAAAAAAAAAAACAGCCACCCAAAAATGAGACAAGAGGATATGAGAGATTTTTTCTTTATTTTGGCGGCGGGGGGGGGGGGGGGTACAAAACAGGAGAGAATATCACGAGTGAGAGGAGGGGAGAGAGAGAGCGAGAGAGAGAGAGAGCGACAGAGACAGAGGGAGAATGAAATAACAAGAGATTTAAATGAAGAAGATGGAGACGATGGAGAGAGAGAGAGAGAGATGGAGAGAGACGGAGCGGAGGGGGGGAGACGGGAGATTTTAGAATGAGGGAGAAAAATCTGAGTGAGGTGTGTGTGTGTGTGTGTGTGTGCGTGTGTGCGTGTGCATGTGTGCGTGTGCGCGCGTGTGTGTGTGTGTGTGTGTGTGAGGGTGGAAGGGAGGGAGGGGGGCATTTGAGGATTCATCTCTTGCTGGATAATTCCCAGGAGGATCTCTCTCCAACACTTGAAAGCTGTGAAGTGTGCTGTTCTGCTCCTACTCTCTCGGTAATTGGAGGAGGAGGAGGGGAGGGGGGGGGGGGGGTGCAGGGAGGGAGGTAGGGGGGCGTAGTCAGGTGGGAGGAGAGACAGCGATATGGAGGCATATGGAAAGCTGCGCGAGAGGAAGGAAGAAACGGCAAAGATTGGGAGGAGACTGAGACAGAGAGAGAATGAGCGTGAACGACAGAATGATGGGAGGAAGGGAGGAAGGGAGGGAGGGAGGAGGGAGGAGGGAGGAGGGGGGGGGCGGCTGATGTGATTTTGGGAAGGAAAAACGGGTCGAGCGGCTGCGGCCGCTCGATGGGATTCCTCTCTCCCCCAGCACGTCTTTGTTTGTTTCAGTGTTTCCGTCTCTCTCTCTCTCTCTCTCTCTCTCTCTCTCTCCATTTAAATATCCGTCCGTCTCTCCCGACAACATCTATTTGTTTTTCTCTCTCTCTCTCTTTCTCTCACCCTCGCTCTCCCGCCGACGGTGTGTCTGTGGTCACCGGCCGGGGCCTCCGAACACGGCCGTGGGCATTTAATCATTGATATAGTTTTGTTTTTCCTTAACGGGAAGGCCAGCGGCACACAGATGTGCCGTAACCTGCTGATTCGCTCTTGATCACACATGCACACGCACGCACGCACACACACACACACACACACACACACACACACATGCACTCTGGTTTAAACACACGCACACACACAGTAACACACATATTTGCAAATAACCTTTAGTGTGTGTTATGTTAGTGTTTTGTGTGTGTGGTGGCTTGTGTGTACAGTATGGGTTTTGCATTTACTGTGTGTGTGTGTGTGTGTGTGTGTGTGTGTGTCTCTGTGTTTGCAAATGGGGCCGTGTAATTTTGCTCACTGGGGAATGCGAGCCCCAATCAGCAACGCTGGCAAATTGTAGAAAATAAAAACGTGCCGAGTAGGAGCGCAGCCATTTATCGTCTCAGAACAAGGAGGAGGGGACCTGTTTGCTCAGGCAGCGGGTTCTATACGCCGCACGGCCGTATAGCTTGCTGAGTATTTATCAAGAATCCTTCAGCTCGACTCGGTATACACAGGCCGAGGTAGCGACAGCGTGCTCGTATGTTGTAATGACGTGCAAATTGTCCTTTCTCTTTTTTGATTTCTCATTTTCACCGGAGGGAAACAACCCACGTGGGTTAAAAAAAACACACAAGTAAAAAAAAAA
>NC_137197.1:26245410-26407910 GCF_960531495.2 Zeus faber | reverse complement strand
TGTGTGTGTGTGTGTGTGTGCGCGTGCGCGCATGCGTGTGTGTGCCTGCGTGTGTGCGTGTGCATGTGTGTGTGTGTGTGTGTGTGTGTTTCAGGGAGCTGGAGCTGTCATCTGTGTCTAAGGCAGCTGAAAGAAAAGGCGTCGGCCTACATCACCCTCACCTAATCTAAGGGAGCTGCGACGCGTCTCCTTTCGAACCTTCATCAACACCCTCCCACCCCCCCAACCCCCCCACCACCACCCCACCCCACCCCCACCCCGAACAAGAACAAGACACCACTCGCTATCAACCCCCGTCCCGTCCCTCCCCTCCGCCACCGCCCACCGTGCCCGGCGGAGAGTTGACGCAGCCCTTTGGTCCCCTCAACTCCCCCCCACCTGCTCCGTCCCTCCTGTACCTCCATGCGACTGAGCTCAGCTCCATCTTCCCTTCTCCTCTCTCTCTCTCTCGCTCCCCCCCCCCCCCCACCAACTCCGTCGCATTCTCGATCCATCAGCTACGGCAATGGGGTTTGCCGGCTGCTAGACACGCACTCAAGCGCTGAGGGCACTTTAGAGGCGTGCCGCTCCACGGTGGCCCCCCTCTTAAGGGCCCCTCCGAGGAGCCCGGATGATCCTCACTTGCCACGCGGTCAAACAGCAGCGGAGAGAGTGTGAGAGTTAATAACAAGGACTGACGAGACGGACGGGAACGGGAGGGCCGTCGGACAACCGGGGTATACAGTGACTACGCAGAAGTGTCACCAAACTGTGAGAACACACGGAACCAAAAATTTTATTCAGCCCCCAACCAACCACCCACCCCCTCACACACACACACACACACACACACACACACACACACACACACACAGAAACGCACACACACACATACACAAACTCATCCACGCAGCGGGGAGCTTCGTCCTTCGTCCTTCGTCAACTGGAGAGCGCGAACTGTTGAACTTGAATTGTTATCGAACTATGTCTGGACGCCGGAGAAAAGCTTCCCACCGGGAAGGACTCCACCCAGTCAGGAGGGTCCGCCACGCCTGACCCCCTCCCCCCCGTCCCCCATTACCCATACCTCTCCCTCTCTCTATGTTGAACGAGAGATACCAAATATGCGTTTCTGGGTTTCCGGGGATGTAAAGGGGCGGTTCTCCTTGACGACGACGACGACGAAAAGGGACGACGTGTGGATTTTCGTCCAGTGACAACTTCTGACGCTCCAACCATGTATTTAAAGGGAAGAAAAGGGGACGATTTTAAGATCCTTCGTCACAAAATTCTCAACCGATACCCCCCCCCCCCCATCCTCTCCTGTGAAACGATGACTGTGAGGCCAGTGGGGGACGGACACAGTGCTCCTGGTGCTCCTGGTGTGTTTTGATCCGTGCATTATGAATGTAGGATTGATGTGTGGACATCGCAAATTTTTTGGGGGGGTCCGGCCCTCGAAAGAAAAAGGCCTGGATTAAAAAAAAAAACAAAAACAACTTTTTTTAATGGCTCCTTTTTATTTGGTGTTGTTTTTGTTTGTTTGTTTTATGGGTTTCTTTTTTTTGTTTTTTGTTTTTTTAAGTTGCATGCTGTTCCTTTGATTGTTTTTAAAGATAAGTGAGGTTGAAATGAAAGCACACTTAATTCGCAATAATGTGTTTGTGATGATAAACTCTTTCGGCAAAAGCGAGTGCGTTTTCAACTCTGTGGTGTGGGCGCGATTGCCTGTGCACCTGTGTTTGTATGGGTGAGTGTGTGTGTGTGTGTGTGTGTGTGTGTGTGTGTGCGTGTGCGTGCGTGTCCGTGCGTGTACCTCAGAAGCATTCTGTAGCCAGCTCCTTAAAACACAGAATTTTTTATTTTTAATCCCCCCCCCCTCCATTTGACCCACCAGTCGCGAGCGAAACTCCGGTAGCAAACATCCGTTGGAGTCACCGCTTCTCCGTCAGCCTCGTATGATCAAGTTGCTATTGAACAAAATGTCGAGGGTTTGTTTCTAAAGGAGGAGAAAAGCAGGAAAGAAGAAGAAGAAGAAGAAGAAGAAGGAGGAGAAGAAGAAGAAGAAGAAAAAAATGACCGTTCTTTTTGATATTTCTGTTCCAAAGGCCCGGCGCTCTGGACACCTTAAAGCGACCCTTATGGACGTGTTCCTGGCTGCCTTCATTGCATTGCAGGTGCTGATTTACACTGGTACAGTAGGATGCGGTCACCACTCCCGGTTTGGTTCATTTCCGCCATTTTTTTCCCGCTTGGTGCCACAGTAGTTGTATATAGGAAGTTTAAAAAGAAAAACCGATCAAGAAGCTGCTTCATTTGTCCCACCCTTGTGCACGTATGAAAATATAAGCCACCGCGTCTGTATTAAAAAAGGAACCCGTGAGAATCGATTTCACCTTTTCACCCAGGAAATGCACCGGGGTCGAATGGCGGCGACGCCGGAAAGGTTTGCGATTTCGTGTTCTCATAAAACCGGGAAGGAAAACACCCTTTAACCTCCCACTGGTTCCAGTTTGTACAGCCCGCTTGTCTTCGTTGTGGGTCTGTCTCACATTTTGCTCGATGCCGTGGCGTTGCTTTGCAAACATGTAGACGCGTGCAAGCGTGTGTGTGAGATAGTGTGTGAATGTAGGTGTCGGCCGTGTACGCACCACCGCTTATGTCTCCTGGAAGGACGATAGAATACTAACACTCAGCCGTAACAGCCATTTTTTACCATTGCGATTGTTCTTCTTTTCTTGCAGGCATTTCCGTTCCCCCGGATCCAAACCCATTTATTTGTATGCGGCGCGGCACCGCTTCATGAACATGAGTGTCGACCAAGGAGTGAACCTGGGAAAAAAAAAAAAAAAAAAAAGTAGCCTTCACTCTACATAATTGTAAATCAATATTAGGGCAAATATTTGCCCTGCGGTCTTAACCAGATGGTTCCAGTAGTATCCGATCAATTGCTTTTCCCCCTTCGTCTAATCGATCAATCACAGCCGGTGCCGCAAATATTACGAGAGCCAAGCTAGTGAAGTTGATGTCAGTGGTGATGATTATGATTGTCGGGATGAAGATGCTATTTTTTTTTTTTTTTTGGCAAAGATTGCTGACGGTGAACTAAAAAGCCTTCACAATGGGGAGGGGGGGTATTTTTCATGGCACTTAACAGAAAGATGGTGATTGTACCTCAGTGGGGGAGACGGGTGGGGGGTTGACTGTGGGGTGGGGTCAGACGGTGCTAACGGGACACTGGTATGAACTTTGACCTCTCCCCCGTTGTAGATATGGACCGATTTGTGGCGGCTACCGAGGAGAGTGGTGGGATGGATGGGGAGGGGACAAGCATCGAGGACATCGCTCACCTTTGGAGCACCGGGGCCCAGAGCTCGCACCGTACCTGTTTTTTTGGGGGTTTTTTTGGATTGGGGTTGGGGGGGTGGGGGGTGGGGGTGGGGGGGGTGTAGTTGTGGTGATAGGGTTAAAAAAAAATTGGGCTATTCCTTAATTTTAACCAGACAGGGCGTGCCATGGCGTGGCTGCTCTTGTATATTGTCGTGCTGTGATCTTGCTTGCACTTTCTTTTTCTTTTTTTTATATCCCCAAAATGAAATATTTCTTGTTGGCGTGTGTAGTGCGGTATGTATGTGAGCGTGAGTGCACTTTCTAATTTTTACATCTTTACTTTTTTTTGGGGTTTTTTTTCAATGTGGTTGTCTGTTGTAAAGAACACTGGATACAAAAAAATGATTTTTTTATTTTTATTTAGAACCTTACCTTGAGGGGACGATACAATCTTACTGGAAGTTTCTTATTTTGATTTTATTTTATTTTTTAAAATTTATTTCTCCCCCTACTATGTCTTGTTACCTGGGAATGCTTTGAAATGTGGACCGTGACTGCGCTGCTGACGTCACCGCTTGTCAGTCATTCTCTGTGAATTCATTCTGCTTTCTCGAGTTCCCTTTTTCTCTCTTCTCTTCCCTTGGCTAATTTTTTTTCCATTAAAAAGATGACAAAAAATAAGCCATAAACATGGCTTCTCCTTCTGTGCCTTTGTAGAGTGTTTCTCCACGCAAGGATGCTATTATAGGGTTTCTGCTGTTTAAATCACTAGTTTGTGCGTGTGTGTGTGTGTGTGTGTGTGTGTGTGTGTGTGTGTGTGTGTGTGTGTGTTGTTTAGCTATACTTGTGAGGACTCTGAATTGACTAGTTTTTGGTCTAGAAGTGCACCAGGAACTTGGGTCCTCACTTACCAGGTGTATTTACTTGGACCTCACTTTTATACCAGTTCAAGAATCTGTGTGTGTTTGTTTTACTATTTGTGAGGACCCGTCTCCAAATTGACTATTTTGATTTAGAAGTGTGCTGGAAACATGGGTCCTCACTTTGCACCAGGTGCATTTACTCTGACATCACTTTGATACCAGAATAACAATCTGTGTGTGTGTTTGTGTGCGTGTGCGTGTGCGTGTGTGTGTGTGTGTGTGTGTGTGTGTGTGCGTGCGCTAATAATTTCAGTGTGTGCAGAGCATATGCACATACAATCAGTCTTTGAAGCTTCCTGTGAGCCTTGCTCCGCACTCTAACAATGTTACATTTTTGCGGAAGGTTGTTTTCTGAGGCAGGGATAATTTCCAGCCCTCGCAACAGCACCAGGCAGTAATACGATTGGTTTGGGAGCTGGAATAGAGACCAGCCGTTTCAGCCTTTTTTTTTTTTTTTTCTTCTTCTTCACTGAGCACATTACTACTTTATGTGCTCAAAGTTGACTTTGAAGTCCCAAATAACTCCGCATCATTTTACATTTAAATTATTTTGGTGTGATATCGGCTCTGGCTTCATCCCCGTCCCCACCAAGAATTAACATTTATTATATTAAAACAATCTATTTGAACCCAAACAGTGGAATGGGATTTCCTTTTGCAATTTGGAGGCAGGTGTTTTTTTCATTTTTATTTTTTTTGCTATTTGTGATCTATGTGTGAAGATGAGACATTCATCATGGCCGCTGCGTTGGCCAGAGCCGGCTGAGCAACAGCGTGAACTGAAGCCCCATCAACCATTCCATTTTTCCCTTCTTTTCTCTCCTTCCTTGCAGGAGCCAGGAAACTTCATTCCTCGGAGGAGAATAGGTATTTTCAGCAATATGCTCCCCCCAAAAACATAAATAAATAAATCCTCTACCCATCTTTTGGCAGAAGTCCAACCATACCCAAAATCAGGCACCGCCACCCCCCCAACCCCACCACCCCCCCCCACCCCCACCCACTCCAACTCCCATCCCCATCATTCTGTGCAAACACCCCCACACGAATGCCAATGCGATGCACAAGAACACACACTCACGCACGCACAAATGCGCACACATGCGCACACACACACACACAGACACACACACACACACACACACACACACACACACACACTCACACACACACACACAAACACATCCAAGGATAATGATACAGATGCAGACACATGAAGATATATATATACGCACACCTGCAAACTCTTGCAAAATACATACAGTGTGTTTAGGCTAGTGCACGGACACTAACACAACGGTACACACACACACACACACACACACACACACACACACACACACACACACACACACACACACACACACACACACACACACACAGACAGACAAAAAGCCTACAGCCCTAATCTTCCTATGAGCTTCATTACTCTGACCCCGTCTCCTTTTGGTATCTCCAAGGATGTCTGTGCCCTGTGCTGTTTTATTGGTAGGTGTGTGTGTGTGTATGTGTGTGTGTACGCAAGGATGCTATGGGTTTCTGCTGTTTAAATCACTAGTTTGTGCATGTGTGTGTGTGTGTGTGTGTGGTGTGTGTGTGTGTGTGTGTGTGGCGTGTGTGTGTGTGTGTGTGTGTGTGTGTGTGTATTTCCGTGTTTACTATTTCTACATAAAACAAAATGCTCTTACAAAGTATTTATTGAAGTCCTGTGTTAATAGATCCACGTGTATCTGTATGCACAGAAAATACCTCAATGTGTAATACAGTCTATTTGCATGTGTGTGTGAGTGTGTGTGTGTGTGTGTGTGTGTGTGTGTGTGTGTGCGCGTGTGACAAAATGTGTGTGACTTCTATTATGACCAATGATTCATAGAGATCCTGTGCAAGTATATCTGTGTGCACAAAAAATATCTCATCCATTGTATGTTAACTATGTGTGTAGAAAAATGTGTGTGATTGTGCAAATGTCTATGTGTATGTGCAGAGCATGTTCTGTGTGTGTACAGTACAGTATGTGCTTGATTGTGTATGCCGGGGCATATGTGTGTGTGTGTGTGTGTGTGTGTGTGTGCGCATATGTGTGTTTGTGTGACTTCCCAGCCAATTACCACATCTCCCAGACAGACTGAGTCTGCCTGCGTCCCGCCAGCCAATCGGAGCTGGGCTGCGCACGGTCGGGCCGGAGGTGGTTGCCATGGCAACCGGGAGGCCTGTTTGCATGGTAGCTGATGGAAGAGTGATGGATTACAGTAATGGGATGGAGGTGGGGAGGGGAGGGGCGGGGGGAGAGGGGTGGTGGTGGTGGTGGTGGTGGTGGTGGGGGTGGGGGGGGGGTTGAGTTTTGGGTGGTGGATATTGCAGGAGGTGAGAAGGAAATAAGTAACAGAAAATGGGAGGGAGGGAGGGAGGGAGGGACAAGGGGGAAGTGGGCGCTGCCGGAGAAGAAATGAGGTGTTGGGGGTGGGGGGTGGGGCGGGGAGGGGGGGTACAGACTCATACATAAAGATATTGGAAATGTATGAATGCATGTGAAACGAAGCGACTTAAATAGATGAGGGAGGGAGGTGAGAGAGGGTGGGACGGAGAAGTGATAAAGGGATGCAGGGGGAAGGGGGGTGCAGGGGGACTAGATATTGGAATACGTCTGCATTTTATATATCAATATTTTTTTACAATATCTTGGGTGAGATGTCTGTCCATCCATCTATCCATCCATCCGTCCGTCCATCCCTCCGTCTGTCTGTCCTCTCACCTTTTGTCTCCTCAGCAGTGGCTGTGGCGGGGGCCCCGCACCCGGAGCCGGAATATATTCCTCCCCAACCCAGACACTGTACGGGCGTTATCCACTCCAACAAGTCATATGGATTTTCACTCAACCGTGGTGACCGCCATGCCACGAGCGGCAGGGCTGACCTGATTGAATTGACCATGTCATCAAAAACTCCACAGGACTAACTCTAACGTTGCTTCTGTCCAGGGAAAAGCCAGTTTTCCTCCGGCTAGAGGAAGAGGACCAAAGCCCCAAAGCGCTGCGACTTTCAAATGATTATTTTCTTTACATGTTTGAATTGGCAAAATGACTCCAGTCTATAGTGGCCACATTCAGAATCACAGTGAAATATCGTACAGACAATTAGCATGACAAAAAAAGGTTAACAGTCCGAAAATAGACAATAAAAAAATGTATACAATAATATAAAATTATATAAAACAATATACAATAATATACAATATAATAAAAACTGGAGTAAGATGAATTATTCAAGAAAATAACAAAAACAAACAAACAAACAAATTAATACAAATAAATAAATCACTGCCATACAGTCACTTTTTAACATATTGATGACTTGGATTTGCCTAATTTGATTCCCATTCGCCACATCATGATCAGCATAATCACACAGCATAATCTTCCTTTTTGAGCAATCTAGCCAGGAAAACCCATAAACAATCAGTTGATGAATATAATCAATATTATATAACGGGGTATAATCAATATTCTGGCCTGGAAAAAAAAAAGGCATTTGAACTCCTTGGTGCTTGTAGGAACTATAAAGAGAAGACCCCCCCCCCCCCCCCCCCCCACACACACACACACACACAGCTGCTCCTGTCTGCTGATAAGCCTCTAAATCCACCATCTCTTCAACGTTTAACGCTCAAACCATTGAACCGCTCCGAAAGATTGAATGTGCGTTTTAAGTCAAGGGTTAATCCAAGACCTACTGTGTTGTATTCAAGTGACAAAATGTTCTTCAAGTCGATTTAAGAAGCCGCCCACTGGAATTAACTTCAATCACGGACAAAAAACTTGAACGCAGTAATGGCGCTTCAGTACATTTTCTCGTCATTGGATGTGGCATCTTATAATAAGCGTCTGCCAGGATGTTTTGCAAAGATTGAAGCCAATTAAGGGGCACAAACCCCTAATTTAGGCTCTTTGGATGTCGATAGCAGTCAATAGTCAATATTTAGTTCAGCAATTTCCAAGATGGTAATTCTTCTCATTATTTAACTTTTTCTAGACACACAAGTGTTAATGGGACGAAATGAGGCTCAACGTGATTCAAAGACGCCCCCTAGAGGCAGACCCGTGTAATAACACCTGCAATTTATCCAGTTCCTCAACCCCTAGTTTTTTTATATGCCCTCTAGTGACGTTTAAATTCTACCTTTATCAATAAAAAAAAAAATGTGGAAAATGCAAGAGTGACTAAATACACAGTTTTACCCCCCTTTTGTTATCTTATCTCATGTGATCTGTTATGGCTGCTTCCCAAAACAATTAGATTTCACCTTGAGTGTGTGCGTGCCTGTCCCTTTACCTTGAGGAAAAGGGTTGATCCCACGCCCTGTGGCGATAACTCTTTCAAATATTAATATTCTATTAACATTATTAATAGCGATATTGAGAAAGGAAGTAAAAAAAAAAAGAAACATTTCCATTTGGGATTAATTTAGTATCTCATTAGAACATGACTACGCATCATTTAATAAGCTTTATTTGGATCTCATTACACTTGTGATGGCTGCTCGGTGACACCGGCGAAATGTGAGGATTTGACGACGCTTAATGAGCGCCGCGCTGAGTGGACTCCTTTAATAAAAGATACGATTTGAAAAATGAAGAATCAATGATAATTTTGGGAAGTTGCAGATTTCACCCATGTTAAGTGATTTAACGGCCCTTTTGAAAATAATTATAACCCCCGGAATCCGACGGGAGGTTTGAGCATCAACAATGGTTTATCGTGGGCCATAATTGGATCATATTCATCAAGCCTCTCTGCATTTGCTATTTAACAAACAGAAGGGAAAATAGCTTTTTATTTTAATTTTTTGCATTTTTAACTTTGTCTATCTGATTTGATTATTGCCATGGTCGTATACTGAGCTAAATAAGTAACCACCTTTATATATATATATATATATATATATATATGTCTTTATTGCCTGATTTCTAATCATTCTACAAACACACGGGACATTTATTTACTTTCTCAAGCATGATAAGGACCGGTTAGATGAAAGTCAAGAGAGGTCATGAGGTTCATGTTTTTTTTCTGTGCAGAGAACCTATTTATATTTCCCCTAAATTGGCCCGGCCCGGTAATCAATTCATTTAATCAATTATTTAATTTCCCGAGAATTTATTTGATTTCATAAAACCTGCCCTCCAGCAAACATGTGTTGAGTGTGTTGTGCGGAAGAGTGCAAAGTAATCAAAACAAGCCTAATAAATAAAATGTAAAAACAATATTATATAAATTGGTTGAATATGGCAAATTGATTGATCTGTACAATTGGCACAGGGATGGAACCGCTATGTTTAAACTGTGCTTACCGTTTGGTTAATTTAAATATTATAATTTATTGCATTATCTCTTAAAAGATATATTTTAATTGGTTCGTTTTAATATACAAGACTAAACTAGGATTTCTGGATGTGCTGTCTCTACCTGGGCCCTATGGATTCACTGTTGCCTTTAGTTTAATTCTCGGGTTGGACTTTTTAACAACATTGCTAATTTGGATATGCTGTGCGTTATATTTTGCGGTTTTAAGACCAAATTGTGTGTGTGTGTGTGTGTGTGTGTGTGTGTGTGTGTGTGTGTGTGTGTGTGTGTGTGTGTGTGTGTGTGTGTGTCTGTGCATGCGCGTGTGTGTGTGTGTGTGTGTGTGTGTGTGTGTGTGTGTGTGCATTTCAGATATAAGCATTTATTTTGCACAATGGGTCAGCCCTGAGCTAAAATGGCTTAATTCACTTCCACTGGAAAATAAACTGATCTCCAAAACTAGAAGCTAACGTATGCAAAATCCCTGGATGGTGTCCCTCTTTTAATGACTCTCTGAATGAAGGGGTTCACACCAGTATACTGTATATAGCTTCATTATTTCTAAGTGAACTTCTGTATAATGATCATATTGAACTAACCAGACTACAACCAAGAGGTCGGTGATCGTGGGAACACCAGCACATGAACAAACGTTTCCGTCTTATCTAACTGAGAATGCACACACTGGACATTTTTGAAAGACTCGAACACTTTTGATATTGCAAAAACAAAAACATGGTCTTAGTATCGGGATGCTATTTAAAAAAATCTAGTTTTCACATCCACTTTCACGACTTTGTCTGTTTCTGCCGTTGTCCATTGTATGTAAAATGTATTTTCTTTGGATGCTTTATTTGATGGTTTTTAGGTTTTAGTATAATATACTAAAATATACTATAATACTCTGCCTGATATTATTGTGTATTAATGAAACACAAATACACCTCCAATACAGTCTCCACAGAAACCGGTCTGGTAGACAATGACACATAATAAAGATAATAATAAATATAGTTGCAGGCAGCAATACGCGGGGTCCAGTTTAGTCGTGTCGGATGCTTTTTGCAGTGTCCGGGTAGGACATATTTCGGCGTGAAATGCATTGGACCGCGTCTGTGATATAGATCAAATTTGATCGATTTCTGCACCGCATGTTGACCAATTTAGATGAAATTTCAACCACAAGGGGTTTGTGACATACCAGTTTAAACAAGACGTAACCGTGTTCGTAGGTTCAGCCGAAGTGTGTGGTCAAGATAGTTTTCGATTTCAAATATCAGAGAATATTTCCCTGAACAATAACAATAGTGGTCCAGCCCGTAAATACTGATAATACTTATAAATATAACTGCAGGCAGCAATACGCGGGGTCCAGTATAGTCAGCCCTTCGTTGAAGTTCAATATACAAGTGTGCTTTGACTCTGTTCTGGTGTGTTTTGTGACTGCAGAAGTTCATTGGTTCTGGCCTGGTTACAGTGTAATTCTATGATCGGGCGGTGTTTGCGTCTGTGGGTGGGTTTCCTACGCCCTAACTAACGGCGGTTATCATTCTAAAGTAGGACTTTATGACTACTGTATGGCTGAAATGATAATCACGATTATTTTAGTCAATATTGTGATCATGATTATTTATCACCATTATTCATCCATTTTGGGGAGCACATTTTTTATTGCAATTTGTAAATCAACAGAAAATTGCCTTCCCAAAAATGTATTTTATAAACCTTGAAATAAATAAACTCAAATGTACAAATCTTTGAATCAAAATAGGACTTCCTTCACATAAATTCAGTCTACTTAAGGCTATATATAAATGACATCCAATCAATATCAGCTACATTAAACCTGCTGGGTTTTTTTGCAAGAAAACAACAGCCTACAATGTTGGAACTGCCCCGAATACAAATCTTATTCAGATTGTCTGTGGGTTTGTCGGATCCATGACATCCGTGAAAGTCTGACGTCAGTCACATTTGCACGTGCCGCCATCTTGGTGAGGACCCAGTTGTCGACCAATTACTAGACAGTCTACTAGCCGTCATTTGCACATGCGTGCACTTTGTGTTGACGATAAAAAATACCGTTTTTTACGAAATGTGACTCACCGCAGCAATACCCGCTGTCTCACGCATTTCTAAAATTGCCAGGAGCAGCCAAATAAATTGAAAAAACCTTTCTTGAAGGAAAATGCGATTTTTCCAGATTTGTGTTCCTTTGTGGGTTTTTTTTTTATTTCTCAGCGTATTTTCAAAACCGAGTTTGATTTATAAATAACAAAAAAATTTTAAACCGTAAAGTTAAATATTCCCGTTAGATTTCATGGGGAAACGCAGTTCACTTACCGGGATGCGGAACAGCGCTGAACATGCCGGTCGATTGATTCCTTTAAAGCGAGCATCCAGGTGAAGATCATTCCTCCATATTCCATGTGATGTGAAGTCACAATGGGAAACCGTTTTAATGGAGTTCAACCTTTAAATCGTATTACTTTTACACACAAACGGAGACATTGTTGTGGAGGGGGCTTGTACCATCGAGTAAGAATTGCTGATGTCACTGACGTCACTTCCATAAACAAGACGAGGATGGTTTCACTTGTCTGTGAAAACTTTCATTTCCCTGTGTTGTTGTGGATGAGGAAAAGCGGGTGGAGGAAGATCTCAATCATATCGTGGAGCTTAATCTGACCAGTGCGATGGATCCAAGTCAGTGTAAGCAGCGTGTACTGGACTTCAGTTACCGCGATGATAGTCAGTTCTCCAACAGCAACGCTGAGAACCACAGCGCTGCTGAATCTGATATTGCTCCGGACTTGGAGAACATTTCAAACAGCGGATTTCAACCTGAATGTGACGATGAAACGGAATATTTTCAAGAACCACCGGAGGAGACCGACGATACGCCCGTTGTTGTTACAACGGAAGAAGTTGATGACGTGACGAAGTCTGTTGAGGTTGGTGATTTTCAGATTTCAGATTTCAGATTTTCTGAGACTCATAATTGATGGACTCTACATTTTCTTGTGTTGTCTGTACTTTTAAACTCCAAAATAATTCAACTTTTCTAAAACTTATATATTCTTACTTTTAAATAAAAGCTGTTTTAAAAAACTAAAATAATTGTGTTGTTGACGCTGTTCAACACTGTTCGTGATTGGCCCATTCAGCATAATGTTAAGTAGCCATGAGGCTTTGTTTGTCTGCAAACCCCATTTTCATTCTGGGAGCTGGCTGAATGAACCTGGTGTGGGACAAAACTTTGGAGGTGATTATCTCAGAACCACAGTTTGCCGCACCCTTGTCATTAACAAGTCATAGCTTTAAAAACATTTGCTTGATTTGCACAAGTGACACCTTGTTTGGAAGCTCTGATTCTCCACTTTCAAATGATACCAAATAAAAGTCGAAAGCCGTCAAATGAGCCTAAAGTAAAAAGACGGCATGTTGGGACCATCCAGACTACACGTTTTATTCATCTTGTCTGTGAGTTTGGCGGATCCATGACATCGATAGACTACTGGTGTCAGTTTTTCCATCGGGGCTGGACCCCCCCAAAAAAAAATCAAAAAAATATAATAATAATAATAATAATAATAATAATAATAATAATAATAATAATAATAAAGATCAGAAATAAATTGTACTTAAAAAATAAAAAACTACATTTAAATGAATTAAAACAATTTATAGATTTAATTTCTAGATTTTAAGTGAGAGAGAGAGCGAGAGAGAGAGAGAGAGAGAGAGAGAGAGAGAGAGAGATAGAGGAGAGAAAAAAAAAAACAGGTGAAGGGTGAGTTGTGTATAAAAAGGCCAGGTCTGTCCTAAGCTTTCCGTGGAAGTGGACAGGAGGTCTCCAGGTGAGCGCACACACACACACACACACACACACACACACACACACACACACACACACACACACACACACACACACACACACACACACACACACACATACACGCACACATGCACACACACACACACACACACACACACACACACACACACACACACACACACTCAACCTTGTTATTGCTCCTTCACACCATGCAAAACACTGAAATGTGCGTTTGTTATGAGTTTTCCTTGAATACCATATACTACCCTTTCCTTTTCTCTCCTCCCACTTCTTCCCTCTCTTTTGTTTCCTTTCCTTTCCCACCCAGCAGAAGGGAATAACAGTACACCTGTCTTCTAGCGAGATGCAGATCGCAGTAGCTCTGGTTTCTCTTTTCTCCCTCCTCTCTCTCATCAGCGCTGACGTTGTGACCCGCTTCGAGGTGAGTTGCCTTGAAACCCGCTCGGTAAACACTTTTACCCCTGTGCATCGGTTAACCCCAACTGAGAGCTGAGGCTTAAAGTGTTTTGTGGCCACAATGGCCACAATTTCTTTCGCCATTTTCAGGATGTGCCAGAGTGCATGGAGTACTTCTACCGAGGCATGGTGCCCAAGTGGGGGGCGGCCACCCCTGATGTAGCCCGCATCTGCCAGCGCTTTGTCAATAGGTAACATGTTTTTCTACTACTACTAACCAATCTACTTTCTGGATGTTCAAACACTGAATTTTGTTGGACTTTTACCGCATTGAAAAGTGGTAATTGTCAGACCTCTTTTATAGCTGAACTGATTTAAATTGTTACCTCAGAGTTAGACTCCATTTTCATAGGGTGTTTGAGTGATTTTGCCCTCCCCTGCACTGTTTATTGTATATACAAACTAAATGTCGGAGGGTACATCAGAAGATAGAAAGAGGTTTTGCCATCTTATGCTGGTAGTACATGTAAATATTTCCAATTCAAGACAAAATTAGTATCCTGTCAAGGGATGCACAGCTGCTACTACTAACATTACTCCCCTATCTGCGTGCACCTAGGTACCACTTTGCCACTCTGTACGACACCCACCACCGTATCGCTGTCTACTCAGCCTATCACTTCCAGCCCAGCAACGGCGGAGGCAGAGAGAAGCGCTGGTTTGTTGAGCCTCAGGTTGGCTATGAAAGATCTTCTGCCTAGATTTCCTTTTCTTTATCTTGGTGTTTTGGATACGAGGATCCGTATCATCATGTCCCTGTGCAGTTGGTGAACTCTTCCTGGCAGGCAGGGATGAAGGACAGCTACTGGTTGGGGAAAGACCACCCTGGAGTCTACCAGGGGGAGAGACAGGCCCTCAACGAGGACTACACACACTCTGGCTTCAACCGTGGACACCTCAACCCCAATGGACACCATGCAGGTTCCGACATGAACCTTCACTTCCTCTTCTCCACCCTACCCTCCTGTCACGTCTTAGCCACGTCCATCTAATGGCAATGTCATTACCTATACATCTTAAATAACTAATCCTGTGTCTATTTATTTACCGCTCTTCCCCCTCTGTCCTTCTTGCAGTCCCGAGCCGTAATGCCACCTTCACCCTGACCAACGTGGTCCCACAGAACGCCAAGCTGAACCAGAACGCCTGGAGGATGTACGAGGCCGAGCTCACCGATCTGTTCCGCGCCAAGTGCTCCAAGGCCTACGTTCTGGTCGGCGCCGTCCCGTCATCTGACAAGTGGATCGGCAAGAACCAGACCAAGAGGGTGAACGTCCCTGACTACCTGTGGAACGCATACTGCTGTGTGGACAACAACAGCAGGCCCGTCCAGAGCGGGGGCGGCTCGGCCAGGAACACCGAGGACAACTGGGTGGAGAGACACTCTCTGGATGAGCTGGTCGAGTTCCTCCAGCAGTTCACCAATGAGCCAGTAGGGGAGCTGTTTTACAACAACTGCATCTAAGTCATAGATAAGCATTGCAGATGGGTACTTAATTATTATCAAGTATTACACATGACTTAGTATCAAAGATGTTCTTTGATATTGGTTACAGTGATATCATTTCAGTTTCATACTGTGACAGTGGTGTAAGATATCACGCTGTTGTGACCATATTACTGTTAACGTTCAATCACAAATAAATGGTGGTGTTGGCATACAAATTGTTGTTGGAGGAGCAGAGTGACATTATTTATGCATTTATGCATTATTTATTCATAGGTATTTTCTAAATACTTGTCAAATAAAGATAGATATAATTTGGATGAATAGCGAACAAGTTAACGATGACTAAACAGCACAACAAGTTCCTCTTTCCAGAAGTTGTTGACATTGGTCAACCAAAGAAATGAATGAGGAAGTACTTACAAAATAATAATCTATGCAAAATACCTCCAAAAATATTACTGAGATGAAAGCGTGTGAACTTTTTGAGCTGAAGCTCTCTGTGCCGGCGGGCCCCGAAAACTTCACTTGGATGGTGTGTGGTAGGCAAAACTGCCACAGTTACATTTCCATAAAACACAAAAAAAAATTGGTGTATTTCTATGACTAATTGCAATTTCAGGGGTTCTATTTTTCCGATGTGTTCCTGGTACATGAACTATTCACTCTTTCACAGAGACTCGACTCGACGTGGTCACAAGTTTCGGTGGACTAAAGTTTCTATCTAAACCGGTAAGAGGGTTGATAAACACAAACATGCCTAGTCTGAATCTCTAACCACTACGAAGCGACAGAGTCTCCCACTGGACATGGTATGATGACGTCATAAAGCGTCAGACTCTAAATCTCATCTCGTTCCATTATTTTTTGAATGTTGGCGTGTCGGAGACGCTAGACCAGGCATGCCCAAAGTCCGGCCCCCGGGCCAAATCCGACCCGTGTCTAAATTTCCACCGGCCCGAAGCGTCTGTCATAAAATCAATAATATGTGGCCCGCCAGCACGTACAAAAGAGCAATTTTATATTTCACCAGAGGATGGCAGTAGACCTGTGGCCGCACACTCGCCGCGTAACCCCTGTGTGAACTTTTACCACTGTGGTATATTTTAAGCCCATTTATAAAATGGCAACTGGAACTAAAAAAAGGAAAGTTGACAACGAGGGCCGCCGTTTCCAGGACAAGTGTAAAGTATTTTTTCACTGACATGTGAAACAACTGCGTGTGCTTAATTTGTCAAGCGACTGTGGCTCTTTTCAAGGAATTCAATATTAAATGGCACTATCAGACGAAACATGCTAACTACGATTAGCTAACGGCAAACGAACGCACCGAAAAACTGAAGCAACTTGAAGCTGTTTTAATGGCACAGCAGCGCTTTTTCAAAAGAGCCCGTGACTCAAATGAAAATTCTACAAAGGCGAGCAACAAGGCGGCAATGCTGATTGCCAAGCACTGCAAACCTTTTACTGAAGGTGAATTTATTAAACATCAAATAAACATCTGAAATATGATCACGTTATGAAACCGGTGATAAAGGCTATTAATTATATTCGCTCCAGAGCCCTGTGTCACCGCCAGTTTCAACAGTTTCTGATCGACATCCACGCTGAATATGGAGATGTTGTGTATCATAGCGACGTAAGATGGCTCAGTCGAGGGTCTGCACTGCAGCGATTCTACTCTCTCAGAAAGGAAATCGGACAATTCTTGGCACAAAAAAGACAACCGATCCCAGAACTCTCCGATCCTGTTTGGCTGGCTGATTTTGGATTTCTAGTTGACATAACACGACATCTGAACACGCTGAACACGAGCCTTCAGGGAAAAAATGCAGTGGTAAGCCAGTTGTATTCACACATCAAAGCTTTTGGGACATAGCTGCTACTTTTCCAAAGGCACCTGTCACAAATGCAGCCCAATACCACACATTACCCATCGCTGCAGGAAATGATGACCAGTTTTCCAGCAAACAATATCACTGCGCAAATGAGGAGGTATGCAGCAAAGATCTCATCTCTGGCTGAGAAGTTTCAACAGCATTTCAGGGATTTTGCGGCCATTGAAAAGGAGATTTTTTTTCCTCTCCTTTTTCCGTGGATCCTAATGACGCTCCAGCTCACCTGCAGCTGGAGCTCATTGAGCTGCAGTGTGACGTGGAGTGTCACAGTCAGCACCAGCAACTCCCTCTTGTAAACTTTTACCGCCGGCTGGACAAAGACAGGTTCCAAGAGATTCGAACATTTGCTAAGAAAATGCTGAGCTCGTTTGGCTCGACATACTTGTGCGAGAAGACGTTCTCAGTTATGAACATTAACAAGAACCGCGTGAGGACAAGACTAAGTGACTCTCACCTGCGTGACATCTTGCGCATCAAAACCACTGTTTTTGAGCCAGACCTGCCCTGTTTACTGCAGTCGAGATCTCAGTATCACCCTTCACATTTATGTAGGTCAATTTTTTTTTTTATTCTTCTGAGGAGAATAAATACTAAAGTCTCAGTGAATTAATTTTTTGTAATCATCAAAACCATAGTTTTGTCAAATTCAGTCATTTAATTTGACTATACTATCCTTTGTCAAAATGCACTTGGATGTGATTTGTTAAAACAAAATCAATAAATACATGTTTCAAAAAATTTTCGGAGTCAGATTTCATAAAATAGTTCATTTGCATTTAATTTATTATTATTTTAACCTTTATCTATCCTGATAAGGCAATTGACAACAGAGTCTTATTTGCAATGTCAACCTAGCTGCACACAGCAGAGTAAAACAAAGCAAAATAAAAGCAAATACAAATAAACACGTATACAACAAACTGTACAAAGTGATATAGTTACATATTTACATGTTAATTTACAATGGTAATGGTTCAAAGAATGTCAGGTTGAATGGTCGGCCCCCATACATTTTCACCTCACCAAATCTGGCCCTCTTTGCAAAAAGTTTGGACACCCCTGCGCTAGACCACCTGGATACTTGGGGTCAAATTTGGTCGGTTTTTCACTAATATCTGCTCCGTATGTGGATGATTTGGATGAAAGTTGAACCGCCAGATGTTTGCGTCGTACTGGTTCAAAGAGATGTCAACCGTGTTCGTAGCTTTTGTCATTGTTCTGTTCCAGATAGTTTTAGACCGAAATCTTTTGAAAGGAATTGTCAAACAATAACAAAAGGGGATCATAAAGATAAACTATCTTTTTTTTTTTTTAAAGAAGAATATTTAATTGTCACACAGCGCAACCACAACACATGCATTCATGCAGTGACGGCGTCCAACACACACACACGCTTCAAATGGTGGCTGGTGAAATGAGTCCTCTGGATCTGACCCATCCTGGCTTGTCCGTCCGTCAGACGAGGATATTGTACATGTTTTTGGTGAGAGTCCTTACTGACGTTACATGGTGGAAACCCCATGTGAGCACGGGGAGAACATGCAAACTCCACACAGAAAGGACCATAATTGGGAGATAACCTGCCGGAGCACGGTGTCAACAGTGCCCTAGATGAGAATTGAACCCAGGACCTTCTTGCAGTGTTTTGGCTACATACACTACCCATACTACATACACCCATACTACCTGAATAACATCATTAATCCAGTCATTGCGGCCCTGCATGAACAACACAGGCCTCATTTCATTTCTTCATGACCAACAATGCTCCAGCTCATCGAGGTCGCATCATTAGGGATCGGCTGCTGGAGACTGGGGTACCTCAAATGGAGTGGCCTGCACTTTCTCCAGACCTGAATCCCATAGAAAACCTATGGGATCAACTGAGTCATCGTGTAGAGGCTCGTAACTCTGTACCCCAGAACCTCAATGACCTGAGGACCACTCTTCAAGAAGAGTGGGGTGCCAGGCCTCAGCAGACAATAAGTTGACTTGTGAACAGCATGAGACGTCGTTGTCAAGCTGTAATTGATGCTCAAGGGCACATGACAAGTTATTGAGACATTGACATTTTTTGTTGTGGTAAACCCACCACTGTTGTTGGCTTTTGTTTCAATAAATTGTTTGAGATGAGGAAATCACCATTGCATGCTTCTACTTACAGTAAATGCCCTACTTTCTTGATATAATATCACTGTAGCGTGAACTTTTTACATTTTCCATAAATTTCACCCGAAAGCCAAATATCCCTAACTTTTTGTGAGTAGTGTATTACTCCCGCTTCTTCCCTCTCTTTTGTTTCCTTTCCTTTCCCACCCAGCAGAAGGGAATAACAGTACACCTGTCTTCTAGCGAGATGCAGATCTCAGTAGCTCTGGTTTCTCTTTTCTCCCTCCTCTCTCTCATCAGCGCTGACGTTGTGACCCGCTTCAAGGTGAGTTGCCTTGAAACCCGCTTGGTAAACATTTTTACCCCTGTGCATCGGTTAACCCCAAATGAGAGCTGAGGCTTAAAGTGTTTTGTGGCCACAATGGGCACAATTTCTTTCTCCATTTTCAGGATGTGCCAGAGTGCATGGAGTACTTCTACCGAAGTGGGGGGCGGCCACCCCTGATGTAGCCGCATCTGCCAGCGCTTTGTCAATAGGTAACATGTTTTTCTACTACTACTAACTAATCTACTTTCTGGATGTTCAAACACTGAATTTTGTTGGACTGACCGCACTGAAAACGACAATTGTCAGACCTCTTTTATAGCTGAATTGAACTAAATTGTTACCTCAACGTTAGACTCCATTTTCATAGGGTGTTTGAGTGATTTTGCCCTCCCCTGTACTGTTTATTGTATATACAAACTAAATGTCGGAAGGCGCATCAGAAGATAGAAAGAGGTTTTGCCATCTAATGCTGGTAGTACATGTAAATATTTCCAATTCAAGACAAAATGAGTATCCTGTCAAGGGATGCACAGCTGCTACTACTAACTATTAACATTACTCTCCTATCTGCGTGCACCTAGGTACCACTTTGCCACTCTGTACGACACCCACCACCGTATCGCTGTCTACTCAGCCTATCACTTCCAGCCCAGCAACGGCGGAGGCAGAGAGAAGCGCTGGTTTGTTGAGCCTCAGGTTGGCTATGAAAGATCTTCTGCCTAGATTTCCTTTTCTTTATCTGGGTGTAGTGGATACGAGGATCCGTATCATCATGTCCCTGTGCAGTTGGTGAACTCGTCCTGGCAAGCAGGGATGAAGACCGGCGAAAAGTTGGGGAAAGACCACCCTGGAGTCTACCAGGGGGAGAGACAGGCCCTCGACGAGGACTACAAAAACTTTGGCTTCGACCGTGGACACCTCAACCCCAATGGACACCATGCAGGTCCCTACATGAACCTTCACTTCCTCTTCTCCACCCTACCCTCCTGTCACGTCTTATCCACGTCCATCTAATGGCAATGTCGTTACCTATACATCTTAAATAACTAATCCTGTGTCTATTTATTTACCGCTCTTCCCCCTCTGTTTTTCTTGCAGTCCCGAACCGTAGTGCCACCTTCACCCTGACCAACGTGGTCCCACAGAACGCCAAGCTGAACCAGAACGCCTGGAGGATGTACGAGGCCGAGCTCACCGATCTGTTCCGCGCCAAGTGCTCCAAGGCCTACGTTCTGGTCGGCGCCGTCCCGTCATCTGACAAGTGGATCGGCAAGAACCAGACCAAGAGGGTGAACGTCCCTGACTACCTGTGGAACGCATACTGCTGTGTGGACAACAACAGCAGGCCCGTCCAGAGCGGGGGCGGCTCGGCCAGGAACACCGAGGACAACTGGGTGGAGAGACACTCTCTGGATGAGCTGGTCGAGTTCCTCCAGCAGTTCACCAATGAGCCAGTAGGGGAGCTGTTTTACAACAACTGCATCTAAGTCATAGATAAGCATTGCAGATGGGTACTTAATTATTATCAAGTATTACACATGACTTAGTATCAAAGATGTTCTTTGATATTGGTTACAGTGATATCATTTCAGTTTCATACTGTGACAGTGGTGTAAGATATCACGCTGTTGTGACCATATTACTGTTAACGTTCAATCACAAATAAATGGTGGTGTTGGCATACAAATTGTTGTTGGAGGAGCAGAGTGACATTATTTATGCATTTATGCATTATTTATTCATAGGTATTTTCTAAATACTTGTCAAATAAAGATAGATATAATTTGGATGAATAGCGAACAAGTGAACGATGACTAAACAGCACAACAAGTTCCTCTTTCCAGAAGTTGTTGACATTGGTCAACCAAGGGAATGAATGAGGAAGTACTTACAAAATAATAATCTATGCAAAATACCTCCAAAAATATTACTGAGATGAAAGCGTGTGAACTTTTTGAGCTGAAGCTCTCTGTGCCGGCGGGCCCCGAAAACTTCACTTGGATGGTGTGTGGTAGGCAAAACTGCCACAGTTACATTTCCATAAAACACAAAAAACATTGGTGTATTTCTATGACTAATTGCAATTTCAGGGGTTCTATTTTTCCGATGTGTTCCTGGTACATGAACTATTCACTCTTTCACAGAGACTCGACTCGACGTGGTCACAAGTTTCGGTGGACTAAAGTTTCTATCTAAACCGGTAAGAGGGTTGATAAACACAAACATGCCTAGTCTGAATCTCTAACCACTACGAAGCGACAGAGTCTCCCACTGGACATGGTATGATGACGTCATAAAGCGTCAGACTCTAAATCTCATCTCGTTCCATTATTTTTTGAATGTTGGCGTGTCGGAGACGCTAGACCAGGCATGCCCAAAGTCCGGCCCCCGGGCCAAATCCGACCCGTGTCTAAATTTCCACCGGCCCGAAGCGTCTGTCATAAAATCAATAATATGTGGCCCGCCAGCACGTACAAAAGAGCAATTTTATATTTCACCAGAGGATGGCAGTAGACTTGTGGCCGCACACTCGCCGCGTAACCCCTGTGTGAACTTTTACCACTGTGGTATATTTTAAGCCCATTTATAAAATGGCAACTGGAACTAAAAAAAGGAAAGTTGACAACGAGGGCCGCCGTTTCCAGGACAAGTGTAAAGTATTTTTTCACTGACATGTGAAACAACTGCGTGTGCTTAATTTGTCAAGCGACTGTGGCTCTTTTCAAGGAATTCAATATTAAATGGCACTATCAGACGAAACATGCTAACTACGATTAGCTAACGGCAAACGAACGCACCGAAAAACTGAAGCAACTTGAAGCTGTTTTAATGGCACAGCAGCGCTTTTTCAAAAGAGCCCGTGACTCAAATGAAAATTCTACAAAGGCGAGCAACAAGGCGGCAATGCTGATTGCCAAGCACTGCAAACCTTTTACTGAAGGTGAATTTATTAAACATCGAATAAACATCTGAAATATGATCACGTTATGAAACCGGTGATAAAGGCTATTAATTATATTCGCTCCAGAGCCCTGTGTCACCGCCAGTTTCAACAGTTTCTGATCGACATCCACGCTGAATATGGAGATGTTGTGTATCATAGCGACGTAAGATGGCTCAGTCGAGGGTCTGCACTGCAGCGATTCTACTCTCTCAGAAAGGAAATCGGACAATTCTTGGCACAAAAAAGACAACCGATCCCAGAACTCTCCGATCCTGTTTGGCTGGCTGATTTTGGATTTCTAGTTGACATAACACGACATCTGAACACGCTGAACACGAGCCTTCAGGGAAAAAATGCAGTGGTAAGCCAGTTGTATTCACACATCAAAGCTTTTGGGACATAGCTGCTACTTTTCCAAAGGCACCTGTCACAAACGCAGCCCAATACCACACATTACCCATCGCTGCAGGAAATGATGACCAGTTTTCCAGCAAACAATATCACTGCGCAAATGAGGAGGTATGCAGCAAAGATCTCATCTCTGGCTGAGAAGTTTCAACAGCATTTCAGGGATTTTGCGGCCATTGAAAAGGAGATTTTTTTTCCTCTCCTTTTTCCGTGGATCCTAATGACGCTCCAGCTCACCTGCAGCTGGAGCTCATTGAGCTGCAGTGTGACGTGGAGTGTCACAGTCAGCACCAGCAACTCCCTCTTGTAAACTTTTACCGCCGGCTGGACAAAGACAGGTTCCAAGAGATTCGAACATTTGCTAAGAAAATGCTGAGCTCGTTTGGCTCGACATACATGTGCGAGAAGACGTTCTCAGTTATGAACATTAACAAGAACCGCGTGAGGACAAGACTAAGTGACTCTCACCTGCGTGACATCTTGCGCATCAAAACCACTGTTTTTGAGCCAGACCTGCCCTGTTTACTGCAGTCGAGCGTATTCCGCCCACACTAGATGGTCGCTCCAGGAGGCAGGGTTGGAGGACACAAGGCACCTCAGTGTTGTCTCCAGGTCCTGGTTGACCCGCTCCGTCTGGCCATTGGATTGCGGGTGGAAACCGGAGGACAGGCTGACGGAGGCGCCGAGGAGCTGGTGGAATGCTTTCCAGAACCGGGATGCAAACTGCGGACCGCGGTCTGACACCACGTCCAGGGGCAGGCCGAACACCCTGAAAACGTGCTGCACCATGAGCTCAGCAGTCTCCAGAGCTGAGGGGAGCTTGGGCAGAGGAATAAAACGGCAAGCCTTGGAGAACCGGTCTACAACGACAAAGATGACAGTGTGGCCCCGAGACGGTGGAAGGCCGGTGATGAAGTCCACTGAGAGGTGTGACCAGGGCCGACTGGGGATGGGAAGGGGATGCAGCAGCCCCATGGGACGTGACCGGGGGTTCTTGTTCTGGGTGCAGATGGTGCAGGCAGCGACGAAGGACCGGACGTCCTGCTCCATGGTAGGCCACCAGAAACGCCTGCGGAGGAACTCGAGGGTCCTGGAGATCCCCGGGTGGCCAGTGAGGCGGGATGAATGCCCCCATTGCAGGACTTGTGATCGGACAGCCTTCGGGACAAACAGGTGACCCGGGGGCCCGTTGCCGGGATCCGCCTCCCTCCTTTGGGCCTGCCGGACCTGCGTCTCGATTCCCCAGCGGACCGGAGCCAAGATGCAGGAGCTCTGGAGAATGGGCTCGGGGAGTTCAACCAGCTCAGGAGGGTCAAACTGTCTGGAGAGAGCGTCGGGCTTGAGGTTCTTGGACCCGGGACGATACGACAGGATGAAGTTGAACCGATTGAAGAACAAGGCCCATCGGGCTTGACGGGAGTTGAGGCGTTTGGCATCCTGAATGTATGTCAGGTTCTTGTGGTCGGTCCAGACGACAAATGGGTGTTGGGCCCCCTCCAGCCAGTGCCGCCACTCCTCCAACGCCAGTTTGACTGCCAGTAGCTCCCGGTTCCCTATGTCATAGTTCCGTTCCGCTGGGGTGAGGCGACGGGAGAAGAAAGCACATGGATGGAGCTTCCTGTCGTAAGTCCTTTGGGACAAAACGGCCCCCACTCCCACATCGGAAGCATCCACCTCCACCACGAAGGGTAGGGTAGGCTCTGGTGTGGCCAGGACAGGGGCAGCGGTGAACTGCATCTTGAGAGCCCTGAACGCCCCCTCAGCCTCCGCAGTCCAGGCGAAGCGGGCTGTGGATGTCCTAGTGAGGGCAGTGAGGGGAGCTGCCACCGTGCTAAAACCCCGAATGAATCGCCTGTAAAAATTGGCAAACCCGAGGAAGCGCTGCACCTGTTTGACCGAGGTGGGTAGTGGCCAGTCCCGGACGGCCTCGGTCTTGGCAGGGTCCATCTGGACGTGACCCTCGGTGATGACGAACCCCAGGAACTGAACGGTGGTGGCGTGGAACTCACTCTTCTCCAGCTTCACATAGAGGCCATTGGCGAGCAGGCGGTGAAGGACCTGTCTCACATGCTGTATGTGTTCGGGAAGGGTCCTGGAGAAGATGAGGATGTCATCGATGTAGACGAACACGGAGCGGTTGAGAAACTCACGGAGGACGTCGTTTACAAAGGCCTGGAAGACAGCGGGAGCATTGGCCAATCCAAAAGGCATGACCAGGTATTCATAATGGCCGGTAGGTGTGTTGAAGGCGGTCTCTCACTCATCCCCCTCGCGGACGCGGACGAGATTGTATGCGTTTCGAAGATCGAGTTTGGTGAAGATGGTGGCGCCTTGCAGTTGCTCGAAAGATGTGGACATGAGAGGAAGGGGGTAGCGATTCTTGACCGTGATCTTGTTCAGACCACGGTAATCAATGCAGGGACGCAGGCCGCCATCCTTCTTACCCACGAAGAAAAACCCTGCGCCCGCCGGGGAGGTAGAAGGGCGGATGAAACCTGAGGTGAGCGCCCCCCGGATGTATTCCTCCATGGCTGTAGTCTCAGGGGCAGAGAGAGAGAAGAGACGTCCTCGAGGAGGGCAGGTGCCAGGCAGAAGGTCGATGGCGCAGTCATAGGACCGATGGGGAGGAAGCGTGGTGGCCCGTCTCTTGCTGAAGACCTCCCTCAGATCGGCATACTCGTGGGGCACTCGTGAAAACTCGGGATGGATGGGACCTTGAATACGGACTGGAGCCAGGACACGGACAAGAGACTCGAGAGGGTGAGAAGACGGACTAGAACGAAGACAGGTGGTGTGGCAGGCAGAACCCCATTCGGTGAGACGCCCGGAGGCCCAGTCCAGATGTGGGTTGTGACGGGCTAGCCATGGGTAGCCCAGGACCAGTGGAAACTCAGGAGAGTGGATGAGGTGGAGCTGGATTACCTCTGAATGTTTTCCCTCCAGTGACAGCCAAAGTGGGGCGGTGAGATGGCACACGCTACCGGAACCCAGTGGTCTTCCATCCAGGGCTGTCACCGTGAGAGGATGCTCTAGAGGTGCCAGAGGGAGCTTTAGGGCTTTTGCTAGCCCTACATCCAGGAAGCTTCCTGCAGCGCCGGAATCCACCATAGCTTGGAGGGAGTGATGTTGATCTCCCCAGGCGAGGGAGGCAGCCAGCAGGACCCTGGTCGCCTCGAGCTCGGGAGAGAAGGTTGGCCTCGTCGCAGTTCTCCCTACCCTGGACGAGAGTTGGCTTTTCCCGAGAGCTCAGGGCAGGAAGAACGGAAATGCCCCGGGATCCCACAGTACAAGCAGCAGCACTCTCTCATCCGCCGGTCACGTTCGGACCGAGAGAGCCGTGTGCTGCCTACTTGCATCGGCTCCTCCCTTGATGCTGGAGGCGAGCTCGGGATAGCCAGGAGATGCTCGGGAGGCCTCGTCCCCAGAGCCGCTCTGCGCGCTGGTATTGGTGAAGCGGGGAAAACGCGTTCCCCTTGTCTCTCCCGGAGGCGGTTGTCCACCCGAATCGCTGCATCGATGAGCGTGTCCAAGTCCACCTGCGCCCCCCGGGATGCCAGCTCGTCCTTGACCCCCTCATTGAGGCCCTCCTGGAAGGCCGCGATGAGTGCCTCGCTGTTCCATCCAGACGCCACGGCGAGGGTGCGGAATGCGATGGCGTAGTCCGCCACGCTCTGTCCCCCCTGGCGGAGCCGGAGTAGCCGTGTCGACGCCTCCCTCCCACTGACTGAGTGGTCGAACACTCGGCGCATCTCCCCGGCAAAAGCCTGGTAGCTGGAGCAGGCCGGGGTTTGCCGATTCCAGATGGCTGTGGCCCAGGAGAGTGCTTTGCCGGTGAGTAGCGTGACCACGTATGCCACCTGTGAGCGCTGGGTGGGGAACTGTGACGGCTGGAGCTCGAAAGCCAGGGAGCATTGTGTCAGAAAGCCACGACAGCCCCCTGGGTTACCGTCGTACCTCTCTGGCGCCGGCAGTCGTGGTTCGCGGTGCTCTGGAGGACGCGGGTCCATGGGAGGCAGCGCTGGCGCAGGGCCCATAGGTGGAGCCTGTGCCTGGCTCTGCTGGACGGCCTGGGCGAGCGACTGCAGGTTTTCCAGGACCTGTTGGAGAACCCGCTCGTGTCGGCCAATCGCAGCCCCCTGGTGCGTCAAGGCCACCCGCAGGCTTTCCACCTCTGGAGGACGACTCTCTGCTGGGTCCATGTTGTAGGCTCAGTCTTGCTGTTAGGAGGTGTGCTGAGTGAACCCAGGTGTAGAGAACAAGGCAGAGGCGAGGTGGCAAAAATAGAGGTTTACTCAAAACAAGTACAAAAACTGGGCAAAAACAAATAAGAAGTCTCGGGAGCTTGGAACAAGAGCGTTGTCATGAGGTTAGACAAACTCAAGACTGAGCGCCCGAGGACACAAACGACAGAGTCTAAATAGGGATGACCAAACGAGACACAGGTGAAACATATCATCTAATGAGGCAGGGTAATCAGGAACAGAAATAGGTGAAGCAGAGCAACCTTGAAAAGGCAGTACTGGCGGCATCTAGTGGCTGATGCTGGTAGGACCCGGGCGAACCCTGACAGGAAGAGTCACAGAAAGGCATAGAAGTGGACGTCCTTTGGCCACATCCCAGACTGATGACCGCTTCATTATGAACAGTGCCCTGCGGAACCGGATGATGAATGCCACTCAACTCCAGGCACATTTAAGGGAGGTGAGAGGCACCCAAGTGTCACGTCAGACCATTCGAAACCATTTGAAACTACAAGGGTGCCTGACCACACCACCAGGCACAGGCATCATTGTCTTGCACGGGCCAGGGAGCATTTACGCTGGATGAGGGACCAGTGGGCCTCAGTGCTGTTCTCTGATGAAAGTCGATTCACATTGAGCAGAAATTATGGCCGCCAACGATGTTGGAGACGTCAAGGAGCGCGCTATGCATCAGCCACTGTTGTCACCAGACGAGCCTTTGGTGGTGGTGGTGTTACAGTGTGGAAAGGTGTATCTAGTCAATACAGAACTGCCCTACACTTTGTGAATGGTACAGTGACAAGCCCATACTACCTGAATAACATCATTAATCCAGTCATTGCGGCCCTGCATGAACAACACAGGCCTCATTTCATTTCTTCATGACCAACAATGCTCCAGCTCATCGAGGTCGCATCATTAGGGATCGGCTGCTGGAGACTGGGGTACCTCAAATGGAGTGGCCTGCACTTTCTCCAGACCTGAATCCCATAGAAAACCTATGGGATCAACTGAGTCATCGTGTAGAGGCTCGTAACTCTGTACCCCAGAACCTCAATGACCTGAGGACCACCCTTCAAGAAGAGTGGGGTGCCAGGCCTCAGCAGACAATAAGTTGACTTGTTAACAGCATGAGATGTCGTTGTCAAGCTGTAATTGATGCTCAAGGGCACATGACAAGTTATTGAGACATTGACATTTTTTGTTGTGGTAAACCCACCACTGTTGTTGGCTTTTGTTTCAATAAATTGTTTGAGATGAGGAAATCACCATTGCATGCTTCTACTTACAGTAAATGCCCTACTTTCATGATATAATATCACTGTAGCGTGAACTTTTTACATTTTCCATAAATTTCACCCGAAAGCCAAATATCCCTAACTTTTTGTGAGTAGTGTATTACTCCCGCTTCTTCCCTCTCTTTTGTTTCCTTTCCTTTCCCACCCAGCAGAAGGGAATAACAGTACACCTGTCTTCTAGCGAGATGCAGATCTCAGTAGCTCTGGTTTCTCTTTTCTCCCTCCTCTCTCTCATCAGCGCTGACGTTGTGACCCGCTTCAAGGTGAGTTGCCTTGAAACCCGCTTGGTAAACATTTTTACCCCTGTGCATCGGTTAACCCCAAATGAGAGCTGAGGCTTAAAGTGTTTTGTGGCCACAATGGGCACAATTTCTTTCTCCATTTTCAGGATGTGCCAGAGTGCATGGAGTACTTCTACCGAAGTGGGGGGCGGCCACCCCTGATGTAGCCGCATCTGCCAGCGCTTTGTCAATAGGTAACATGTTTTTCTACTACTACTAACTAATCTACTTTCTGGATGTTCAAACACTGAATTTTGTTGGACTGACCGCACTGAAAACAACAATTGTCAGACCTCTTTTATAGCTGAATTGAACTAAATTGTTACCTCAACGTTAGACTCCATTTTCATAGGGTGTTTGAGTGATTTTGCCCTCCCCTGTACTGTTTATTGTATATACAAACGAAATGTCGGAAGGCGCATCAGAAGATAGAAAGAGGTTTTGCCATCTAATGCTGGTAGTACATGTTAATATTTCCAATTCAAGACAAAATGAGTATCCTGTCAAGGGATGCACAGCTGCTACTACTAACTATTAACATTACTCCCCTATCTGCGTGCACCTAGGTACCACTTTTCCACTCTGTACGACACCCACCACCGTATCGCTGTCTACTCAGCCTATCACTTCCAGCCCAGCAACGGCGGAGGCAGAGAGAAGCGCTGGTTTGTTGAGCCTCAGGTTGGCTATGAAAGATCTTCTGCCTAGATTTCCTTTTCTTTATCTGGGTGTTTTGGATACGAGGATCCGTATCATCATGTCCCTGTGCAGTTGGTGAACTCGTCCTGGCAAGCAGGGATGAAGACCGGCGAAAAGTTGGGGAAAGACCACCCTGGAGTCTACCAGGGGGAGAGACAGGCCCTCGACGAGGACTACAAAAACTTTGGCTTCGACCGTGGACACCTCAACCCCAATGGACACCATGCAGGTCCCTACATGAACCTTCACTTCCTCTTCTCCACCCTACCCTCCTGTCACGTCTTATCCACGTCCATCTAATGGAAATGTCGTTACCTATACATCTTAAATAACTAATCCTGTGTCTATTTATTTACCGCTCTTCCTCCTCTGTCTTTCTTGCAGTCCCGAACCGTAGTGCCACCTTCACCCTGACCAACGTGGTCCCACAGAATGCCAAGCTGAACCGGAACGTCTGGAGGATGTACGAGGCCGAGCTCGCTAACCTGTTCCGCGACAAGTGCTCCAAGGCCTACGTTCTGGTCGGCCCGTTGGCACACAACTGGATCGGCAAGAGCCAGACCAAGAGGGTGAACGTCCCTGACTACCTGTGGAACGCATACTGCTGCGTGGACAACAACGGCAGGCCCGTCCAGAGCGGGGGCGGCTTGGCCAGGAACACCAAGAAAAACTTGGTGAAGGGACACTCTCTGGACGGGCTGGGCAAGTTCCTCAAGAAGTTCACCAATAAGCCAGTAGGGGAGCTGTTTTAAAACAACTGCATCAAATTGGTTGATAAGCGTTGCAGATAGGTCCTTAATTATTAACACGTATTACACATGACTTAGTATCAAAGATGTTCTTTGATATTGGTTACAGTGATATCATTTCAGTTTAATACTGTGACAGTGGTGTAAGATATCACGCTGTTGTGACTGACCATATTACTGTTAACGTTCAATCACAAATAAATGGTGGTGTTGGCATACAAATTGCGTTGGAGGAGCAGAGTGACATTATTTATGCATTTATGCATTATTTATTCATAGGTATTTTCAAAATACTTGTCAAATAAAGATAGAAATAATTTGGATGAATAGCGAACAATTGAACGATGACTAAAGAGCACAGTTAGGTCCTCTTTCCAGAAGTTGTTGACATTGATCAACCAAGGAAGTGAATGAGGAAGTACTTACAAAATAATAATCTATGCAAAATACCTCCAAAAATATTACTGAGATGAAAGCGTGTGAACTTTTTGAGCTGAAGCTACCTAGAGTGGGGAGATGAACACTCAACAATGGTTGTATATGTGGCGTACACCTTCTCAACAAATGCTCTCTGTGCCGGCGGGCCCCGAAAACGTCATTTGGATGGTGTGTGGTAGGCAAAACTGCCAGTTACATTTCCATAAAACACAAAAAACATTGGTGTATTTCTATGACTAATTACAATTTCAGGGGTTCTATTTTTCCGATGCGTTCCTGGTACATGAACTCATCACTCTTTCACAGAGACTCGACTCGACGTGGTCACACGTTTCGGTGGACTAAAGTTTTTTTGTGTTTTTTCATGAATCGGGCAAAGTCCCGAGAGAGAGAGATAGAGAGAGATAAAAAATATCAATCTAATAGATCCACAGACATATAACCGGTAAGAAGGTTAATAAACACAAGCATGCCTAGTCTGAACTTCTAACCACTACGGAGCGACAGTCTCCCACTGGACATGGTATGATGACGTCATAAAGCGTCAGACTTTAAACCTCATCTCGTTCCATTATTTTTCGAACGTTGGTGTGTCGGAGACGCTAGACCACCTGGATACTTGGAGTCAAATTTGGTCGGTTTTTCACTAATATCTGCTCCGTATGTGGATGATTTGGATGAAAGTTGAACCACCAGATCTTTGCGACATACTGGTTCAAAGAGATGTCAACCGTGTTCGTAGCTTCTGTCATTGTTCTGTTCCAGATAGTTTTAGACCAAAATCTTTTGAAAGAAATTGTCAAACAATAACAAAAGGGGATCATAAGGATAAACAATCTTTTTTTTTTTAAGAAGAAGAATCTTTAATTGTCACACAGCGCAACCACAACACATGCATTCATGCAGTGACGGCGTCCAACACACACACACACATGCTTCAAATGGTGGCTGGTGAAATGAGTCCTCTGGATCTGACCCATCCTGGCTTATCCGTCCTCCCGGGGGCAGCCAGGAGCAGTGGGCAGCATACAACGACACACCCGAGGACCTGGTTCCAAATGGCCATCGCTGGTCAGACGAGGATATTGTACATGTTTTTGGTGAGAGTCCTTACTGACGTTACATGGTGGAAACCCCATGTGAGCACGGGGAGAACATGCAAACTCCACACAGAAAGGACCATAATTGGGAGATAACCTGCCGGAGCACGGTGTCAACAGTGCCCTAGATGAGAATCGAACCCAGGACCTTCTTGCAGTGTTTTGGCTACATACACTACTCACAAAAAGTTAGGGATATTTGGCTTTCGGGTGAAATTTCAGGATGAATCTAAAATGCACTTTAACCTTTACAGGTGAGCTTAATTTGACCTTCTCTAAACTTTTGAATGCACATGTCCAACTGTTCAATGTTTCAGTACTTTTTGCACAACTTGCTGTTCTCTAACAAGGAGCTGAACAGCAAAATTCACAACAGGTGTTTGATCCATGAATCGAACAATACATTTCCTGGTTCAATTAGAACTGGTATTTAAACAGTCCTCTTCATCATGCTGTTCACATTTTGACATCGTGAGACCAAGACGACACCTAACAATTGATCAACAGTACCTCGCCATTGCGAGGCTTCAAACAGGATGTTCTCAGAGGGAAGTGGCCACTGAGCTTAGAGTGCCACAGAGTGTCATCAGCAGGTTGCAACAGAGATACAGAGAGACTGGAAGAGTCACAGAAAGGCATAGAAGTGGACGTCCTTTGGCCACATCCCAGACTGATGACCGCTTCATTATGAACAGTGCCCTGCGGAACCGGATGATGGATGCCACTCAACTCCAGGCACATTTAAGGGAGGTGAGAGGCACCCAAGTGTCACGTCAGACCATTCGAAACCATTTGAAACTACAAGGGTACCTGACCACACCACCAGGCACAGGCATCATTGTCTTGCACGGGCCAGGGAGCATTTACGCTGGATGAGGGACCAGTGGGCCTCAGTGCTGTTCTCTGATGAAAGTCGATTCACATTGAGCAGAAATTATGGCCGCCAACGATGTTGGAGACGTCAAGGAGCGCGCTATGCATCAGCCACTGTTGTCACCAGACGAGCCTTTGGTGGTGGTGGTGTTACAGTGTGGAAAGGTGTATCTAGTCAATACAGAACTGCCCTACACTTTGTGAATGGTACAGTGACAAGCCCATACTACCTGAATAACATCATTAATCCAGTCATTGTGCCCCTGCATGAACAACACAGGCCTCATTTCATTTCTTCATGACCAACAATGCTCCAGCTCATCGAGGTCGCATCATTAGGGATCGGCTGCTGGAGACTGGGGTACCTCAAATGGAGTGGCCTGCACTTTCTCCAGACCTGAATCCCATAGGAAACCTATGGGATCAACTGAGTCATCGTGTAGAGGCTCGTAACTCTGTACCCCAGAACCTCAATGACCTGAGGACCACCCTTCAAGAAGAGTGGGGGGCCAGGCCTCAGCAGACAATAAGTCGACTTGTTAACAGCATGAGACGTCGTTGTCAAGCTGTAATTGATGCTCAAGGGCACATGACAAGTTATTGAGACATTGACATTTTTTGTTGTGGTAAACCCACCACTGTTGTTGGCTTTTGTTTCAATAAATTGTTTGAGATGAGGAAATCACCATTGCATGCTTCTACTTACAGTAAATGCCCTACTTTCATGATATAATATCACTGTAGCGTGAACTTTTTACATTTTCCATAAATTTTACCCGAAAGCCAAATATCCCTAACTTTTTGTGAGTAGTGTATTACTCCCGCTTCTTCCCTCTCTTTTGTTTCCTTTCCTTTCCCACCCAGCAGAAGGGAATAACAGTACACCTGTCTTCTAGCGAGATGCAGATCTCAGTAGCTCTGGTTTCTCTTTTCTCCCTCCTCTCTCTCATCAGCGCTGACGTTGTGACCCGCTTCAAGGTGAGTTGCCTTGAAACCCGCTTGGTAAACATTTTTACCCCTGTGCATCGGTTAACCCCAAATGAGAGCTGAGGCTTAAAGTGTTTTGTGGCCACAATGGGCACAATTTCTTTCTCCATTTTCAGGATGTGCCAGAGTGCATGGAGTACTTCTACCGAAGTGGGGGGCGGCCACCCCTGATGTAGCCGCATCTGCCAGCGCTTTGTCAATAGGTAACATGTTTTTCTACTACTACTAACTAATCTACTTTCTGGATGTTCAAACACTGAATTTTGTTGGACTGACCGCACTGAAAACGACAATTGTCAGACCTCTTTTATAGCTGAATTGAACTAAATTGTTACCTCAACGTTAGACTCCATTTTCATAGGGTGTTTGAGTGATTTTGCCCTCCCCTGTACTGTTTATTGTATATACAAACGAAATGTCGGAAGGCGCATCAGAAGATAGAAAGAGGTTTTGCCATCTAATGCTGGTAGTACATGTTAATATTTCCAATTCAAGACAAAATGAGTATCCTGTCAAGGGATGCACAGCTGCTACTACTAACTATTAACATTACTCCCCTATCTGCGTGCACCTAGGTACCACTTTTCCACTCTGTACGACACCCACCACCGTATCGCTGTCTACTCAGCCTATCACTTCCAGCCCAGCAACGGCGGAGGCAGAGAGAAGCGCTGGTTTGTTGAGCCTCAGGTTGGCTATGAAAGATCTTCTGCCTAGATTTCCTTTTCTTTATCTGGGTGTTTTGGATACGAGGATCCGTATCATCATGTCCCTGTGCAGTTGGTGAACTCGTCCTGGCAAGCAGGGATGAAGACCGGCGAAAAGTTGGGGAAAGACCACCCTGGAGTCTACCAGGGAGAGAGACAGGCCCTCGACGAGGACTACAAAAACTTTGGCTTCGACCGTGGACACCTCAACCCCAATGGACACCATGCAGGTCCCTACATGAACCTTCACTTCCTCTTCTCCACCCTACCCTCCTGTCACGTCTTATCCACGTCCATCTAATGGAAATGTCGTTACCTATACATCTTAAATAACTAATCCTGTGTCTATTTATTTACCGCTCTTCCTCCTCTGTCTTTCTTGCAGTCCCGAGCCGTAGTGCCACCTTCACCCTGACCAACGTGGTCCCACAGAATGCCAAGCTGAACCGGAACGTCTGGAGGATGTACGAGGCCGAGCTCGCTAACCTGTTCCGCGACAAGTGCTCCAAGGCCTACGTTCTGGTCGGCCCGTTGGCACACAACTGGATCGGCAAGAGCCAGACCAAGAGGGTGAACGTCCCTGACTACCTGTGGAACGCATACTGCTGCGTGGACAACAACGGCAGGCCCGTCCAGAGCGGGGGCGGCTTGGCCAGGAACACCAAGAAAAACTTGGTGAAGGGACACTCTCTGGACGGGCTGGGCAAGTTCCTCAAGAAGTTCACCAATAAGCCAGTAGGGGAGCTGTTTTAAAACAACTGCATCAAATTGGTTGATAAGCGTTGCAGATAGGTCCTTAATTATTAACACGTATTACACATGACTTAGTATCAAAGATGTTCTTTGATATTGGTTACAGTGATATCATTTCAGTTTAATACTGTGACAGTGGTGTAAGATATCACGCTGTTGTGACTGACCATATTACTGTTAACGTTCAATCACAAATAAATGGTGGTGTTGGCATACAAATTGCGTTGGAGGAGCAGAGTGACATTATTTATGCATTTATGCATTATTTATTCATAGGTATTTTCAAAATACTTGTCAAATAAAGATAGAAATAATTTGGATGAATAGCGAACAATTGAACGATGACTAAGGAGCACAGTTAGGTCCTCTTTCCAGAAGTTGTTGACATTGATCAACCAAGGAAGTGAATGAGGAAGTACTTACAAAATAATAATCTATGCAAAATACCTCCAAAAATATTACTGAGATGAAAGCGTGTGAACTTTTTGAGCTGAAGCTACCTAGAGTGGGGAGATGAACACTCAACAATGGTTGTATATGTGGCGTACACCTTCTCAACAAATGCTCTCTGTGCCGGCGGGCCCCGAAAACGTCATTTGGATGGTGTGTGGTAGGCAAAACTGCCAGTTACATTTCCATAAAACACAAAAAACATTGGTGTATTTCTATGACTAATTACAATTTCAGGGGTTCTATTTTTCCGATGCGTTCCTGGTACATGAACTCATCACTCTTTCACAGAGACTCGACTCGACGTGGTCACACGTTTCGGTGGACTAAAGTTTTTTTGTGTTTTTTCATGAATCGGGCAAAGTCCCGAGAGAGAGAGATAGAGAGAGATAAAAAATATCAATCTAATAGATCCACAGACATATAACCGGTAAGAAGGTTAATAAACACAAGCATGCCTAGTCTGAACTTCTAACCACTACGGAGCGACAGTCTCCCACTGGACATGGTATGATGACGTCATAAAGCGTCAGACTTTAAACCTCATCTCGTTCCATTATTTTTCGAACGTTGGTGTGTCGGAGACGCTAGACCACCTGGATACTTGGAGTCAAATTTGGTCGGTTTTTCACTAATATCTGCTCCGTATGTGGATGATTTGGATGAAAGTTGAACCACCAGATCTTTGCGACATACTGGTTCAAAGAGATGTCAACCGTGTTCGTAGCTTCTGTCATTGTTCTGTTCCAGATAGTTTTAGACCAAAATCTTTTGAAAGAAATTGTCAAACAATAACAAAAGGGGATCATAAGGATAAACAATCTTTTTTTTTTTAAGAAGAAGAATCTTTAATTGTCACACAGCGCAACCACAACACATGCATTCATGCAGTGACGGCGTCCAACACACACACACACATGCTTCAAATGGTGGCTGGTGAAATGAGTCCTCTGGATCTGACCCATCCTGGCTTATCCGTCCTCCCGGGGGCAGCCAGGAGCAGTGGGCAGCATACAACGACACACCCGAGGACCTGGTTCCAAATGGCCATCGCTGGTCAGACGAGGATATTGTACATGTTTTTGGTGAGAGTCCTTACTGACGTTACATGGTGGAAACCCCATGTGAGCACGGGGAGAACATGCAAACTCCACACAGAAAGGACCATAATTGGGAGATAACCTGCCGGAGCACGGTGTCAACAGTGCCCTAGATGAGAATCGAACCCAGGACCTTCTTGCAGTGTTTTGGCTACATACACTACTCACAAAAAGTTAGGGATATTTGGCTTTCGGGTGAAATTTCAGGATGAATCTAAAATGCACTTTAACCTTTACAGGTGAGCTTAATTTGACCTTCTCTAAACTTTTGAATGCACATGTCCAACTGTTCAATGTTTCAGTACTTTTTGCACAACTTGCTGTTCTCTAACAAGGAGCTGAACAGCAAAATTCACAACAGGTGTTTGATCCATGAATCGAACAATACATTTCCTGGTTCAATTAGAACTGGTATTTAAACAGTCCTCTTCATCATGCTGTTCACATTTTGACATCGTGAGACCAAGACGACACCTAACAATTGATCAACAGTACCTCGCCATTGCGAGGCTTCAAACAGGATGTTCTCAGAGGGAAGTGGCCACTGAGCTTAGAGTGCCACAGAGTGTCATCAGCAGGTTGCAACAGAGATACAGAGAGACTGGAAGAGTCACAGAAAGGCATAGAAGTGGACGTCCTTTGGCCACATCCCAGACTGATGACCGCTTCATTATGAACAGTGCCCTGCGGAACCGGATGATGAATGCCACTCAACTCCAGGCACATTTAAGGGAGGTGAGAGGCACCCAAGTGTCACGTCAGACCATTCGAAACCATTTGAAACTACAAGGGTACCTGACCACACCACCAGGCACAGGCATCATTGTCTTGCACGGGCCAGGGAGCATTTACGCTGGATGAGGGACCAGTGGGCCTCAGTGCTGTTCTCTGATGAAAGTCGATTCACATTGAGCAGAAATTATGGCCGCCAACGATGTTGGAGACGTCAAGGAGCGCGCTATGCATCAGCCACTGTTGTCACCAGACGAGCCTTTGGTGGTGGTGGTGTTACAGTGTGGAAAGGTGTATCTAGTCAATACAGAACTGCCCTACACTTTGTGAATGGTACAGTGACAAGCCCATACTACCTGAATAACATCATTAATCCAGTCATTGTGCCCCTGCATGAACAACACAGGCCTCATTTCATTTCTTCATGACCAACAATGCTCCAGCTCATCGAGGTCGCATCATTAGGGATCGGCTGCTGGAGACTGGGGTACCTCAAATGGAGTGGCCTGCACTTTCTCCAGACCTGAATCCCATAGGAAACCTATGGGATCAACTGAGTCATCGTGTAGAGGCTCGTAACTCTGTACCCCAGAACCTCAATGACCTGAGGATCACTCTTCAAGAAGAGTGGGGTGCCAGGCCTCAGCAGACAATAAGTCGACTTGTTAACAGCATGAGACGTCGTTGTCAAGCTGTAATTGATGCTCAAGGGCACATGACAAGTTATTGAGACATTGACATTTTTTGTTGTGGTAAACCCACCACTGTTGTTGGCTTTTGTTTCAATAAATTGTTTGAGATGAGGAAATCACCATTGCATGCTTCTACTTACAGTAAATGCCCTACTTTCATGATATAATATCACTGTAGCGTGAACTTTTTACATTTTCCATAAATTTTACCCGAAAGCCAAATATCCCTAACTTTTTGTGAGTAGTGTATTACTCCCGCTTCTTCCCTCTCTTTTGTTTCCTTTCCTTTCCCACCCAGCAGAAGGGAATAACAGTACACCTGTCTTCTAGCGAGATGCAGATCTCAGTAGCTCTGGTTTCTCTTTTCTCCCTCCTCTCTCTCATCAGCGCTGACGTTGTGACCCGCTTCAAGGTGAGTTGCCTTGAAACCCGCTTGGTAAACATTTTTACCCCTGTGCATTGGTTAACCCCAAATGAGAGCTGAGGCTTAAAGTGTTTTGTGGCCACAATGGGCACAATTTCTTTCTCCATTTTCAGGATGTGCCAGAGTGCATGGAGTACTTCTACCGAAGTGGGGGGCGGCCACCCCTGATGTAGCCGCATCTGCCAGCGCTTTGTCAATAGGTAACCTGTTTTTCTACTACTACTAACTAATCTACTTTCTGGATGTTCAAACACTGAATTTTGTTGGACTGACCGCACTGAAAACGACAATTGTCAGACCTCTTTTATAGCTGAATTGAACTAAATTGTTACCTCAACGTTAGACTCCATTTTCATAGGGTGTTTGAGTGATTTTGCCCTCCCCTGTACTGTTTATTGTATATACAAACGAAATGTCGGAAGGCGCATCAGAAGATAGAAAGAGGTTTTGCCATCTAATGCTGGTAGTACATGTAAATATTTCCAATTCAAGACAAAATGAGTATCCTGTCAAGGGATGCACAGCTGCTACTACTAACTATTAACATTACTCCCCTATCTGCGTGCACCTAGGTACCACTTTGCCACTCTGTACGACCCCCACCACCGTATCGCTGTCTACTCAGCCTATCACTTCCAGCCCAGCAACGGCGGAGGCAGAGAGAAGCGCTGGTTTGTTGAGCCTCAGGTTGGCTATGAAAGATCTTCTGCCTAGATTTCCTTTTCTTTATCTGGGTGTTTTGGATACGAGGATCCGTATCATCATGTCCCTGTGCAGTTGGTGAACTCGTCCTGGCAAGCAGGGATGAAGACCGGCGAAAAGTTGGGGAAAGACCACCCTGGAGTCTACCAGGGGGAGAGACAGGCCCCGACGAGGACTACAAAAACTTTGGCTTCGACCGTGGACACCTCAACCCCAATGGACACCATGCAGGTCCCTACATGAACCTTCACTTCCTCTTCTCCACCCTACCCTCCTGTCACGTCTTATCCACGTCCATCTAATGGCAATGTCGTTACCTATACATCTTAAATAACTAATCCTGTGTCTATTTATTTACCGCTCTTCCCCCTCTGTTTTTCTTGCAGTCCCGAACCGTAGTGCCACCTTCACCCTGACCAACGTGGTCCCACAGAATGCCAAGCTGAACCAGAACGTCTGGAGGATGTACGAGGCCGAGCTCGCTAACCTGTTCCGCGCCAAGTGCTCCAAGGCCTACGTTCTGGTCGGTCCGTGGGCACACAACTGGATCGGCAAGAGCCAGACCAAGAGGGTGAACGTCCCTGACTAGCTGTGGAATGCATACTGCTGCGTGGACAACAACGGCAAGCCCGTCCAGAGCGGGGGCGGCTTGGCCAGGAACACCAAGAAAAACTTGGTGAAGGGACACTCTCTGGACGGGCTGGGCAAGTTCCTCAAGAAGTTCACCAATAAGCCAGTAGGGGAGCTGTTTTACAACAACCGCATCTAATTGGTTGATAAGTGTTGCAGATAGGTCCTTAATTATTATCACGTATTACACATGACTTAGAATCAAACATGTTCTTTGATATTGGTTACAGTGATAACATTTCAGTTTCATACTGTGACAGTGGTGTAAGATATCACGCTGTTGTGACCATATTACTGTTAACATTCAATCACAAATAAATGGTGGTGTTGGCATACAAATTGCGTTGGAGGAGCAGAGTGACATTATTTATGCATTTATGCATTATTTATTCATAGGTATTTTCCAAATACTTGTCAAATAAAGATAGAAATAATTTGGATGAATAGCTAACAATTGAACGATGACTAAAGAGCACAGTTAGGTCCTCTTTCCAGAAGTTGTTGACATTGGTCAACCAAGGAAATGAATGAGGAAGTACTTACAAAATAATAATCTATGCAAAATACCTCCAAAAATATTACTGAGATGAAAGCGTGTGAACTTTTTGAGCTGAAGCTACCTAGAGTGGGGAGATGAACACTCAACAATGGTTGTATATGTGGCGTACACCTTCTCAACAAATGCTCTCTGTGCCGGCGGGCCCCGAAAACGTCATTTGGATGGTGTGTGGTAGGCAAAACTGCCAGTTACATTTCCATGAAACACAAAAAACATTGGTGTATTTCTATGACTAATTACAATTTCAGGGGTTCTATTTTTCCGATGCATTCCTGGTACATGAACTCATCACTCTTTCACAGAGACTCGACTCGACGTGGTGGACTAAAGTTTTTTTGTGTTTTTTCATGAATCGGGCAAAGTCGTGGGGACCAAAGAGATAAAAAATATCAATCTAATAGATCCACAGACATATAACCGGTAAGAAGGTTAATAAACACAAACATGCCTAGTCTGAACTTCTAACCACTACGGAGCGACAGTCTCCCACTGGACATGGTATGATGACGTCATAAAGCGTCAGACTTTAAACCTCATCTCGTTCCATTATTTTTCGAACGTTGGTGTGTCGGAGACGCTAGACCACCTGGATACTTGGAGTCAAATTTGGTCGGTTTTTCACTAATATCTGCTCCGTATGTGGATGATTTGGATGAAAGTTGAACGGCCAGATCTTTGCGACATACTGGTTCAAAGAGATGTCAACCGTGTTCGTAGCTTCTGTCATTGTTCTGTTCCAGATAGTTTTAGACCAAAATCTTTTGAAAGAAATTGTCAAACAATAACAAAAGGGGATCATAAGGATAAACTATCTTTTTTTTTTTAAGAAGAAGAATCTTTAATTGTCACACAGCGCAACCACAACACATGCATTCATGCAGTGACGGCGTCAAACACACACACACACACATGCTTGAAATGGTGGCTGGTGAAATGAGTCCTCTGGATCTGACCCATCCTGGCTTATCCGTCCTCCCGGGGGCAGCCAGGAGCAGTGGGCAGCATACAACGACACACCCGAGGTCCTGGTTCCAAATGGCCATCGCTGGTCAGACGAGGATATTGTACATGTTTTTGGTGAGAGTCCTTACTGACGTTACATGGTGGAAACCCCATGTGAGCACGGGGAGAACATGCAAACTCCACACAGAAAGGACCATAATTGGGAGATAACCTGCCGGAGCACGGTGTCAACAGTGCCCTAGGTGAGAATCGAACCCAGGACCTTCTTGCTGTGAGGCAGCAGTGTTTTGGCTACATATATATTTTGGCAGTCAGGAACAGTTTACTGCTGGACAGGAATAATGATGTCGACGACCTGACCCTTCTCCAGGGACTTCTCCATCTCCACCAGAAGCTGTCATTACCTATACATCTAAAATAATTAATCCTGTGTCTATTAACTTACCGCTCAGAGTGACATAATTTATGCATTTATGCATTATTTATTCATAGGTATTTAAAAAAAAATTGTCGAATAAAGAGAGATATAATTTGGATGAATAGCGAACAAGTGAACAATGACTAAACAGCACAACAAGTTCCTCTTTCTGGAAGTTGTTGGCACTGGTCAACCAAGGAATTGAATGAGGAAGTACTAATTTACTGAAGAGAGAGGGAGAGAGGGAGGGAGGGAGGGAAAAGCAGGTGAACGGTGAGGCAAAGTTGTGTTTAAAAAGGCCAGATCTGTCCTAAGCTTTCCGTGGAGGTGGACAGGTCTCCAGGTGAGCACACACAGAAACACACAATTAATCTTGTTATTGCTCCTTCACACCATGCAAAAACTGAAATATATGCATTTGTTATATGAGTTTTCCTTGAATACCATATACTACCCTTTCCTTTTCTCTCCTCCCACTTCTCCTCTCTCTTTTGTTTCCTTTCCTTTCCCACCCAGCAGAAGGGAATAACAGTACACCTGTCTTCTAGCGAGATGCAGATCGCAGTAGCTCTGGTTTCTCTTTTCTCCCTCCTCTCTCTCATCAGCGCTGACGTTGTGACCAGCTTCAAGGTGAGTTGCCTTGAAACCCGCTTGGTAAACACTTTTACCCCTGTGCATTGGTTAACCCCAAATGAGATCTGAGGCTTAAAGTGTTTTGTGGCCACAATGGGCACAATTTCTCTCTCCATTTTCAGCCACAGTGCATGGAGTTCTTCTACCGAGGCATGGTGCCGATTTGGGGGGAGGCCACCCCTGATGCAGCCCGCATCTGCCAGCGCTTTGTCAATAGGTAACATGTTTTTCTACTACTACTAACTAATCTACTTTCTGGATGTTCAAACACTGAATTTTGTTGGACTGACCGCACTCAAAACGGCAATTGTCAGACCTCTTTTATAGCTGAATTGAACTAAATTGCTACCTCAACGTTAGACTCCATTTTCATAGGGTGTTTGAGTGATTTAGCCCTCCCCTGCACTGTTTATTGTATACACAAACTAAATGTCGGAAGGTACATCAGAAGATAGAAAGAGGTTTTGCCATCTAATGCTGGTAGTACATGTAAATATTTCCAATTCAAGACAAAATGAGTATCCTGTCAAGGGATGCACAGCTGCTACTATTAACTATTAACATTACTCTCCTATCTGCGTGCACCTAGGTACCACTTTGCCACTCTGTACGACACCCACCACCGTATCGCTGTCTACTCAGCCTATCACTTCCAGCCCAGCAACGGCGGAGGCAGAGAGAAGCGTTGGTTTGTTGAGCCTCAGGTTGGCTATGAAAGATCTTCTGCCTAGATTTCCTTTTCTTTATCTGGGTGTTTTGGATACGAGGATCCGTATCATCATGTCCCTGTGCAGTTGGTGAACTCTTCCTGGCAAGCAGGGATGAAGACCGGCGAAAAGTTGGGGAAAGACCACCCTGGAGTCTACCAGGGGGAGAGACAGGCCCTCAACGAGGACTACAAAAACTCTGGCTTCGACCGTGGACACCTCAACCCCAATGGACACCATGCAGGTCCCTACATGAACCTTCACTTCCTCTTCTCCACCCTACCCTCCTGTCACATCTTAGCCACGTCCATCTAATGGCAATGTCATTACCTATACATCTTAAATAACTAATCCTGTGTCTATTTATTTACCACTCTTCCCCCTCTGTCCTTCTTGCAGTCCCGAGCTCTAATGCCACCTTCACCCTGACCAACGTGGTCCCACAGAACACCAAGCTGAACCAGAACGCCTGGAGGATGTACGAGGCCGAGCTCACCGATCTGTTCCGCGCCAAGTGCTCCAAGGCCTACGTTCTGGTCGGCGCCATCCCGTCGGCACACAACTGGATCGGCAAGAACCAGACCAAGAGGGTGAACGTCCCTGACTACCTGTGGAACGCATTCTGCTGTGTGGACAACAACGGCAAGCCCGTCCAGAGCGGGGGCGGCTCGGCCAGGAACACCAAGGACAACTGTGTGGAGAGACACTCTCTGGACGGGCTGGGCAAGTTCCTCAAGAGGTTCACCAATAAGCCAGTAGGGGAGCTGTTTGACAACAACTGCATCTAAGTCATAGATAAGCATTGCAGATGGGTACTTAACTATTATCAAGTATTACACATGACTTAGTATCAAAGATGTTCTTTGATATTGGTTACAGTGATATCATTTCAGTTTCATACTGTGACAGTGGTGTAAGATATCACGCTGTTGTGACCATATTACTGTTAACGTTCAATCACAAATAAATGGTGGTGTTGGCATACAAATTGCGTTGGAGGAGCAGAGTGACATTATTTATGCATTTATGCATTATTTATTCATAGGTATTTTCCAAATACTTGTCAAATAAAGATAGATATAATTTGGATGAATAGTGAACAAGTGAACGATCACTAAACAGCACAAGTTCCTCTTTCCAGAAGTTGTTGACATTGGTCAACCAAGGAAGTGAATGAGGAAGTACATCCAAAATAATTAACTATGCAAAATACCTCCAAAAATATTACTGAGATTAAAACGTGTGAACATTTTGAGCTGGAGCTAGAGTTCGGAGTTGAACACTCAACAATGGTTGTGTATGTGGCCTACACCTTCTCAACAAATGCTTGAATCTCAAAAACAAACTGCTATCAGCTAGATCTTACCCTAACGCAGGGGTCGGGAACCCATGGCTCACCAGCCAATAATGGCTCTTTCGATGATGGTATGTGGCTCGCAGACAATTTTGAGGTAAAATTCTTTCATCACGATTAACAAGTAATAAATAATTATTCTGTGCTATTTTAAAGTAAAACAAGTAAGAGAAATTACAATTCTGAAAATAAAACTCAAAATATTAAATATTCTGATTTATTTGAATCCGTCTGCACCAAAACTAAATTTTCATTGGATAATGCGGTACGTCATGGGTCGTTGTAAGGTCAATAAATAAACTTCCCTCCTTTTCGTCAGATAGCCAGCTAGTAGCTAGCTGCATCGAACTGCATCACTTCCTCGTGAACATTAAGTGTTCATTGCATTCTGCACCAGTCTGCTTTTACACAGCAATGTGCGTAGGTTGTCAAGGGGGAAGGTGCTCAGCTGTTTTGTGGCTTGCCTGGGTGAAATCCGGACTTTTCTCTAAATGAAAGGCGTCGAGCATCTTGAGCTCGCTTACACCGAGTGGCTCCTGCAGTTTCACTATCTCCTGGACATGACTGGACATCTGAACCAGCTCAATGTGAAAATGCAAGGCACAGGAAACACAGTCTTATCCCTTCAACAGGCCGTCACCTACACTTTGAAAGACTGCGAAAATTTAGAGGTGCGTGCTTAGCAAGTGACCCCACTCAACATTTTGATCTCCAGCAGCCAACTGGCTTTATGTCCAAACTCCTGCAGTCATTCAAAGCTGGTTTAGAGAATTTTGTGAGCGCTCTATTCTTTTTAAATTCATCACTCAACCACGCGAGTGTGCAGCGGACAAAGCCGACCTGACATGCATCCCCAGGGTCTGCATCAGAGACTTGGAGCTGGAAGTTGCTGACCTGAAGGCTTCAGACATGTGGGTGAGTCAGTTCAAGTCACTGAATGGAGAGTTGGAAAGACTCTGCTCGCGTGATGGCGAGTAGAGCTGGCAAGTGAACGCAAGTGGACAGAAATGAAAAAACTTCAACCTGAATACCAGCTGATTCTTAAAACTTGGAACGAGCTTCCCGTCGCATACCACGCAATGCAGCGTGTGAGTATTGCCGTATTGACCATGTTTGGCTCTACATACGCATGTGAGCAGTCTTTCTCGAGCCTTTGAAACATTAAGAGCAACCTATGCTCACCTTGAACTGATGGAAGCCTCAACGCAGCGTGAAGCTTAACCTCAGCATCAGCAAAACCATGCAGCACCACAGTCGCATTAATGGTAAAAAGTATTTCATTTATTATTGGTTAGCTACAGTATAACAACAATATTATTAAGAATAAGGAGAAGTTTAGTATATATAGCGCTTTTAGTAGTACTCAGAGACGTGTTATACGTTAAAAATGTATGTCTTACTTAAACAATGCACGCATTAAGTTGCATTCAATTTAATTAAATATTACATGGCTCACAAGGAAATACATTTAGGAATATTTGGCTTTTACACAATACCCTTCAGAAGAGATTGCAATCGGTGCAGATAGAGATGAGAGATGCAGATCAAGTGTGAAGTGCATTTTACCAAATTCAATTACAATCTCAGCCAATCAAAATCCATGCCTGTCAATAACAGTAAAGGTCTCCTTCACTGTTTACAATGAGGGCTCCCATCACTTGTCATCATTTTTATTTTCTCGGTTAATTGCAAAGTTACTGCTTAGGTTTAATTGAGTCACAACTTGACAACTTTTTTGCAAATCTAACTATAAAGGATGGAATCTCTGTCTGTCTGTCTGTCTGTCTGTCTGTCTGTCCTTTGATTATCTAGACAACCATTTATCCGATGTACTTCACACTTGGCGGGCGTATTTCTGCGGACCCAAGAACGTGCAGTGTCGAATTTGGCGCATGAATTTGGACATGATACGTGTTATATTTATAAACTTTGAGCCAGCAGGGGCGGGGCTTCAGGGCTCTGGGACTGAGTCACAAACATTGGGTTTCGTCCGGTGTTTGACTTCAACTGGCAGTTTAATCTTCCACTGTGGAACACAGGACTGAATTGTTGACATTTTGTTAAACTGTGCCATTCAAATGTCTTTGAAATTTTGAATGGGCATGCGCTAGTTATAATAATAAATATAGCAGGCAGCAACACACAGGGTTCAGTTTAGTTATGTTAGATACTTTCGAAGGTTCCGAGGTTCCCGAATCTGTGCTCTGTGATTATATGCGAGGACGCTTGGAACAAATCGAGGGACTCGCTCCTACCCCAGAATCTCTCTTTAATCACTCTCCTTTTGCGGGGATGGGGGCCGTGCCGGGCTCGAATTTGGAGGAGTGCGAGTTTGAGTTCAAATTGGCTTTTTAGGAAAATCCTCTGTGTCATCTCCATGTGGTATCATCCCCACTGCGTGCTGCCTGGCCGGAGAGCGCCGTGGCCGAGGAGAGAACGGAGGAAGAAGAAAGAAGAAGAAGAAGAAGAAGAAGAAGAAGAAGAAGAAGAAGAAGAAGAAGAAAAAAAAACAGTCTTTATTTGTCACACAACACACCACACTACAACACATGCTTGCACACACACACACATGCACATGCTTTGGATGGTGGTCGGTGAAATGGATCCTCTGCATTTGACCCATCCTGGCTTGTCCTTCCTCTGGGGGCACAGCCAGGAGCAGTGGGCAGCATACGTGGACGCGCCCGGGGACCAGGTGATAAGTGTCCATTGCTGGTCAGACGATGATGGGTGCATGTTTTTGAGGGGGGTCCTTACTGACGTGAGGTGGAGGAAACCCCATGTGAGCACGGGGAGAACATGCAAACTCCACACAGAAAGGCTACTATTTGGGAGATAACCCGCCGGAGCACGGTGCCAACAGCGCCCCAGGCAGGAATCGAACCCAAGGAAGCCCCATCAAGCCCCGTCACTCCTGCTGTACGATTGGCTGTTTGCGTCACATGGTTGTTTCTATGCTCCGTACAATTGGCTGTTCATGTCACATTTTTGAAGTGACGTATTTACAGAGGTTCGCTTATTTATGGCGGTTTATGAAGGTAATCAAATTTCATAATCAGAATCCGCTTTATTCGCCAAGTATGTACACATACATACAAGGAATTTGACTCCAGTTTTTTTCCTTTCTCTCAATGTACAAACATGGACTAGACATGCTGTACAGCTGAAACAAAAACAAGCTAAAACATGAACATTTAACTAGATTATACAGATATAGATGTACATACATTTATATATATATATATATATATATATATATATATATGTATATATTTATATATACAGTATATATGTGTGTATATATATATATATATATATATATATACATACACATAAAAACAACAGCAGTGAAATTGTAGCAGGAAGTCATTAGTGCAATGGTGCAGAGTGCAAAGATGCTGGAATAAATATGGGATAATTAACAGGTTACTTTATTTACATGAGGTAGGTGGACTTGACATAATATGCATATATACAATGTACAGTATGTACTCAGTGTTCTGGTTTATATTGACAACGAAAATTAAGTATTCATCAGAGTGAGAAGAAGCTGTGGGAAGAAGCTGTTCTTGTGTCTGGTTGTTTTGGTGTACCGTGTTGTATCCAGGGTGTCAGGGGTAAAAAGTGATGTTTCCTGCACGTTTCCTGACTCCAGACACGTACAAGTCCTGAATGAGGGGCAGGTTGGCACCAATGATTTTCTCTGCAGTCTTGACAGTCCGTTGTAGTCTGTTCCTGTCATGATTGGTGGCCGAACCAAACCAGACAGTGATGGAGGTGCAGAGGACAGACTGGATGATTGCAGAGTAGAACTGGATCAGCAGCTCCTGAGGCAGGCAGAACTTCCTCAGCTGGCGCAGGAATTATATCCTCGGCTGGGCCTTTGAGATGGCTGTGTTGATGTTGGGTGTCCACTTTATGTCCTGGGAGATTGTGGATCCCAGAAACCTGAAGGATTCCACAGCAGACACAGTGCTGTTGAGTATGGTGAAGGGGGACAGTGTCGGGGGGCTCCTGAAGTCCACTGTCATCTCCACAGTTTTAAGCTTGTTCAGCTCCAGGTTGTGCTGATCGCACCAAAGGGCCAGCTGTTCAACCTCCCGTCTGTATGCAGACTTGTCACTGTCCCGGATGAGGCCGATGACTGTTGCGTCGTCAGTAAACTTTAAGAGTCTTGTTAACAAGCGGGACTCCTGAGGTACAGTCGTTGGTGTAGATGGAGTAGAGCAGAGGGGAGAGCACACATCCCTGGGGGTGTCAGTGCTTATGAACCGGGTGCTGGATGTGGTTTTCTGCTGTCTCCTGTATGTCAGGAAGTTAGTGATCCACTGGCAGGTGGGGGCTGGCACAGTGAGCTGGGTAAGTTTGGAGCGGAGGATTTCAGGGACGATGGTGTTGAATGCCGAGCTGAAATCCACAAACAGGACCCTTGCGTATCTGTCCCTGGCGAGTCGAGGTGTTGAAACCTAACCCACTACACTATGTGTACCACACACTATGTGTACCACAATTTAATTTACGTAATTTTAGTGGTGACTTCTTTCCTTGGATTACATTTTCGATAGGTTACTGTGGTGTGATGATGGTCGGGTTTGAGCAGCCACACCTGACCTGGATCTAGGTGATTGGAATCAGAGTGGTCAGTTACCTGTTAATTGGTCTAACGTCAACTCGACGTGGTCACAAGTTCCGAGGACTAATGTTTTTTAGTGATTTTTCACGAATCCGGCAAAATAATGGGGACCAAAGAAATAAAATATCAATCGAACAGATCCACAGACAGTTTGTAATCTCTAACCACTACAGAGCGACAGAGTCTCCCACTGTACATAGTACCATGACGTCACAAAGCATCAAACTATTTTTCAAATGTTGGGGTGTCGGTCAAATTTGGTCGGTTTTTCACTAAAATCTGCTCCGTATGTGGATTGATTTGGATGAAAGTTGACTGGTTCAAACAGATGTCAACCGTGTTCGTAGCTTCTGACATTGTTCTGTTCCAGATAGTTTTAGCCCAAAATCTTTTGAGAAAAATTGTCAAACAATAACAATAGGGGATAATAAAAATACACTATATTTTGGCTACGTATTTATTTTGGCAGTCAGGAACAGTTTACTTCTGGACAGGAATCATGCTGTCGATGACCTGACCCTTCTCCAGCGACTTCTCCATGTCCACAAGGAGCTTGACGCCATCCACCACCATCTGAACCAGCGCCACCTCTGAGATGCCCAGTCTGTCGGCGTTGGAGATGTCGAACACTCCGCCCACGGCAGCCGTGTCCACGCCACCTGAGATGGATAGTCAGTGGTAAACAGTGAGAAACAGACACAAACTACTGGTCTTGGCTCAGAAAGCAGTTCCCACAAGAAAAGACACAAGCCAGCCGATAAACGTAAGCAAATTAAATATGAAAAAAAAAGTAATCTATTGAATCTGATGCCCAAGACCAGATGACCAATATGGTGACCAAGGCCCTAGAATTGAATTTGTGGAGTACTCGATTCTAATTGGCCAAAAGTGGTGATCAGCGGCCAATTATTTATCAATAATGGCCGCTGTCTGTTAATAATGACCGTTGTCACATGCAACCATTTTTCCAAGGGAACAATTTTTTGCGGTTGCGGATGCAAGATTTTACGAACAATAGCTTATTTGAGGACACTGTGAAGGGGTTTTTTTGACCGGCGATTATGTAATAATTGTGACAGGGCTACCCAGCCGACATGATATGCTCTCCGTACCGGTGCCACGCTTTTGGAGCCTCAGTCTCTTGAGGATGTCTTCAAATTTGGAATGTTTGCTCATGTTGGGCAGCTTGACGTGGACGCCGGCGCGCAGCCCTGTGCCCAGGTTGGAGGGGCAGGTCAGAATGTAGCCCAGGTGCTCATTCCACATGAACGAGAAACCCTTCTCTTTGAACAAGGTCTCAATCTGGGAAAAAAAAAAGTAATTTGTGTCATCTTTTCAAAAAAGCTAAATAGAGCCAGGAAAAGCACTCATACTGTATTTAGTTGTTTTAGACTGTCATAATGCAACTGGCTGGACTACGATCCATGTATGTGGCGTGGAGGAACCTAAATGCCATCTAAAATGGACAGTTTTCCCATTAACCAACCTGTGTGAGGCCCGTGCAGAATCGGGTGAAGACCTCCTTCATTTTGCCTCCGTTCTGCATGGAGATGACTCGTAGGTGATCCTCCTCATTCACCCACACCAGGAACGTCTTTTGAAGGTTGTGCCTATAAAAACCAGAACAAACCAAAGTTACTGATAAATCTAAAAAGGGGCAGGCTGTGTGACGCAAATACTTACTCAACAGAATAATCACGTTTTTATGAATCGTTCCTCACTTTTTTTTTTTTAGAAACTAACAATGTTTTACATAAAAAAAAACGATTCCTGCCGCATGTTTTAAAGGTACAAGGTACCGACCAGATGCCGCGGGCGTCAGGCCAGTCGCGGGCCATCCCAGAGGCCAGCAGTAGAGGAGAGACAGGTTTGTCGAACAGGAAGTGGTCATCGATGAGCTGCTGCTGCTGGGCCTCCGTCATGTTCTTCAGTGCGTAGTACTTCCCCTTCAGGTCTCCGGTTAAAGAGGACAAAGCTGGAGGAACATGGAAGACATTTTAAACATCTGAGCAAGGTCCTGGAGGAGTGGTTAAACACAGGGGCCACTTTTTTCACTTTCATGAGTTTATAGTTATTAATGGATGATAACATTGTTGGGCACTGTGTGGTTAATTCTGATTTCCTCTACTTCTTTTACCCAAAATACCATCATGGCCAGTGACAGCAGTAAACACCATCCTTGGTCAGTCCAGCTCCAACTGGACACATTTCACCTGCTGTGTTAGCCAATCATCTCCTTCATCTACAGAGGAGGAAGTGCTGTGTTCTCTACCTTCGATGGCGAGCTTCTCAACAGCACGGCGCTCCCCGCGGCTGCAGTGTGGCGGCAGGCAGAAGCCCCGGATACTCCTGCCGGTTCGGACACGGCAGCTCAGGACGTAGTTTGCATCCAGGTCATCACCACCCTGGACACACACACACAAACACACACACACACACACACACACACACACACACACACAAACAAACAAAGATGGACACACACCAGATTAGTTGTGTTGTTTCACTGCCCGGTTGGATCGTTGGAAGCCTTCGGTTACCTTCAGGTTGCTTTGGTTCAGGTCAGTCTGGTGCTTGTCCGTGGGCTTGTAGCCTCTGTGTCGGTCCTCGATCACAGGGTCCAGTAGTTCCTTGAACACCTCGTAAGTCTCCTCGTCTCCAGCCACACATCCCACCGTCATTATGAATGGATGGCCTGGACGGGCAGGCAAAGTTTTCAGCACACACACACTGGGGGTGGTTTCCAAACAGCCTGACTACCCCTTTTGAGTCTAAGAGCATTGGGCTCTTTTTTTTTTTTACCTGGGTTGTCAACTCCAGTTTGAATGACATCATCCAGAGTAAATCCATTGGAAGTCTGCTTGGTCCTCAGCCGCTTGTACATGGATGCAGTCAGGACCTTGGCCATGTGGTTGTTGTGTTGGCTGAGGTCTGGATACTCCAGGTCGGCGTTATAATTCATCTTCAGCTGGTTATGGGTGTTACCGAAGGGCATGACTGACCCCTGCACGATGGATGGAGTGGAGATGGAGAAAACCAAAGTGAACCAAGACGTAGATTGCGCAGAAATATTTACCTGCACACTTTATCGCGACACAATTTTGTCGTTCCACACAATGGGGGGTCCAAAATGCGTTATCTTAAGTCTTCTAAAAGGTGAAACTGTGGGACAGGAGTGCAGAAGATAGTAGATAGTGGCATCGCTATAGTTATGAATTTCATCGTACCTAATATTCTGAGCTCATATAGTGACACGGGCTGCTGTTCAAATTCACACATCGGTATCATTTCATCTGAAAGATGAGAAGCATGTTTTGTTGCTGCGGAATACTACTGCTTCCGGGGGAAGATCCCATTTGTCTCCCCGCTTTCAGGTATTATCAAAAGTGTTTTTGGCGAGAACGTCTATGCCATGTATTACGGTAATAGAATGTTTGAGATAACGTCTAAAACCTATTGCTATTGTTTGCGACCACACCATGAGTGCGTGTTTCTCATCTCCGCCTCCACGTCCCACTTCCGCGTCCCTAACACACTAACACATTCTCCTAATAAAGACAATTGTATTTTACTTAACAAGTATTTTATTGTGCTCCGTTTCCTTATTAAAGGTTTCCTTAAACAAATAAAAACCCTGTGCGAGATGGGGACACTTCCTCAGTCACTCTTTTGCCCCCCCACCCAGCCTCCCACCCCGTTGTGTCCCCCCATTCTACGTGGTCCTTCAGATATGAAAGGAAAAAAGAGATTCGGTGGCGCGGTGTTCTGTGCCAGCTCAGTTGCAATACTTCTCAAGTTGATGCCTTGATCAAAAGGTGCACTAGAGCACAACTACCTGTGATCTTTGCAGTAAGAAAAAAAACAACCCTGCAGATGTATGTGACAAATAATCTCTCTTGAACTTGAACTTGAACTTGAGATCAGAATTTATAGGAGAACTGGCTCCTGGTTGAACAGTAAGGTACAATCTGACATTCCTTCTACTAGAGCTGGGTTGGAGGGGGGCTTATTGGACTGCTAATAATTGATACAAGTTATAAGCTTGTAAAGTTTGTTACCCAAATAGTACAGACAAAAAGTAATTGAATTTGCCAGCTACCTTTGCATTTAACTAGAATAACTAGAGAATTACCAGAGAAAATCATATTTTCATATGCAATTAAAGGATGCTTGTGGTGACTTAATTTCATTGCCATTCATTATATAGTGTATGTGTATGTATGTATAATGTATGCATAGCCTTATGTATAAGGCATCCGTGACGACTCCCCCCCGCATAGACATAGCCGTAGATTTCTCTGCGACATTCTATTTTTTTTTAATAGGAAACCTCTTGGGCGCACTTTTGACACACTCAGTGGAATATTCTGTAACTCGCTGGCCAAAACCTCCCACAAAGTTATGGCACACCCGTTGGGATCGAGCCGGTCGTCTTGGTGCATTTCGCGTGTATTCAGCTTGAGAACCGTGGGGGGAGTAGCGTGACGCAATATGGCTTTGAAAGTGTGCGGCTGCTAAGCGCTCTTATAATTTCTCAACAGAACAGAACATACCCATTTCTTTCATTGTAAATAATTCTACAAGAAATATGTAGTTAGCGATCACCAGATATAGAAACGTTAACAAGCTTTCGGTGTAATGTTATAACGACACAGCGTGTTTCCAGGTCAAGGATGAATGGCTGTCTGCTCTTCACACGTTACACAACCGCGTTAATGTTAGTCAAGACTTCTAATCTGCTTCAGCGTCGTGTAAACACATTTGTAGGTGGTAAGTTTAGTTGCTGCTCTACCACGTTGAAATGTTGGTGTGACATTTCTGAGGTTACCATTAAGATGGTTTTGTGAACCCCAATAACCAGTGTGTAAGCTTATTTATTTTTAATTTTCAAGAAACCCAACGTGAACCCATAAACTTTTAGCACCGCAATCCTTGTCACTTTCGGCTACGAAACAATATGAATATATCAATAAAATATAAATGTCAAATTTTGACTGGCATTGATGGCAGCAGGTTAACTACACATGGCAGAGCTAAGGCTTCAACAAGGACAGTTAAAAATAGACTACTCCTGGCGATATTGCAAGTGTGCGGGCCATGTATGTGTGTGTGCGTACGTGCGTGTGTGTGTATATGTATGTAACTTCTTCTTCTTTGGCGTAAAGTGACGGCAGGGGTGAGGGGTCTTTAGTGATGGCAGGTCTCCAAACACCCAGCTTTATAGGGGGGGAGTTGCTACGTCACAAAGACATCACATGACCTTGCACCCGCCCAGTTGCTGCAGCTACCGAGGGGGCGGGGCCATGTTGGAAATTCCCCTTAATTATGTTTAACATGGGTTTCCAAGACGATCTATTTATCCATCCATCTATATATGTGGCAGGTCTGTGTGTGTTTGTGCCCCTTGTTACTATAGCAACTGAGGTTCAAAGGCCAACTGTTGTCTTAGTAACTGCACCTGTATCTGTAAAATACTAGTCTCCCATTGACAGCATGAGCATAATAAGCCGTCTGCAGAATACTTTAAAGACAATTTCCACCCATATTATAAACTGTAAAAATTGTATACGTTGCATATAAATGTAAATGCTAAGTCTTCATACCAAATGGTCAATAAATTACAGTAAATGGCTTAACAGCATCTCTACCAGAATCTGCACACCAAATACGACACAAAGACACAGGATCCAATGCACACCAGCTCCGATCCCAGTGACATATCTATTTATTATAACGTAAGACAGAGCAAATCAAGCATTTTGCATGTCACAGCTTTCTTCTTCTTTGCTTCTGCTGGCTATAAGTAAATAGGTTCCATATGATTCAAATATAAAATACAAATCCAAAGCCTAATTAAACACCCCTGTTATACTGTGACAGTATAGTAGTCGTAGCACATTTGAAAAACATCAAGTATATTGTGGAATATATATTCATATATCATATTATTATAATGGGGTTATTACAATAAACAATTGGTGGATTCACTTAACCTGCATGAATTTGGGGCTGTAAATAAAAAATAAAAAATAGAGTAGAAGGATAGTCAATTTTATATGGAACGTCCGATTTAGGACTCCATATTTTGGTAATTGATAGAATTGATCATAACCTAATTCCTAACCCAAATCAGTTTGCAACACAATATAAAGCACCATATATTAAAACAGCCAAGTATCTGTGCATTCTTCAAAGTATGACTTTTTTTGGTATTTTTATTCCAGAATGATGAGAATAAAATGACAGAAAAATTACAATGATAACCGTCCCCCATTGAAGAAATACTTTAACCATAATGACCACTAAACTGCCTGAAATCTGTCCCCCAGCAGCAGTGTGCCGCTTACTGATGCTGGACCATGGGGTGGTCCCCCCATGGGGGCAGGCTGCGGAGTTCTTCCTCGGTGGTAGGTTCAATGGGCCAGCCCCAGGCCTTGAAGAACCCGCACAGGTTCTTCCCCACGGTGTTGGAGAAGGTCTGGGCGTACAGGTTCATTTTGCCTTTGTTGTCCCCGGGGAAGTTGCTCATAGTATGATAGGCCGCAAACACCTTCTTGAAGGCCTCCCAGCCAAATGCTTCCTGAAGCTGGAGGAGCAAGATGAAACATTTTACCGAATCTTGAACTCTACCTTGATCTGTTGGCTAGAGAACAGGTTCCTCAGGTGATAGGGAGAACAGCTGCCTCTTACCTGCAGATACATATCCAGGGCCACCCACATGCTCCAGCTCTTGAGGTCCTTGCCTCCCTTAATGTATTCTTCTCGGCCACGTGCCCTTTGCTCGGGGGTCACATTCGGATGGGCCTGCATGGGTCACATTTACAGGTCGCATTTACCACATCATAAACCATAAGGTTCAAAATTATAGGCAGATTAAAAAAAGCATCCCTGTCAAGTTTCCTTCATCAAAACTGTTCTTCACCTTTGTCCTGTGGACTCCCAGCACCTCTTCGCTGACGTACACCGACCACAGGTTACACGTGCACTCTGTGGTGTGTGGCGGGAACTCCCAGCAGCCTCTCTGCTGGTTGTGTCCCAGCTCATGGATGGGGCCCCAAAGGCCCTTGCTCCTGGCAGCCTTTGTGTCGACCAGTTCAGGCGCCACAGACGAATACATCATGACGGGGTAGCCTGCATGCATCCACCCTAAACAAAGAGATGGAGAAAGGAGAAAGTGCTTATGCAAACTTGTGGCTGCATGTGGCAATGCATTGATAATCAATGTAGAGAGAAGAGATATCCCTCCTCATATTTGCAAGCCTTTTCCTGAAAGGCAAGGAGAGAGACAAGACAGAGGATAATCGGGCGAATTCACAAAAGGATTGCGCGGCTTTTGCTGCCACTAAACCGCAAATAACAAAAAAACACACGGGGAGACCCCCAACGGAGAACTGGCAACGCACAACTGGGATTTTGCGATCAGACGCAACGGGTCTCCGAGTTATGTGTCCGATTACGGAGAGACCCCATTGGGAGACCCCGTTGCCTGTCACGAGCACCCCGTTGGGGGTCTCCCCGTCTAACGCTCCCTCCCCCAGCGGGCGCCGGACCATTTCCATTATTTTCAAATCCCAATGTTGACAGGTATGCTTATTAATCACACAGCAGAGTGGATTGAGGCACCGCAACCTTTTTATTTTTATCTTTTTGGCACGCCGGTAAGATGGACAGTAAGTTGACGCTGAGAGCGGGTGAAAAACTGACACGCGACTCATGGTGCGATAAGCGGCCGCAATACATTCTTTGAGAATTCGCCGCTCACCGTGGGAAATCTGCACGTCGGCCACAAAGCGCTCTTTGCGGGGGAACTTGTGTGGGACGGAAGCCAGGTCAGCGATTCCCCTCATAATGTCGTCCCAGAGCGCCGCCACCTCATCGGGGCGCTCCAGGCCTCGGATGGCGTCCGACGGTACCGTGAGGATGATGTTGTCGAACTCCAACTCCGCCCAGGGGGCCGGCGATGCGCGCGCGGATGCCCAATCTGTGGGTGTTGTAACACCTGGAAGACAATTTGCATTTTTGGAGACATGGAACTGGTTTTCTCAGGTGGACATAAATACGTAAACATTTAAGAAGGTATGGAGATCAATATCTCAACAATGTTATATATTTTTACATTGCAAATTCTTTAACCTTGAAATGCACAACAATACACCATCTTATAGTATGAAAATGTAATCCTTTTATCTATTTAAATGGTAAAAAAATCTAGCTACAGAACTTTTGTAACCTTGTTGTCACCTTGTCATGGTCTACATTCTTTTTTAAACCCCATCCTTGGCAATGAAACCCCAAAAAACGACACATATGTTTTGTAACACCTTACTTTCTATATTAAGTAAATGAGTTTGTTTTAATGTGGGGAACATCGTAATGTACAGCTATGGTTCCCCAACCCTTCTGTCTCCTCAAATCAATTTGAGAGGTATTCAAAAGAAATACTGAAATGTCTGAAGCCAGCTGGTAGTGGCGGATGTGGCCCCACCAAATCAAAACAAGACTGGATTTGGGCTTTCGCTTTTCGCTGCTGCTGAAAATAACAGGAAGCTGATCAAACAACCCTTGGGACTGAGGAAAAGAGGGCAGAGCTAATTTTTGTAATAAACAAAACAATAGAGAAAATCCTGTCATGTGACCATGGGGTCTCTACTATTAACTGCTGATTACAACTTGTGGCAACACTGAAGCTTAATTATACATCAAGGATAAAATGACTACTATTTGTAATAATTTCTAATGCTTTCATGCAACTCGACGTGAATTATGATCTCTCATTGAAGGAATTTAGGTTCTAGCATCTGCAAAATAATTGGTTTCATGGCATAGAAATCATAGCAGAGCTACCTTTCTAATCTGGAATTATTAAAATAATAGAAATAACAAATGCAATATTTAATGACAATGCAAAGAGTACCACAGTGTCATAAAATATAAATACAATAAACATAATATAAACTGTTTTTTGTTAGAATATTAAGTTCCTTTACCATGGAGAAGGCACATCACATTTAGTGGGCATCCACACACACACACACACACACACACACACACACACACACACACACACACACACACACACACACACACACACACACACACACACACACACACACACACACACACACACACACACACACACACACACACACACGATTCACCAAACCACCCACTCACCAGACTTGTAGTATGGTGCAAGAACAGAGATCTGCACCGTGACCTCTGCCCCCTTCACCTGTGTGTTGGGCGGGGCCACTAGGTAGATGAGCCCTCCCCACAGGTTGCACACCTGCATCATCTCCGTGGCAATGGGGAAGCACTCGTGGACGCATGGCGCCCTCTTCAGCTCCTTGGCATTGAGATAGTCTGTCTGGCAACCTACCTGGACCTGGTAAGGGAGGAATGTATGAACTAATGGATGGAGTAATGGAGGGGCGGGGAGAGATCGGGCCCCTTGCTACCGGTGTAGGTACCAGATGTGCTCGGTCTGGCAGATCGGCTCGCACGCACAAGTCACAGGGTGAAAGAAACCCTGTGGTGCAATGAAAGTGAGGGTCAGCGCGCGCTGGCTGAGGTGCGGGTGCCGGGTGCACCAGCGGTCCGTCTCATCCACGCCGGCAGGAAAGTGGAGCAGCTACGTTTTGTATGAGCATTATAACCGGACATTTTGACCTGCAAGTTAATAATTTATCATTTCTTTTTTTATAAATTTTACCAGGCCAAAAAAACAATAAATACCGGAGCCAAACATAAAGGAAGTGACAAAGTGCCATAAAGGATAATGCACTTTTGCCGCGGTTTTGAACCCAAACATCAAAGTGACATAGTGCAGGAACAGGTGTTCGGTTGGGTGGGTGGAAATGAAAGAGGTGCCATTCTCCATATTACAAGTCAGTGTACCATGAAAATGACCTTGAAGCTGTTATTTTAAGGTAAAAAATGTACATAGTGTTGCTTTAAAGCTTGCTTTACACCGAATACAACAGACAGTCGATCTGACGGCCACAAGGGGGGAGGATGCGCCTGTCGGATGTGGGTACAGATTAGGTGTGAAGCAAGCGTGGATTCAATTAATTTAAATTGAGTTGGAAGCATTAAATATTTCTATTATGAATTATTTCCCTTTGGTAGTTTGCTGCTGGAAAGGTCATGCAATAAGGAAACAGGAGTATCAACTCTCCTGAAACTTACTTTAATTCAAAATGTTTATCTGGGTTTAAAATTAATGAAAAAAAATCTAGATATTTGTCTTGGTGAGCAGACATTCAAAGTAGCATGAGAGAAAGAATAAAATATATAAAATATGTAATTTTATTATGCCCTGTTAAAAGGCTCACGGCATTCCATCAATGATGAATTATATCATCCAGTTAAAGAGGATGTTTATGGGACGGCGTTACATAAAGCTTTATGACTGTGTGGAAATCATATGGAGAGACTTAATACCAACATCCAGGGATGAAATTCGGTTTGAAGCGACATTTCAGAGAAAGAGATTTCCATTCATTTTAGGTTTATTCTCATTGTTTAATGCTCATTGTTAATTTTGTTTATTCTGGTTTATTATAAGTATTATTTTTTATTTATTTTTTATTTTTTGGTTTATTGTATATTTTCACATTTTTTGTGTCTTCTGGTTCATTTCACTGGATATTCCCATTATTCAGCTGATTCTCAGGTTTATTGCATATTGCCATTTTTGCTTTTTGTTTATCTTCTTATTACTCTATTAATATTATTGTCTATTGTTTCAATGAGAGCTGCTGTGACACCGTATTAGGGATGTATAAAGTATCTAATCGAAAATAATATAATCTATCTAAAAGCTTGCACGCTTACATACCTTCCATCCTTTGTTGAGGATCTCTGTGGGCAGGGCCATGTAGGTCTTCATACCGGGAGAAAGGTAGAGACCTGTGCTGAGCCACTCCTCTCCTCCTGACACACACAGAGCAGAAATGACACCCAAAAGGAGCATGAGACCAGCTACTACATACGGCAGAACCATCTGTACAACATGAGTATGAGGTCCGACCTGCCGTGTTGGCATGGATCTTGATCTGATGGTTGTAGACGACCGGCATGGCGGGGTTGTCCTTGATGAGGTAAGGAAGGAGCGCCTCGGGATTGGAGCAGACCTTGTAGACCTCAGCCCCCACGGTGAGGAGCAGGTGGTCCTTCGGGTTTCTCACCGGACAGCTTTCGCATGCCTGAGTGTGGAGGGACAGGAAAATCGGCCAAAAACAGAAGTTTCACCTGAAAAGGTTTGAGGTTATATGACGTTCTAGATTTGGTCTGAAAATAATATATATATATATAAAATAATAATAATAATAAATAAATAAATAAAGTTCACATAATTGACCACCAGATGTCCCCGTTTAGTCTTTTCTTCGCTATTCATTCAAGTATTTGGTCATTTAAAAGTTGCAATGGAGCCTCTGAGTAAAGTGAACATATAGGTAATGATGGTTGGAGATTGAATATTAAAGCATCATGAGGAAAGTTTGGACAAATACAAAAAAACCCTAACAGGCCAAATGTATGTAAATTTATCTCCTTGATATTATCTTGCTAATATTTAGGCTCAGGAAATCTGGATGTAATGGAGGGTTGTCATTTACAACCCACTAGTGACTGACACACATGCAGCTATGCCCACTGCACCTGAAATGATGCGATGTGGTCAAGTGAGTGAGGAACACAACGTCGTGATAAAGCAAATAACCTAGCAACAAAAAAATGACGCCCACCTCGGGCATGCCTGACTTCATCAGGACGTCTGTGAGCGTTGACACCACCTGTGTGTAGGAGCAGCAGTTGTAAGCCTTCATGTGCAGGTAGGTAGCGCAGTCCTTGCCCAGTCTTTGGAGACACGCCTCCTGCTGGGCGCTGAGCTTCTCGTCCTGGATCACGTGGCCGGCAAAGCAGCGCAGCAGGTCACGGAAGTGGTAGTTGTCCCTGCAAGCCTGGCTGGGATCCGGGGCCTTGAAGCAGCCGGTTGCCACAGTAGACCCCAGCAGGCTCAGACCCATCGTGTTTAGCAGGTTGTTTGCTGGCACGCAGTAGAAGATAAATGAGTAACTTACTATTAAAAACCAAATCGGACCTATTACGATACAATCATTCCATCTATCAGTGTTGTTTACTGCCAAATGCAGATAAATCTACTTTTTCAAAGTATAGTATGGAGGTATAGTATCATACAAGGCTATTAAAGATATACATTTCATACCAGGTACAACAAAGGTGTTTGGTCACAACTGAAGTACAGACCGACAAATGAAAGTACATGCAATGTAAGTAAATAACAAATCTATCAGTACCTTTGTAATCTGTCATTGGATTTTTCCCCGGATGCGACTGGGCCCAGTACCAGGCGTGGCCGCCGATCAGCAGTCCCCCTCCTTCCGCCACAAAGTTCTGGATTTCCTCTGCGTTCTTATCACTGTAGGCCGTACACACAAACACACTCAGGTTCTTCTTGAAGTCCGTCTTCTCACACGTCAATCCCGTTTGGCTGAACAGAGAGAAGGCGTTGCCGAGGCACGGAAGAACGCCAATCGTCCCCTTTCGGCCCTCATCCAACCAATGAAGCGCGTTGTTCCAAAATGGAGCCATTTCCTACGATCAAGACATTGAGATATAGAAATACATTAAATAACATCAACAGAGTGATTTGCTAGCAAAGCACCACAATTACAACCTTGATACATTTTTGGATGCCTTCTTATAAATTCCCTCCTCACATTTCGGCCCAGAAAGCCCTCGTGTGTTATCACAATGACCCGCCCCTGGCCATAGTAGGACCCCGCCAGGAAGGCCTGCCCCTCCGGTGTCGTGCCGATTGGAAAGGACAGTGGGCCGTGAACAAGAACCTCCGAAGGCAGTCCCCCACTATCGATGTTAAACTCTGACACTCCCCGGAGAAGGAACTCTAAATCATCTGTGAAGTCCTTGTCAATCCTAGATGGGGAGATTGGGAGGGATAGAAATGAGCGAAAGTGAGACACAGAGAGGAAACAACAACAACAAAACCGGAAAATAAACAACATGGTTGTCATCAAAAGTTGTTATTTCTTGGACTAGGTTAGCTCTTTGGCTAGTTTGGCTCCTTTAAAATACTGTGATTTGTGTTTAGGATGACATATACACATAACGTCATACCTGTGGCAAAGCAGCTTTTCTGGTGTCAAATCAAAAGTAAAGCCAAATAAAAAATAGTACAACATCTTTAAAAAAAACAGCAAAAACGTACGTCACACCCGGCCAGGAGTATGGGATCTGGGGATACACTGGAAGATACTGGACCTCTCCGTAGTGCTCGGAGAAGTAGATCCCAGCCACGGCGGACACCTTGTTTCCCGGGAAGCCCAGCAGTGTGTTCTCCTTCGGGTGCTGCTGCGCCCAGCTCCAAGCCTGTCCCGCTATCAGCATCCCTCCCCCAGCTTTCACAAACTCGACCAGGCCCTTGACATCTGGAGCAACGCTATAGGCGTCCGACACGTATACACTGACATCCAGGTTCGGATGGAAACCACCTGTCACTTGGACCTGGAAACCGGCTCTGCTGAGGTTATTAGCCACTGACTTGCAACCTTGGTGAATCCCCAGGGAGAGGTTTTCGGATCTGGTGTCTCCCCTCAGCCACGTCAAAGCATTCTCCACCAACGCCGGGAAGGCGGTCAGATATGCCTCGTGGCCCAGGACCACCATCCGTCCGAGTCCGTACAGGGAGGCGGCCATCAGCACCTGGCCTCGGGTGTTCATGGCTAGGGGGAAGGCGTGGTCTCCGATCAGGACTAGTTTGCTGGGAACGCTGGGGCCCCGGAGATCCAGCTCCCTCAAGCCTCTCATCAGGGAGAGGTAGGCCTCCTTGTGTTGGCAATGGGCTGACATGGCGAAGAGATTTGATGTTGGGTGGGAGAGTCCGGTAGAAGGACGGCCAGTGGAAAAGTATGCCTCAATCAGAGGTCTGCTCCGACGGCTGAGAAGGGACTGGGTTTCAGTGCCAAGCGGTGTAGAAACAGTCTACAAGCTGCCCTGCAAGGCAAAATTTAGGGAAGCACAGAATGAATGTAAAATCAATTATCACAAATGGCCTTAGTATTATTTTTCCAGTGGACCAATGGCCTTGACAATGAAAGGTAACTTTCTAAACGGTGCGAGGCATCTTTTATACTATCGTATTTTCATACTATGGTATCTTATGTCACACCTTAGACCAACCTGATTAGATATTTTCTCCCGTAGAACTTTTACTTCAAGGGCAGTCTACCGGGTCCGGTCACTCCACAGCAGGACATACAATAAGTTTGCACAAAAAACAAGCCAGACACCCTACCGCTGGAGAGAAAAGATATAGTGTATTCAAATGAGATGAGAAAGAGAGGAACCTTTATGATTGAAGATATGTACAAAAGATATATAAGATTGCAGCATTATTTATAATTACTAATTGAGATGGCTACAGTAGTAATATTAATATATTAGATATAGCAAGAAAATGTACATGTATGTTTGTTTACCTGAAAAAATGTCTGGATCTCATTCGTGGAGCTGTTTGGAGAAGGAAGTAGCCTCTATTTCCCCTCTGCCCATGTTTATACTTTACTGTGAGCTAAAAGGGGCGGAAGCAAGTCTGGGGTGGATTTAAACAGACAGACACAGAAGTCATCCCAGAACAGAAACCTGTTTAGCGAAGCCAGACAATATGCACATACTTGGAGACCTCTGAATAAATAAGTGTCCATGGGATAAACCAGTTTACAGCTACAACAGCTTGGTTGTTTGATCTTGGACGTGACGTGACAGCAGTTTCTTTCTTCTGTTTATTCCAAAAGGGGTAAAAAGCAAAAAAGCAAAAAAAAAGCGAAAAAAGTAGTGTGCAAAATGAAATGATAAAGGTTAGAATGTTGAAAACCCTGTTTGGACATTTGTTACAGGGTTAAATAAAAGGAATGTGGAGAGTCCACCGTACTTTGGCCAGTACAGTTCATTGCCAAAAGATTAACACTGTTAAAGACCATCCATATGTCACATGGAAAATTGATATTTCCTACCTTTATAAAATATATATTTTTAAAATAAAATAGAAAATAATTAAAATTATTTATTGTATTATTTACTACAGAATTAAAATTTGAACAAGAATTATTCTATTCCGCCAGGTGCATTTATGTAGGCTTACTAGGAATTTGTCATAGTGATTATTGGTGCGTATCTACAGACGTTTAGCATATCAAAAAAGCTTAAGAGTCTGAAAAAAATACACACATATACACAAATAGCTGAAAAAAGCAAAACAAGAATAGTCAAATATATAAAACATACAAAATATACAATACGATCCTATGCACAGCGTAGGTTATTATTATAGGTATAAATTATAATTATAGATAATTCTATGTTTTTAACCGATTGTTACAGTTTGTACAATTGTGTGTGCTCTCCCCTCTGCTCTCCTCCCTCTACACAAATGACTGCACCTCGGGAGACTCGTCTGTTAGACTGTGGAAGTTTGCAGACAACAGAGCAGTCATTGGCCTCATCCATCGTGTTGACGAGTCTTTATAAAGACGAGCAGTTGCACAGATGGCCCTCTGGTGCAATCAAAACAACCCCGAAACTGTGGCGATGACAATGGACTTCAGTAGGAGCCCCAGCATAGCCCCCTCACCCTACTCAACAACACCGTCTGCTGTGGAAACCTTCAGGTTTCTGGGATCCACAATCCCTCAGGAGCCAAAGTGGGCACCCAACACCAACATAACCATCAAAAAGGCCCAGCGGAGGATGTACTTCTTGCGCCAGCTCAGGAAGTTCAACCCGGCCTCAGGAGCTGCTGATCCAGTTCTACTTAATCATCGGTGTCGATCTTCCCTCCATTCAGGACTACACATGTGCCGAGATAGAAAAGGGCCAGGTACCGTTAGTGCAGACCCACAACACCCTGGACACAACGTATCAAAGTCCTCCCCCCTGCTACAGAATACTGCATGCCAAAACAACCAGACACAAGAACAGTTTGTTTCCGCAGGCCATCACTCTGATGAACACTTAAATCAATCACACAGTGTCGGAACAACCCCCTCAACGTGTACCACTTAACACCCACTGGTCTGCAAATTCCAAAAGATATATTTTGTAGTTTGAAAAGTTTTTAACATGTAAATATCATCATTGGCACTATAAATCGAAGCACATTGCATATACTGTACATTCTATTCATGAATATACTGTCATGTCCACAAACCCCATGTATATCAAGTAACCTGTTAGTCATTCCATATGTATTCTAGTATCTTATATATATATATATATATATATATATATATATATATATATATATATATATAATCTGCACAAAACCAGAGTCAAATTCCTTGTATTTATACAGATACTTGGCCAATAAAGCTGATTCTGATTCTCCGTCCCCGAGCAAAGGAACACGGAACTTCAGCACACTTTTATTATATATACTATACCATATATTTGCACGGTCTTCCGTCGCTTGAAGTCTAAAATGTATTTAAACGGAATCCGTGGTAAAAAAAACAAACCGAGGGCATGCTACGTTAAGCGGAACCTCTGCGAGATGAGCCTTTCCACACGGACGTATTTTCCCAACGGACCCGGCGCCGCTGCGCTCAATCCCTGCCCCGTGTCTCTTTATGAACTTTTTTTCATGTCCCGCCATGAACGACTTGTTCCGACTTCCCTGAATAGTTGGAAGAAAGGGCCCTGTTAAAACGGCTATCTTTGAATTAAAAACAAGTATTAATATCTTACGTTAGCCACATAGCGTCCCGTAGACCTGTCTTTGCTCGCTCAGATGCCTTGCTTTCTTGTGAGTGGTTCTGGGCGCCGCGTCACTCTGGCGGACGGACGGGCCGTGATTCTGGGGCGAGGTCCGGAGACCGACGTCGCTGACAAGAAGTGCTCCAGGCACCAGGGTATGCCCGTTGGACGTATAAATACTATCTATATTAAAAATCAATACTATCAGAATATTGTTTCTGATATTACATTTACTTTTTTCTCTAGTGAAGTTGGTGGCTTGTTACAAGGACAAGGATGTACTCGTTACTCAGGTATGAAATAAATAAACAGAGTATTGACGTATTTAATCGGGGGTTGACAGTTGTGAGCTGGGAGTACCTGAATTAAAAGTGTCTTTCTAAGTCATTGGTCATCTAATCCCAAGACCAATGTGTTAGTTACACGCATTGCAAGGTGGCATTTCTTATTATACACAGACTCCGGAGTGTCAAGATGCAGACGGGGTAACTTTTCAGAAACAGTTTCTATATTGCAGGCAAGATGCACACTCCTTTATCTACAGACGGGTGACAAATTAAGGGAAAAACCAGAATAAAAGAGTGGAGTAACATAACATCCAGTGGCGCTGTTACTGTAGGCTGTGGGGGGCATTTTCCTGGCATGGTTGGAGTCCACAATGTCCCCTTAGACCAGGGGTGTCCAAACTGTTTTTCACTGATGGCCACATACAGAAAAATATGCAAAGGGCTGGACCACTCACTAGAGGTGAGGTATATCACCTCAAGTGTATTAAAGTTAGCTAAATCAATCAAATGTAGATAAATTATGCTTGATAATTGAATATTCTTAAAGAAAATAAACTACGTCACAGCATTCCATTAATAACTTTTCATTTATTTTGTTACAAAAATGGTTGGCAACACATTCTCGCCCCTTAGGGGCTATGCTAATACTCCAATACTCCACACACAAGTGCGTAACGGTTCAGGGTTCAGGCTGAAGCAGCCAAAGCTGGCAGTGGGCATAATCTATGCACACCGCGACCCTGGCAATCCATTGTGTCCCACTGAAGGACCAAAGGGAAGCATTGTTAGTCACTAAACACAGGTATCATCAGATATGACGCAAATATTTGGCTATGCAAAACATTCTGTTCATGCCTGTGCCATTCAGGCGCCAGGCCAGCAGAGGACTTCCCAGGGCTGGTAGCAAGGTCTCCACGCCCCCAGGCTGCGACAGTGCATCGCGGTACATGGGGATCTGCCTCGAGCCCGCCACGACTCACAGTTGGAGCGCAATTAAGCAAAGTGCCCCAGGGTGATTGGGGGCTACCAGGATCACCGACAGACCCTCCAAAAGCAGTTAATCTATCAGTCTGGGCAGCAGCATCTTTGCTGCACTTTGGGAATGTGTAAAGGAGTTCCCTCATCCACAGGTGGTGCGTGAACACATCCACCCCCAGAGGGGGGTCGTCTTTCCTGTGGATGGAGAACCAAGGGGGACACCGAGTAGTCTCTCTCAATGCAAACAGCTCAACCCGCACTGTCCCAAATAGTCTCAAAAGCTGGACTACTATGTCCAGGTGGAGGTGCTACTCTGCCTCGCGGGGGCCTCCATGTGAGATGAGGTCCGCACCCACAGTCAGATAGCTCCAGTTGTGGCTCGCCGACAGATAGCGGTGCCGTAGCAGCGGCCATCTCCACAGCCTCTCGGCTGCGTAATGGAGGGCAGGTGACACCCCCCTGATGGTTGATATAAGCCGTATCCTGGTTGTCTGACCTGATCTGCACATCCTGGCCCCGTATCAGGATTTTAAAGTACTTCAGGACCAGGAACACAGTCTCCAGTACTAGGAGGTTGATGCGACGAGTGGACGGGGGCCACACTGTAAAAACCTGCATACAGACGCAAGATTCGACCCAGACGCACACACTGTGTGAGGGTGTAGGCATCTCTCCAATAGGCTTGGTCGCTGTTGAGATATTATGGCACAATAAGCAAGCGTGGCGCACCGGGTTCCACCGGAGCCTTCCAAATCATCCTCGTATACTGCTTATGTGCAGGAGGCTCAGTGGCACTACCACGTGGGCTGCTACCAGCAGCCTGAGCAGCTTCATGATGATCAGTGACGTGACTGAGTGGCCCACCCAAACACGTCCGAGGGCAGATACATTGTCTGCTCTCTGTGGTTTGGACAGCTGGGCCCTCATCTGCACAGTGTACAGCTGCAATCCCAGATAGGTCACCTGCTGACTGGGTATGGGAGTGCTTTACTCACAATTTATCATGAACCCCGGTGGCTTCGGCCATGTCTCCGTCAGGCAGAGGACGGCAATTTCTTGTATCCCGTTGGAATGTAATCCTCGGTCGAAGGTCATCCATCTTGTTCTCCAGGGACTGGACATTGGCAAGGAGGATGCTGGGCAGAGGTGGACGGTAGGATGTGTCCTCATTCTGATCCGACGGCCCCCTCGTTTACCGCAGTGTTTCCTCCATTAGCCCACCTGTGGAACAGCGACTCCATTGTTGTTATTTCTTTCGTGAGAGAGTTGGCGCGTAAAATCTGCACTGGCCACTCTGGATTCACAGATAAATTGTCCCAAAGTTGTTCTTTCAAAGAATGGTTTATATCCACGAGTGCATCGCGGTCGTAGGAGATCACCGCCTAGGAGTTTTTGATGGACATAGTGATGTAAAGCAGCAGACCCTCATGTGGGAGAGCTGTCTCCTATCCTCCTTTCTCCCTCTGAGGCACTCGATGGGCTCGGTGAGAGCGCCCCCCAAACAGCCCCGTCTCGAAGATGGGTGCGTAAATCAGTAAATGTGTAAATCAATCGTAAAAAAGTTGTCATGTCCTCAAGTTGCCGAGAAAGCGTGTAGGTTCCTGCTTGAGTCGGGGATAGGAATCTTGGTCATGGAGATTGGAGTCGTCTTCGATGAGTGATGCACGTAATTCAGTCGCAGCTGAATTAGGAAAACAGGGAGCACTTCTGCGGTTTATATTGGCTATGCTGGTCCATCCTGACTGACTGAAGCATGTTGATGAATACATTTTAGCACTTCCGCATAGATATACCAAGAGGAGCGCAGCCCTAAGGGGCGGAGCCTACTTAGATATGCTATATCAAATTATGCTATGGCCTTCCCAATGAAACGCCGTAGCAATGGCCCACTTTATCTATTACCCAATGGAACACTTATGGTCAATTTTGGACCGACGTGTTAGAGATCGCTCTCCACCACTCATTGAACCACCAAATGAGGGAATATATTTTGGAAGAATGGTGTTCCATCCCTCCAGCAGACTACCAAAGACTTGTAGAATCTATGCCAAGGAACATTGAAGCTCTTCTGTCAGCTACTAATACACTTTATGATGTTTTTTCCTTTAAGTTGTCACCGTCTGTGTATATTGGATAAAGCAATCTCTCTGACTTTATTGCTCCTAGCCCCAGGTGAGACTGTTTCCCATATCATGGAAACGTCTGTAATGTATAACCTGTGTTCATTCAGTCTAGTCAAAGGTTCACATAAAATGTATCTTCTTCCGCAGCTTGGCCCCAACCCCAGTTACCTTGGCAGTGAAATGCTTGGCAGGGGCCAATCAGGCAGACTCTCCCACGGTGGTACTCTCTACCTGGTCAACCAGAGCCACCCGTTCAAACTGCATTACTCAGCGAGCTCCAACGGAACGACCTCTGGTCTGGCACATCACAACCTGAAATCTGCCGATAAAATCAGAGGAGTGAGCAACAGCGTAGAAAAAGAGGCGCAGTCAAGTCCTGGGCCCAAGCACAATATAAAGGATTTCTTTTCTTCTTCCCGCATAAAGGTACAACGTTTATCAGGGTTGTAACATGTTACTATTTAGTAGATGGATGGATACATAGATGGATCAAATTAATGGATGGATGGATGGATGGATGGTAGGGGTGTACATCTTTCGCTTATAAGACGATCCGATATGTATATCGGATTGTCTGGTATGTCGACATGTATATATATATATGTATATACAGTACATGGGTTACGATACGATTCGGTGCGAATCATTTTGGTACGATTCGATGCTATGCAAAACGATGCAATCTGATACATTTCTTAACATTTGAATGTTCCTTTTCTTTTCATTTTCCATTATAAATTAAAATAAGCCAATTCTATAAAAGTAGAATTGCTTACCTTCAAATAGATATATTTCATAAAAGGGCAGGTAATCCCAAGTATTTTTGTTACTTTATGGCATTTACATTTAGATATAATAATAACTAGTATATTATGATTCTGACATAATAATAGATAATATACTATTGTAACGACCCTGGATCCGTTGGAGTATTTTTAATTGTCAGTTATAATGTGTTTTACTGCGATCTGTTCACAAGTCTTCTGAGAGGGAATGTGTACACTCAATCTGGTGCGGGGGAGTGTGTGGCCAAACGGAGATGGAGTCGGAGAGAGAGAGCGAGAGTGCGGAGGGAGAAGTGTTGGTTGTTTGGTTGTCGGTTCAACGGTGTAGGTCATGGCCAAAACAGCAGCGTGGAAGCTCTGTAGGAGCTTCAGGGTTCAGGCTGACAGCGATTTAGAGAAAGATTCAGGGCTGCACGATTTTGGCTAAAATGATAATGATGATTATTTTGCTCAATATGTGGTCACAATTATTCATCAATTTTGGGGAACACAACTCTTCGATTGCACTTTGTAAATCAACAGAAAACTGACTTCACAATAATAATGTATTTTATAAACCTAGAAATAAATAAAGAGTAAACATAATGTTATCAATACACCTATAAAACACCAAAGGCATACATACACCCCATGTATCCTTAATACCTGTTCATTATAACCTAGGGCACGTGTCAAACTCAAGGCCCGCGGGCCGAATTTGGTCGGCCACGTGATTTGAAGTGGCCTGCAAGAGCTTAAAAGGCATATGATTGTCTTAAAATAAAAGTCTATGCTGCTCTACAGTGACCATAAACTACATCTCCCGTAATGCATGTCCATTTTGTGACCCGCGAAATAATGGCATCCTGCCGCTAGATTGCACTGTTTTTATATCGGTGTTTAACTAAAGCGGTTTTCTTACAAGTGATGGAATTGAAAAAGATCTAACAATAATGCCAAAATGTCCAACAAGAGAAAAATGTATGCAGAGGGAAGGCAATTTAATTCATGTTTGTGCTTCAAACAGAAATACAAGTATGTCTGTGTTATGAGGCACTGTCGGTGATGAAGGAATACAATTTACATTGGCATTTTGACAACAAACACAGAGCCAACTATGCAAAATTGAACCCCCAAGAAAAACATCAAATTGTCCAAGAATTTAAAGGCAGACTGCAATCGCAGCAGAAAATGTTTAAAAAAAGCTACAGCCAAAAATGATGCAGCAATGAAAGCTATCTTTATTGTGGCTGAAGAAATCTGCCAAGCTTCCAAGTGTTTTTCAGAGGGTGCATTTTTGAAGCGGTGCACGCTAAAGGTATGTGAGCAGGTGTGCCCCAACCAGATATAGACTTTTAAAAATGTCAGTTTGTCAAGAAACACCATCGCAGACCGAGTTAAGGAACTAGCAGGCGACCTGACAACGCAGCTGGCCGAAGAGACACGCAGTTATCTGTTTTTTCATAAGCTGTTGATGAAAGCACAGACAACACGGATACAGCACATCTATCCATTTTTATAAGAGGCGTGAAGGCAGACTTCACTGTCAGTGAGGAGCTCTTGGATGTAGCGGCCATGCATGGGACGACGACAGGGAGGGACATTTTTGATGCGGTTGAGAGGTTCCGTAAGTAAAACCAAATTACCCTGGGAAAAGTTGGTGTGGGTTAACTACCGATGGCGCACCTGCAGTGTGTGCATCACGTTATCAACTTCACCCAGAACTTGACCAATATAGTTGTGAACTGATACAACCCTTATTGTTGTTTTGAGTTGATTACATATACTACTTTGTATGTGTAGCAATGTACTGTTTACAGGTGTATGTGTTCATGCAGCCAAATGTTGACTAATCAAAACCATCTCTCATTAGCTGGATGTATGCCCTCTGCAAGGTTGTCTGCAGCCATTTGTTGTTGTAAAATGCCACATCTGTCACACATGTCCTGAGCAGCTCACAGTTATTTGTTGTACCATAGTTCTGCCCCTCTCGTTTTGAACAAAGTTGATGTAATAACTTGTGTTTGATGATATTTGTCATTGTCATTCACTTGAAAAGTTTGATCTTTGATTGATGGAGTAATGTGGGTTTCTTAACCTGATGAATCAAAGGGATTTATGTTTTAATAACACGGAGCAATGTGCTTACATATATTTTTACATTTATGTAAATGCATGTACAAATTGTGTACACTTGAATAAATAATAATCAAATGCAGAGACAGTTATTTAACAATATGTTAAGGAGTAGTTACATTTATACAGTCTTACAGTTACAACCAGCCCTTTGAGGGCAACCGTAATGCTGATGTGGCCCGGGATGAAAGTAAGTTTGACACCCCTGACCTAGAGTGTATATTTGTGTGTTTATTTCAGAGGGGTTTCAGTCGGTTTCTTAAGGATTTTCTTTTTTTTTTTTTTTTTTTACACTCAGCCATCCAAGAGGTCCCTGAGTCCGGAGGAAGGGTGCTCAGAGGGGAAGCGGCGAAGGAAAGATAAGAGGAATTCAGATGCCAGGTTGGAGGAAGAGGAAGAGGAGGAGCAACTGGCGGAGGAAAAACTGAGGCAGCTGCAGGAAATGGCCGAGAAGGCAGCAGTGACGGGGAGCGGCGGCGACACTCGACCACCGCCCTCGCCTGTTCCATCGTCTCTCTCCTCTTCGTCAGCCTGCCCAAAGAGCCAGTGGCAGCAGGTCGGGAATCTGATGCTCTACACAGCCGCCGGGGTCAAGGGCCGTACAAAGGTGGGATGTCCAACACAAATTGTTTCATTCGCCTGAAACATTAATGGAAACTAGGAATTTGTTCTGGTGAGGTTCGTCGTGTTTCACTGCAGGCAATTAGCATTAGGAGGAAAAAAAACTGTCAGAGAAAAAGGGAGTGATAATAAAATTAAATTGAATAAAAAGTGAACTAAAAATAAAATATATATTCAAATATATATATATATATTCAAATATATGTAAATAGCCCCAAAAAAAAAAAATTGATAAAAAATACAAAACAGAAATAGTCAGATATGTAGAAATATACAGACGATATGAAATGCGGTACTATGCACTGGATCAATTATTGCTATGGCTATACAGGGTATATATTATAAATATGTATTAGTATTATGTACTAACTAGCTTATTACAGTATACACAGCATAATGCCAGTGTTATTGCACATGTATTATTGCACAAGGTGTGTATGTGAGGTGTGTGATTTGTTCCATACAATTATCTTAATTTTAATTTAATTACACCCACTCCTCCGCCTCCTTCACCAGATTGCTGGATTCGATATAGATGGCTGTATCATCACCACCAAGTCTGGTAAAGTGTTCCCCACGGCACCGGATGACTGGAAGTACGTCATGTAAATCCTATCTTATCTGAGTGTTTTTTTATTTATTTGAGATTATTTGATTTTAACATTTTGCTTGATGCACATGCTATGTTTTATTATTTGTATTATGTTTTAAAGGAGCCATATGATATCCGTTTCAACAGGTTAATATAGGTCTCTGAGGTCCCAAAAACATCTCTAAAAAATAAATAAATAAAAAATAACCTTCAGATTAAAGCTTTCTAGCATTCTAAGATGCCTAAAAACCCCTCCTGTTCCTGATGCTCTGTGTCAGTGTGTGTGTCGCTTTAGATGAAAAGCTTTTTTTGCTGCTCCCCACGCCCACTCCAAAATTGTTTGCCCCAGTTCTGTGAGCCAATGGGGTTGAGCATGAGTAGTAGGGTTCCATTGTATAAAGTATGTAAACTTAGTTATTTCACCTTAGGACTCCACCACTACCTGTTTCTGAACAAATTTGAGGTGAGAAATAATCAATCCAGTTGCTGAACTTCACTCATATTAGCCACAGCCTAAAGTCAACCGACCACATACTTTCCCTTTCTTTTAGAAAGAAACACACAGCACAATTATTTTTTTAAATACTCACATTTTCCTCGTCTGCAGTTTTGTGGCGGACAGTTTGCATTAATTCCTCTTTATTTTAAAGGATTTGTGCTGGTCTGTGCAGTCAACAGAGCAGTTCCCATGCTTAGGGAGTCCAGCAGCGCTTGGTAGTTCTCCAGCTATGGATGGAATTACTCAAATGGGGGGGGGGGGGGTTCCGATTGTAATGAGGCCCCATGTGACGTAGGAAGGGGTCGCACATCTGAACGACTTGTTGAATCACACGTTTTCTGAAATAGATAGCTCACAAAAAACTGACTGGGTTGTCTTATTTCATAGTTTGTGTGTTTAGTTATTATCTTATGTCCAATCCAATGTTGTGATATGCAATATATATATATATATATATATATATATATATATATATAGTAGAATGTAAAAAAATTACGGTTTTTTTTTTGTCTATTCCTCGGACAGGATTCTGTTCCCTGAGATCCAGCCCCGCCTGGCTAGCTTGCTGAAGAGAGGATACAAGGTGGAGAGGGGGGACATCTTGCCAATAGTCTGTGGTGCGTTCACATTACTCCACTTTGCTCACACATGCTCTCCTCCTATTTCAGGTGGTTTTCTTCACCAATCAGATGGGAATCGCCAGAGGCAAACTCCGGCCGGAAGTCTTCAGGTCCAAAGTGGAGGACATCCTCAGCACCCTGCAGCTTCCTGTGCAGGTAGGGCTGAGGCTCAGGTTCACTCCCCTGCCGGCCTCAGTCCCAGGCCAGAGTGCGTAGCAGTTGGAATTTAGGGAGTTTTCTGTGTGTGGTTCAGGTGTTTGTGGCGTCTGGGTCGGGGATTTACCGAAAACCGGTGACGGGGATGTGGAATCACCTGTGTGAGAAGGTAAACAGCAGCTATTCTTAATGTACACACACCCATGTTATTTGACGACACACCCGTAGTTGATGCGGAGATGCAGCTAATGGCTGACAAACAATTGAGGGAAAGGAACGGCCCGTTGAGTATATATTGTCTTTGTCCACCACATGTATCACCTGCATTTGGCATTATTGTGTGTGTGTGTGTGTGTGTGTGTGTGTGTGTGTGTGTGTGTGTGTGTGTGTGTGTGTGTGTGTGTGTGTGTGTGTGTGTGTGTGTGTGTGTGTGTGTGTGTGTGTGTGTTTGCGTGCGTGCGTGCGTGCGTGCGTGCGTGCGTGTTCTCCCCCCCCTCAGGCTAACGGTGGTGTGACTGTTGACAAGACTCAGTGTTTATACGTAGGAGGTAAGTGAGCTGGTTAAATGAAGTAAGACTCTGCATAGCCACAAACACACACTGACACTGCTGTCATCTCTGTCCGCAGATGCAGCAGGCCGACCTGTAAACTGGGCTCCAGGGAAGAAGAAGAAGGATTTCTCCTGCAGCGATCGACTGGTAAAGCCTAGACAACTCCATGAAACCCTAGCCCTGGTATTTAAGGCAGGGGTGTCAAACATGAGCCATGGGGATGACCTTAGAAATATAAAGATAAACATGTCATTATTTGATTGATTCTGTCTGTCTGTCTTAGATTATTTATGTTTTTATTTTACAAAAACATTCACATCTAGTTCAAAATGGGATGTCTGCCCCCCCCAATTTCTCTACATTTGACAGGTTTATTCATTCAGAAAAAGGCAAACTGCCTGTTAATTCATACATACATATTAATACATATGCTTCTACAATCTCTATAAGACATTGACGGACCAAATGACTTTTGCTACTTATAATGCGGGATAAAGTTGATAGTTACCTAAATGACCTGAATCCTCCCCCGAGGATTAATAATGTTTTAAAGAGAGATGATTGGGCGGGAAAGGCTGTTCTATCTTATCTTACTTATCTTATTCATAAAATGTAGGGTGTGTTGGGTCTATAAATTTTGTCTTATTTATAATTCATATGAAAATTGAATTGTATTAATTCATGGCATGGCCCGCTCTGTCTGTATATCTGCCTCTCTAGTTTGCTCTCAACGTCGGGCTCCAGTTCCACACCCCAGAGGAGTACTTCCTGGGATGGAAGGCCGCCCCCTTCAGCCTGCCTGAGTTCGACCCTGTGAGTGCGTGTGCGTGCGTGTGTGCGTGCGTGCGTGCGTTCGTGCGCACGACAGTTCGGCCAAAACCTCTTCATTTACAAGCATCATCACCTTCAGTTTTCCAACCCCGCAGAGGAAGTTGGACACCAGCGGGAAGCTGTACGACCCTCCCGGCTCCTCGCTCACCTCCAGCCAGACTGAGGTCATCGTCGCCGTAGGATTCCCTGCCTGTAGGTGGTGGCTTAGTAAAGATAATATAAGGGGTCAATTCCTTTGTAGTTGACCTCAGTCCCTCCCGCTCCACACTTTTCTCACTCTCCCTTTTGGTTTGCATCGCTTTTACGTGCTTTTATTTCTCCCCCTCCTGTTCCTCTGGGTCCACAGCTGGCAAATCCACCTTCTTCCACGCCCACGTCGTCCCAAAGGGCTACGCTTACGTCAACAGGGTGAGTGGATCAGCTAGACGAAAAACTCAAACCGGCTCAAGTCCAAAGGCAACAAACAACCTGTCATGTCTGTGAAAGATGGATAGAAGTTAGTGAAGTCCTTTTAAATGGAGAACAAATTCTTATTCTGCCATATACTGTATATACAGTACACACTCAGAAAGCATTTGATTGTTTTTGATCTTGCCCTGCGTGTGTGTGCGCAGGACACACTGGGTTCGTGGCAGAGCTGTGTGTCGGCGTGCCAACGTGCTTTGAAGGAGGGTCGCAGTGTAGCTGTGGACAACACCAACCCGGACCAGGAGGCACGCAAAAGGTGTGTGTGTGTGTGTGTGTGTGTGTGTGTGTGTGTGTGTGTGTGTGGATGCCCACTAAATGTGATGTGCCTTCTCCATGGTAAAGGAAGTTAATATTCTAACAAAAAACAGTTTATATTATGTTTATTGTATTTATATATGTATATTTTATGACACTGTGGTACTCTTTGCATTGTCATTAAATATTGCATTTGTTATTTCTTTTATTTTAATAATTCCAGATTAGAAAGGTAGCTCTGCTATGGTGTGTGTGTGTGTGTGTGTGTGTGTGTGTGTGTGTGTGTGTGTGTGTGTGTGTGTGTGTGTGTGTGTGTGTGTGTGTGTGTGTGTGTGTGTGTGTGTGTGTGTGTGTGTGTGTGTGTTACTAGTGAGGACTCTGAATTGAGACTTTTTTCTTTTTTGTTTAAAAGTGCTAGAAACCTGGGGCCTCACTTATCAGGTGTATTTACTCTGACCTTTCTCTCATTTGTTCATTCATTTTTTTTCTTTCTACAGATACATCGATGTGGCCAAAGCCGCCGGCGTGTCATGTCGTTGTTTCCACTTCTCCGCCTCCCTGGAGCAGGCCAAGCACAACAACCGAGTAGGACATTTTTTATTTGGTTTTGGATGCGTACAGAGCCTCCCAGGGAGGCGCCAAATTCTCAAATCAGACATCCGTGCCCACAAATTTCAAAGTGTTTATGCTATGCATAGAAATAGGGGAATTGTTGTTATTGACATCAAAGTATTGAAGAGTAAATCCATTATTAATTAGACCACAAATGAGCCACCTCAAAGCGGCAATTATTAATTTGACTGCAGGAATGACAAACTCATACAGGAGCAACTTAAAGGGGAAACAGATGACAAATTCAACAGGGCCGATTAGTAATTTGGGGCGATGAATTTCTCATTTTGAGGGAACCACATGATGAATTCTGTGTGTTTGTGTGCTCTTTTCTCTCGTTCGCAGTTTCGTGAGATGGCCCCTTCGGATACCAAGCACGTCAAGGTCAACGACATGATTTTCCACAGCTACAAGTGAGTCTCACTTGGGGGGGGGAGGGAGAAAGACGCCTGCTACTCCCTCCTCCCCCCACTTAACAGACAAAGATGGGAGATAGCAGTTATGTCCTTATCCGCACAAAAGACATGACATGTACTAGTACTACTGTCTTCATTTGGGACGTGTTTCTTAATACTTAATCATTTAATTTGAATGTAAGATATCGCTATGGTTCTTCTTTTCATCATCCGCTCTAACTCTGAGCTTCATTCTGGACAGGAAACATTTTGTGGCCCCTGATCTCGCCGAGGGCTTCTCAGAGATCCTCCAGGTCCACTTTGTCCCTGACTTCAAAGACGGCCAATCGGAGAAGCTGTTCCGGCAGTTCTCCAAAGGCTGATTGGACAGCCGGCGCCGAAGCGGCTCTGCTGGCATAGATTTCAGGGTATGGCCGATAGAAGGAGAGGCAAAGCAGCGGCAACCGTCCGACAGAAGATATTGTAGATATCCGCTATTTCCTGAAGTAGCTCCTGAGTTCTTCTTGTCGAGATGGACTGAGGCCTCTGAGCGGTTCCAGCTGCACGCCGGGCGTTAAACCGCACATTCAAATGACGACGTTGATCCACACACTAAATACGTTTCTCATTAAAGAAATGTCCGTTAAAACAAAAAAAAACACTCTACTTGTATGGATAAATTGGTACATTTGGTCAGAGTATACATGTTATAATAGGCTTTTTTCAGTGTTTTGATCCGTTTAATTTTGAACAATTCACGCCGAGCAAGATGCGAGTGTACAAGGTAATGGCTTAGAAACCAGGAAATTATATGTTATTTCAATATTTACTTCGTAAATGTTTTCAGTTTTGTCTTGTTAGAGTCAAGAACCTGTATGTATTTTCAAAATAAAGCCAGAGCCACAGATATGTATATTCCTGGGCTAAAGCAATTGGTCATCTAGAAGTGTATGGGTTTGGAACGCTTTCCATCCTTTCGACCCGGTCGTTCCTCTCCAAGGGTGCGAGCCTCGAGCAGCCGTCTCAGTTCTCCGACGCCAGGAACTCGATCTCCCGGCCCAAGTAGTGCTTCAGCCACGGTACGATGGCGAACAGGCTGATGTGGAAGTCACGGGCCTCGGGAGGGGGCTGGTCCGCGCTGAGCCCCTGCTGAGCCGCTTCGACAGAGCCGCACACGTCCACGGTGCCCCAGCTCACTACCCCCACCTAGAGGACACAGCCGATAAAATCAACCCACTGTAAAAACAAACAAAACAAAACATCTGCACATCACACAACCAGGTGGAACTTGCTGATTGGGCGGCGAACGGTGTTGCTCTGCTGACCTGGAAGTAGCGCATTCTGTTCTGCAGGAACAGGGAACCGCCGGAGTCGCCTGGGGATCAGACAGATAATCGGGTTTTTGTCGCTATTTCCTTGAGAGTCTAAATCTGTTTTATATGTCTGAGTTGATAGTTCACCTTTACAGGTGATGGAGTGGCGGAATCTGCCTGAGCCTCCTGAACAGAGGAACCGCTCGGGTACATACTCATCCATGGTCACATTGGTGGGTTTTTTCAGGGTCCGCTTCGCCTCTTCCACGCACTTTTGCCTCTGCGGAGTGTAAAGCCACCGGTACCTACAGTACTGTACACAATAGTGAAGACTACGCAGACCACCGCTCATTTGGGCTTCGCTTTTTTGAAAGCCCCACCTGATCATCCGTCTGAATATACGTCTCCTTGCGTTGGGAGTCCTTGTGGATGAAGAACGCCAAAGTTTCTTTGTGCTGGAGTAATTCCCTTCCTGTATCGACACACACGGAGGTGATCGTCAGTGGTAATAACATGATTTGTCTTTCATTCTCTTTAATTACTTGCGTCCGGGGTCAAAGGTGGCGTCTTACTCTGCTCCTCGCAGTTAGAGTTGATCCTCTTCATGGCTCGGCCGGCTGCCACTGTGCAAGGCAAGCAGATCGGCCTGCCGTACAACACGACCATATTTGGTATTACACACAATGAAAGGCACGACACAAACTCCATTTTTGAGTGTCTTTCATAATTTCTCATATTTACATGGTATAGAACGTTAAAATCCAATCCTCTGTTTACCCAAAAGACCCATCTGTGATACAGCAACATACTGTACAGATCCCTCCAGGTTCTCTCAGGTAAATTACTCATCCACAAAAACCATCTTGTTCGCTCTAGGTCTATACTTATCGGAGTCAGAAAACCCTTGTCCCCCTTTCATCATTTTACCTCACCTCGTCTTCAGGGACAGGGGGATGCTCTCGTTCAGCCTCACCAGAGCGACATCATAGTCGTAGAACTCCGACACGTTCCTGCTTCTGAGTTTGTCGAGGTTGTACTTGGGGTGCATGATGACCTCCTCAGCAATGGCCATACCCAGACCTGCGTGAGCAAAGACACGGAGGCACCACTAGCGCCGTATTTTTGTCTAGTAGTTGCCATTTTTTTTCCCCCCTCATCGGGGGAAGGAGGTTAACCAGCTACTAACCGTGTTCCACCTCGACGGTCTCTTCCGCCGTGCTGGATCTGCCAAAGCAGTGGGCAGCGGTCAGGATCCAGTTCTGGCTCACGATCGAGCCATAACATTTAGTCTCAGACTTGCCTCCAATCTGAAGAGTTGGGAGGTGGAGAACGTGAGGAAATGCATGGAAATCAAAAAGAAGGATTGGATGAAGTATTTGAGAGCTATCATCGGAGCGCCATTCTCACCATGGTGAGAGTGACGTGCCAGGGCCTGTTCTCGACTTTCTCTGTCCCTGGGTTAACGCCCCGATTCATGGAAACCTCCTGGGCCAGGCCACACTTTGTCACGCTCTTGTCACCTACGTTTTCAAACATCAACTTTTTCAACGATAAAGATTCACCGAGCTAAGCATTTTTTTCGTAATACAACCATTTGTATCCATGACACGCCACATAAATATAATAGACAAATATTTGTCTCCAAAAACAAAACAAACGAAACAAAAACACGGCCAGGGATGATGGAAGCCCAACTGATCATGCTGTTGAAGACCCCTCCTAGAGTCTCGTAGTCTCTCAGGATGAAGAGGTGCTTCTCGCCGTGCTTCTGTGAGGCGATGGAATTCAGCTCGGCTTTGTTTATGTTCTCCCCAACACCGAATACGTAGATGTCTATGGACACACGCAGGGAAATACAAATGGAAACACTTTTGCATACTCATGAACTCTTCCTTATTCGGTGCACTGTAACACTATTATTATTATTATTGTTGTTGATAAATACAAATTATGTTTTCAAATTTGAGTTTGAGCGCTATTGTTCCATGGCATACCCAGCAGCATCTCTTCGTTGTGGTCCAGCGATGTGCTGCTGTACCCCAACAGGTGTCGCATCAGGGCCAGCGCAGCTTGGGGGCTGGTGCCTGTGTTGGAAAACCCTGCAGCGAGAGAGAGAGCGGGAGCTTTCTACACCCTAGAAATGTGTCCTTTGGGCAATGCTAGAAATGTCACGTTTTCAATGTGCAGTTCCCCATCGGTCGCCTCAGTGTTATAAGAAACAGCCGTGCACTGAGGAAAATTAAACATAAGTGAACCGAGAACTGTGGCTGTGTTTTGCTATGATATTACCCGGTTATCGTCATGGATTAACAACATCCTCATCATCTTCATAGCATGAAAAACAGTGTAGTCTCAATTCAAGATAAGAAGACATAATCACCAATAGTTTTCACTATTTTCTGGTGCGAAATGGTAGTTTTGTGATATTGGGAATTGCAGTGGTTAACTTTTAGATTGTTTTTTTTAACATTCAAGTATTATCATCATTACAATGCACTTAGTGAATTCAATTTCTTTCTGTCCTTGTCCAAATAAATAAATATATATATATATATATATATATATATATATATATTAAGGAGTTAATTTGAAGTTTTTACAGCTTTGGTCTGATAACTCGCTTGCCATTCCCATATACTGTAATTCCATGAGATGAACATCTGTTTGATCCCTTTACATGCTGTTCTGAATCCATAAAGAAATATAAATATTGTGCAAAGCTCCCAACGATCACACCGATTTCCAAATTTTTATTGTAGTGGCTTTACCGTCGGTTTGTATGATGACCACGTTCTGAGTCTCATTGAAATGGTTTTCCATCCTGTTTTGTTTGTAAATGGAAATCATCTCATTGACGCGTTGCAATGCGGCGTAGAGGTTGGTGCCCGTCTTGTGTCCATGGCCTACAGGTCGACAGAGTGGTCAGCAAACGAATGAGGCAGAGAACAATGTGAATGATCGAAAGGTCAAGTGTTATTGGAACTACACTACTTTTGTAGTCAAACAGCTGGACACTCCTTATGACCATATCTGCATCTTCGCTGAAAAAGGTATCGGTGATTGTCACAATGTCCTTTGCCTCGCCGGCGAATGATGTCACGTGGAACTTCATCTGGACGTCGTAGCTGTCCAACTAGGACAAGTCGATAAAACATTGTTATTATGACCGTTCTTTCTTTTCTGCCTGTTTGTTCTGATGACCCTGTTTAATAAAGTGGAGTTTCACACTGACCTTCCTGATGAGGCTAATAGCCGCCTCCCTGGACTTCTTAAAGTCCTCTTTGGAAATGCTGCCCGACGTGTCCAACAAGATGTAAACGTTGACGCGACTGTCGTCAGTCAGACTTATGGTTCGAGCAAAGGACCCTGGAGGAAATTGGGAAGAAGGTTGAGAAGAGCCAGCCCCGTCTTCCAGGGTGTGTTCGCACACAAACACACACACACAAACACACAAACATCACTGACCTTCCTTATTCTGCTCCGGAGAAAGCACATCCATGACCCCAGTCAGAGACTCCGCCATGGCTGCCGCAACCATACTGGGATTGTCGAAGCTGTGCGTGGCTGTGAGGAAGCGCATTGGAAAACGACGTCAGGTGCTACTTGTACGCCATGATCCTAAAAGTCACGGCATCTCACTTTGTGGACTTTCTTGATCTCGTTCATCCCCAACTCCCTCTCGCTCAAACCGTACCCTGGCACCGAGGGGTGGACCCGCTCCACACCCTGCTCTCCAAGCAGACCCTCTTGGCCGATCCCAGCAGGTCCAGACCGGCCTGGCACCGGTACTGCGCCGTCTCTCCCACTTCGAACCGGCCCACTGACCTCCGCGCCCCCGGTGGGACCCCTGGGTCTTTGCAGTCGTCAGCTGGGTTGAAAAGAAAAAGACTACTGATGTATCATTTTGGTATACGTATGGTGAAAGTGCGAGGCCACGTGGGGCTAACCGTTGAATTGGCGTATTTATTGTTTGTTCAGTGACCCGTTTTACTGGAGCAATGAACCGTAATATGAAAATATGTTTATAGGAGAACAATGTTTGTCTTCCCTTAAAGCTGAGTCGCTTGGGTGCGCATAAGCGTGACCTCAATTACTCCACGCCTCTGCGCTGGTATTGAAAGTGGAACTATTATGCTCCTCTTTACACAAGTTAATATAGGTCTCTGAGGTTCCCAAAACATGTTTTTGATTTTTTTTTTTGCTTAGAATACCACTCATATTATGTATTACAGCCATTCTGACGTACCTCTAAATCCACTGTGTTCCTGTGTTCCTTCTGTTTCAGTGAGTAGAGCCACCCTCCTGAGGCCACACGTTCTGGGAGACAATGGCGTTTGAGCATGGCTTCCGGGTTTCATTCTATTTACTCCGTAACTTTCACTGATTTCACCTCATCACTCCACCAAAATCTGTTTCTGAACAAATTTGAGGCGAAAAATAAGCGATCCAGTGGCTGAATAGTTACTCATATTAGATCTACAAGTTCTAAATATTTGTTCCAACTATGATTGCTGTTCTCCCAAGCTTGTGGGCGACAGACTCTGCACTGCGATACTATTTGTTTCATGTAAAACTTGGAAAATAAAATAAATACATCTACAATATCGGTGCCTGCGCAGGGAGCGAAGCATCGCCAGAGACACCGCTCTCCCCAGCCACAGGCTGTATGCCCTCCTCCCCTCCAGGAGGCGCTACAGGAACCTCCCTTCCAGGACAAGCAGGTTCAGGAACAGCTTCTTGCCCTCAGCTGTCATCCTGCTGAAGTCTACACCACGGTGACAACCATATTCATACCCACTCTGTTAATGCTGCTAATACCGCTCTTAATGTATATACTTCAGTGCATCCATATCCATTGTGTAAATACTATATTTAATATTGTCTTTATTTAATACTGTAAATACTGCTCATCATTCAGTTAATACTGCTCATACTGTATATATTTTAGTGCAATCATATTCATTATGTCAATACTGTTGATAATAAGATAATTCTGTTCATACTGTACATACTTAGTACAGTATATCTATACCCACAACTTATTTTATACATAAGCTGCACTTTACTGCCTGTTTTGCACTTCTGGTTAGATGCTATACTGCATTTTGTTGTCTCAGTACTCAGTACTTTGTGCAATAACAATAAAGTTGAATCTAATCTCATCTAATAAAAAGAGACACGGACCGGATGAAGCATATAAAGAAAGCATATAAAGAAATCTGTGACGAGCTGATCAGCTTGTGCAAAGAGTAGAAAAAACCCTTTAAAAACGGAGGGTTCAGAGTGGTCGGAAGCCTCAGCGTTATGTTCTGCAGCATTCATACATTACTTTGTCATTAGTTTACCTCATTATTTAACAATTTGGTCACGTCTAATATGAACATTATATCTGACCGAAAAATAAGGACAAAGCATAATATGTCTCTGTGGCACCCACGGTGGCTGCTGCGGCTGCTTTTCCCCATGCCGGAGAGTCCCTGTTCAGGTGCCGTTGTGGCAGTTCCACCTGTTGCACGCCACCCGAGTACCGACACAGACACAGGCAGAGATGTTGCAAACACACCAGTTCATTGTGGAGAGTTGGCAAGATGGAGCTAGCCGGGAGCATATGGAACATTGTCGTGACAGAGGCTCTCCCTGTGTGTGTGTGTGTGTGGGGGTGGGGGGTTACCTATGCTCGTTGATTGCTCTAACGGGCAACAGGCATACAACCACCCTAACCCTGGCCGAATTACCTGGACCAAAGACAGGTGTGGCTGCATTAACCACACGACCCCTACACTTAAGCCCCCATTAAGGCACCCGTCGCCTTTAGTGCCTTTACCCGATGAACTCGAGTAAATATAAATCTTCTCAATCGGCCCGAAAGAAGGCCTATATCCCATCCAACCAGTGAAACCCAGGTGCCTCCATTTGCAATTTCTGCTCCTTCTCACCGTAGTTGTCACACGTGGGGGTGGTTCCCGTCCATTCCCCAGACAGGGTGCAGGTCCGATTGGCTGATCCCGAAAGGCTGAATCCATCCAGGCAGGAGAAGCTCTGGAACATCCCAGGGCGGAACCACTGGTTCCTGGGTTGCATTTCCCCGTTGTTTAACTCGAGCTGGGCCGGACAAAGTACCTCTGAACAGGGCGAGGGAAAAAGAGGAAGGATGGTACATACAGTATAGAGAAATATGAAGTCGTGCTTCCTCTTTTGCGAGCCGCCATCCAAAATGTTACCTTTACAGGTGGCCTGTGAGAATCTTCTGCTATTGGCTAATATCATGATGGACCACTCTCCATGAGCGCCGCACAGCCTCTGGCTGATCGGGAAAGCATAGTAGCCACGGGGGCAGTGATAGGTCAGCACACTCGACTCTAACCCCCCCTAAACCGGAAGCAGTTCGGAGTTTGGTTACTTTTACTTCTTTTTGTTCAAAATGATGACATTTTATGTTGAAGAAAATAATTCAGAGGCACAACAGATCCTGGTTGGAAATGTCAACTTTTGTTAAAGCGCCATCCCTTCATTATCAATGTAGCAACCACTCCGGATCGATTGAGCAGATCGAGTGTACTTAGAAGCCCTGTACCTGGGAGTAGGTCACGAGACCCCCTCGGATGGTCTCCGCCGTGGAGCAGTTCACAGGCTTTGGCTCCTCGTACTCCTCTTCAGAGTACTCATAATCCTCGTACTGCAGATGCACTGGAGCGCACGTGGCGAGAGAGTAGTATTTCCAGAATAAATACGACCGGAACCAAACTCGTTGTAAGACAGAAAACGGAGGAAAATAATAATATATCTCAATGTTTGACTTGAACATCGATTTGGAGGGTACTCACCCACTTGGACAGAGAATAAGAATAGGGCGCATATCAACGGCGCATCAAACCCGACCATCTTCAATCCCCACCGGTTTGTTTGTGTCTGTCCGGGCTTGTGTTGTTTGTCCCTCTTGGTGACGGCAAACGCTGTGTAAGCTGGCACCTCTTAACCGAGCAGCGGGCAGATGTTTTATTTGAAAACTGATTACTCATTAACATAGGGGCACAGGACGGGGAAAGGCCGTGGGGGGTCGGGGTATTAAGCAATTTTGGAAAAACTCAAACACGCTGGCACCCTTCCCAAACATTGGCGTGTGTCCTTTGAGAGGCGTTAACAAATAACCCTTTCCTCGTTGCTCACTTTTTACATCTCTCAAATGTAATGTTTGAACCGAGAAAAAAAAAAGCCTTTCCGACACACTGAAGTCAAACCATTATTCACACGGACATAGCATTGGGTGTTTTTTTTTAGCCCAACATGGCGTGCAGTGCACACGTGCTCCTGTGCTTACGTGTTTGTAGCCGTGCACACATCTGAGCATGTGTGTACAACCGTGTGTGTGTGTGTGGTTATGTGGTTGTGCTCACAATGCAGTTCAGCGGTGTAAATTATTATTACTGGTCCTATAGACATTTAACATCGACCCATAATAACCCCCCTCGCCTCGCTCTCTCACCCTCTGACCCCCCTCTCCCGTAGCCCCCTCATCCATCCATCCCCCTTCACTCCCCTCTTTTCTCCCCTCAGGGCTCAGTCCTCTCAGCTGACTCGGCTTTGTGGGACACCGTGGCAGAAATCCTAAAACTATGTGGTAACTGGTCGCTCATTCCCTCGAACCCGACGAAAGAAATAGAAAGCCTATCTTAAATATCCTTGAATGCGAGGTTGACTTTTTTTTTAATTCTATTTTATTTTTTGCTATTATTACTTTTTCGGCGTTATTCAGATGGATTGGGAAAAATAGCGGCCGCTGCGCCTCGGGAGGAGAGGCGAGCCTGTAAGGTCTCCACAGCTTAACCGAAGGTTCCAGGCCCGTCCAACCATGGTGAGGCGATCGACTGAGGACGAGATTTCTATCCATCCATAACTCACTTATCAATGGATGATTTCTCGCTTACCTGCGCTGTGTTCGTGATGACACCAGGCTCTGCGGAGGCACCGGAGGCGCGCTTCTTTCCCCCAAGACGAGAAAAAAGTAGCGACGGCGGATTCGGAGTAAAACATGTCGGACCTCACACAAGTGGTGGCGTACTCGGGCACGTGTGCCATTTACAAGGTCTGTGAGTACACGACCTGCAAAATGCCCCCCGTTGAAGTCCGTTTTGGACACCAATATTTGGCAGACTTCCTCCTAAAGCCGACCTTAAACAATGCTCAATATTGCAGTGTGCAAAACGGCTCATCCTTTGTGTCAATAGTACCTCCTGCTCATGAATCGCTTGCTGAATGTTCAACTTTGTCTGGTTCCTAATCTGGCCCTTGAAACAGCCAATCCTGCTTTGTAAATAGTCAACTTACTCTGCATTGTAAAATAAAGGTTTCAAACACTTTAATCCCACCCCTGGCATTTCTTGTTTTGTTTTCCATCAGAATGTGTTCTGCAACCCCGCTTTTGAGCTGGAAGGGGAGCAGGAAGGAAAGGTGGAAGGATTCCGGACGACCTCCTCCACCCCTGAACCCGTCAAGCCTCCAGCCTCCAGTGAGTCAGCCGATCGGTTTTCCTCATGTCGATGATGTCGTGACTGACGCTGCACAGGATTTGAACTCGTTTTGAAAAGTCTTTAAGAAGAATATTTTGCAATATTTTGTTTGTCTGTTGCTCAGAATAAAACTTTTCCCCATGAACAGTCTGACTATTTCACTGCTCTTCCCTGTGTGTGTGTGTGTGTGTGTGTGTGTGTGTGTGTGTGTGTGCGTGTGTGTGTGTGTGTGTGTGTGTGTGTGTGTTTTATCCCTTAGGCCGAGGTTTGTTCGGGGTGTGTTTGACGCGTTTCCGCGGGCCGGGGTGCAGCTGGGGGGCGGTGGTGGTCTCCGCCGCTGTGGTGCTCCTTCTGGTCACCCTGGCCCTGGTGCTGGTCCTCATTCTCACACGTGAGTCGTTGGAAGGGGCTGCACGTGGCGTCACGGCGTTGACAAAATGCAATGAATAATGGGAATAGAAATCCTAATCTTGTCACAGCATCGGTACCGTGCGCTGGGTGAAATCCCAGGCCTTGTTGTATGATTTGCTGATATCTCTTGAACCTAACCTAAAGTGTTTCGTCTGCCACATCAAAAATCTTGTGAATGCAGCCTCTGCCCTTTAACTGTTATAAACCACCTTACTCTTGTCAAAATAACTAAATATCTTTCTTTAGTCATTTTATAAAAATCTGATTACTATTCATAAATTTGAAATGTAATGCATGTTATCATAATAATATGTAATAATAAATATGTTGTAATAATAGTGTAATAACACTGTATATACACTGTAATAAGTTGGAAATAAGATAGCAATAATACAGTAATAATTTAAACACACTCATCGTCAATGTTATCCAAGCTAATATTATTGTATACATATTTATTCAATCTGTGCATAATATTAGAAGTCATACACTGAGTCCCTGCTATTCCCTTTTTGAATTTATCCTGTCCGTAGAATCGCATTTTGTACATCCTGTTTACTTTTTCACATTTGTTTTTTATTTCGTTTTTCCAGACTGTTGAGCTAATTGTCCGTACAGCAATGCAGATTGCTCACCCCAACAAGTTCCTTGTATATGAAAAATTCTGCTTCTGACACTGATATTTTACGGGAGATTTTTGTTTAACTTCAATGTCCAGTGCTTGTCAGATTGTGGTGATGGTGATGGGTGTATCTCCTTCCATCCCTGTCGCTCGGCTCCAGAGATGAAAGGTCAGGCAGTGGACGGGGAGCTGCCGTCCACCAGTCCCCTGGACCTGCTGAGCAGCGTTGAGGTATCCCACACGCCGCCTACTCTGCCCGGCAACAGCACCCAGAGAAGCGCCAGCACCACGTCAGCCCCACCGCCGAGCAGTCACCCCACGGCCCAAACCCGTAAGAGCTCTCACGGCCATTATGGTCGGGTTTGACTTTTTCGCGCCCCATTATCCCCACTCATTCACTGATCCCCATTTGGCTTCCTAGGTTGCGGGGGGATACTGACGGATGCCGAGGGGAGCTTCAGTTCCCCGAACCACCCGGGCCCCTACCCGCCAGACTCCCTGTGCGTTTGGGTGATCCGGGTCCCGCCGCCGGCCCTGGTCCAGATCCACGTTTCCTCCCTGACGGTGGAGGGGCCTTCCCCCTGCCTGTTCGACTGGCTGGAGGTTCAGGAGCAGACGGACCGGAGCTCCGTGGTCACCAGGTATTTGGGCGACGGACAGGGTCCAGGCTGTGATTGGTCAGTCAGACATCCATCATGTTCTTGGGTCATTTAAGCTGATATGCTGCCAGCATATATAACTGTATCTGCAAAATAAGGCAACAATAGGTAAAAATAAGCTAAATTGTCTTGGAGATGCTGTCATTTGGAGGCCCAACGTTTCTTGTGTTGTTCTAATGCCTTTTTCGATATTTGTAAGTTTCAGTGTATTTATCGTTACCTTAAACAGCGGGTAGGTGGCGTCAGAGATCTGTGTATGCTCAATATACTTTTCAGTTAAGGTCCGTCTTTAAATGAAGTTATTACAATAAGATAGGTTAATATAGGATAACCTTTTATAAATCCCCGGGGGGATGTTCAGGACAAACGTGGGCGACTGAATAAAACGGTCTATACTATTATCATTATTGCAATTTTTTTATTTTAATTATATGTCGACTGCTGTGGCTTTTTTTCCACCAACTTTAGAGAGCAAGCTTGGGTCGGTGCCACTCTCATATTAGGATTCATGAAATGCTGCGAGTGTTATATAACCTCCTTCTACAAATCCTGAGAAGAATTTCTAAGGTCAGGCACAAAGTCCACATTCAAGACAAGCAAGAACAATGGAAGAAGGTTCAAATCATTTAGTTTGGAATATAAACAGTTATCCTTCAGAACTCTATTTGTTCTGTGCTGTTTTTAAGCTCTTCTGTTCTATTCTGTTCTGTTTTGTTCCGTTCTCCCGTAGGTTTTGCGGTAACGTTGCACCGCCGACGTTCAACGCCAACAGCAGCACGGTCTGGGTGACCTTCCGCTCAGACACCAGCATTGGCGGCAATGGCTTCTCCGCACAGTACCGAGCCATAGCGCCAGAACACAGTAAGTGTGTGTGTGTGTGTGTGTGTGTGTGTGTTGATAATGTCTGTTCAAAACAAATGTGAAAGCTTTTACAATGTGTGTGTGTGTGTGTGTGTGTGTGTGTGTGTGTGTGTGTGCGTGTGTGTGTGTGTGTTGATAATGTACGTTTAAAATGAATGGGAAAGCTTGTACAATGTATGTGCGTGCGTGTGTGCGTGCATGTGTGTGTATGTGAATGTACATTTCATGGGGTCTCGTGGGTCTTCATGTCCTTATGTCTATGAACTCGAATTGGAGGGATACATTTTTGTGAATGGACTCATTCACGCAAGTGCAATTATTTATAAAGCGCATTCAAAAACGACCAACGTTGACCAAAATGCCGTACAACTTAAAGAACACCATAAAATGTATCGTGAGGCACAATGGGTCCCTGAGCTGGTGGAGAGCCCTTGGCGATATGGACATGGAGAGGAACTGTTCTCTTTTGTTGAGTTTGTGTTGGTTCCAGTACAAATGGTGGCCCCTTCCTTCGTCAGAGAGCTGCTCCAGGGAGGAGTTCATGTGCGACAGCGGCCGCTGTCTCCTCACGGTGTCCGTGTGCGACGGCCAGCCGAACTGCCGCGACCAAACCGACGAGGCCAACTGCAGCCACAAGCACAGGGGTAAGAAGAGGGCACCTAGAACGTCGCTCTTAGGTCTTCTTGGTCGTCTGACACTGTGACACTGCCTTGCTCAGGGTTTAACGTGTCACAACTGTGAGCATTCAAAGTATGTCTCTCCCGTTATCCACCAGAGTGCGGTGGACGGAAGACGGAACCACGCGGATACCTCGCGAGCCCAAACCACCCCAGGCCCTACCCTCACCAGCAGGTAACCCTCGGAGAACATGTCCAGCCTGTTCGGCCCGATCCAAAGAGTCTGTGAAGCCGGCGGGGCGAACAATCTCACTATCGAGCTTCCTTATGTCTTCGCCGTCAGTTGTGCACGTGGCGTATATCTGCGGAGGAGGGCTCCGTGATCCGACTGAGCTTCACAAACTTCAGCCTGGAGACCCAGGACGTGTGTGAGTTTGACTACGTGGAGGTCCACGACGGCGGCGACACCGGAGCCGGGAGGGTCCTGGGACGGTGAGAGCTGTTACGAGGGCCTCCGACGGCCGCTCTTTAGCACGATTCTGCCTCTCCCCCCTCCAGCGGCCGCGTCTCCGGGGAGTCGGTTTATATAAGAGCGTCCCTGCGGTCCACGTGGCTTGTTAAAAATAGGGGTTAATCTCTTTTAACTTGCATAACAGGCTTGCATAACTGGGACTTTTTTTTTTTCTTCTTTCTTTTTCCTCCTCTTTTCTCGTCTTTCCTCTCAGGTTTTGCGGAACCGGCCTCCCCCACGACCTGACCTCCTCCGGTCCCCAGATGACCGTGGTGTTTGTGGCGGATGAAGGGGTGGCAGACAGCGGCTTCAATGCCACGTACCAGACCGTGTCCTTGGCGGGCAGTGAGTTCCTTTCGAGCAATTCATTGTTCATTTGTTTTTTGTTTGTGTTCTTTTACTTTCTTCCTTCTTCCCCACACTCACAATCTGCCACCTAACCAGCAATGTAAAGAGTTGCGAGACTGTCAAGGAGTGCCGTAAATTGCTAAATATTACATATTAATGTCCTAATAAAAGTAATTGATCAAGTACCTCATCCTCATCCACGGGCCCCAAACTACAGGCCTGCGAGACAATTTAATGGGCTCGTAACGTGTTTATAATACAGTATACTGTCACATCTGGCCCACAAATTCAACTATAAAATTCAACCCCACATCACAATGCTTAAAGTAATCCACGCAACTTTACTTAATGCTTTCAGAATATAAAACAGAAAATAAAGATTTTTTTATAATTACATGTCGGGGGGTATTGTTAAGCAATGAAGTCGTTAAAAAACAATTTATTTGAGTTTGAGACCCATGCGAAAATACTTGCCTTCAGTAATAGCAGCATTCAAAATAAAGGATTGCTTCTATATGAAACATTATGGACAAAACCTAGTTACCAAACAGAGATATTTGGCCTTGGTTGTTGAATTCTGAGCCTAAATGACCCTGATACGTGGTGACTCTACAAAGGGATATTCTAAAAGCTGTCCAGTAGACGGAGTAGAAAAACAAGTCAGAAATCTACTCTATTACTTGCATCCCCCTGCATCTCACACTGGGTTTTTGACTCATCCGCCCTGTGTCCCAGAGACGTGCGGCCCCAGTCAGTTCTCCTGCAGCACGGGGGAGTGTCTGCATTCCGAGTGGTTGTGCGATGGCTGGAACGACTGCTCTGACGGGGCCGACGAGCACGGCTGTGACAACTCCACCTACCCGCCCTTCAGTGAGTCACTCCCTCGAACTTGAGCTTATGCTCCGTGATGTGAACGTCTACGTATCAAGCCTCCTAGTGGTAACACATAGATACTTACATAACCGGGGACCGAGTACAAACCCCTGGCGGACGCCACCATTATTACAATACCCAGAAGTCCCAAATGTTGCTCTTGGCTTGTACACCCTTCCCATATACCCCTAACTCCAAAAGTACAATTGAATCCTATCTCACTCTCATTTCCTCTAGCTTCGCCGTGTGAGCTCATAGAGGTGGAGATGTGTCAGGGCCTCAGCTACAACCTCACATCCTTCCCCAACATCTGGCTGTACATTGCTGATCAGAGAGAGGCCGCGGTGCTGCTACGACAGTACCGGGTGAGGACACACCGGCAAACTATGGGACTTGGGATTTTAAATAACATGCCAAGAGGGTGGGGGCAATATGACATTTAGTTGATTCCCATTGTCATGGAACAGCTATTACAATGGTCGCCATGTGAAGTCTCCCTTTCTGCCCCAGGTGCTGATGGAGTTGGCGTGTTTTGACCCCCTTCGGAGGCTGGTGTGCGGGATGTTCATGCCCTACTGCAGCCCCCAGGGCGGCATCCTCCAGCCCTGCCGCTCCGTCTGCTCGTCGGCCGAGCAGCAGTGCAGCCAGGCGTTGGACCTCTTCTCTTTCAGCTGGCCCTTCAACTGCCACCTGCTGCCCGACTCGCAGGACCCCCTGGAGTGCGCGTTGCCCTAAAAAGAGCAAACAGCGTTGAAAGGAGGGGGAACCGAGAGACAATATCCGGGGAATGCTTTCTTAAATTCACTTATTTCCAGAATTCAGTCTTCTGTCGTTTATGAGGTCTGCACATGGCCCTATTGTGGAGACACCAATAGTTTGCACTATTAAAAGAAGAGTCCTCAGGAGAGGCGTTGGGTGTTAAACTCAGACAACAATATGGAGGACTGTCAGTGAGACCCGACAAGCTATAACTTATATAATATAAAGCTATAACTGACTAGATGGTGTTGACTGTAATTGATGTGAAATAGTAGCAAATATTTGACAAGTAGAGACAAACTTAAACCTGCAAAACACTTAATTAAAACGAACTAACAGAACACATCTCTATCTTAAGATTTCAAACAGGAGTAGTTGTCTTTGCCACGATCTAACATTTTGGGAAATGTGCCTTTACACTTTAATACTATAGTTTTAAAGTTCATTTTAACTTCTCTATTCCCATGTGATGTGATTAAACAGGGCTGAAAATCAAATCAAAGTTGTCAATCTAATAATAAGTATGTCTTCAATGTTTCGTGCTTTTCTAATGCTCAGATGTCAAAAAGGAAAGACAAATTATGATTCAATACAAACAACATTTTTCCATTTTCTGATAAAATATTTTTATTGCATTGTTCAACTGCACTTAATAGCATAATTTATCAGTCAAGTCAGATTATCAGTCAAGTCAGATTTGTGGGAAGGAAGTGCATATTAGACGAGGGTTGAATTGCATTGGAATGGCATATACAGTATTGTGCGTTAAGAGGAGCTGACCTAAGACAAAAACAAAAAAAAACACAGAGGTAGAAGCAAAAGTACTGCCCAAGAGTATTGCGCATCAGCAGTGGCTAAAGACAGAATCCAAAAAAAACAAATCATTTGAAATAAAAGTTTTGTTGCTGAGTGAGGTGAGTGTAAAATATATATATATATATATATATATATATATATATATATATATATATATATATATATATATATATATATATTCAGAATCACATCATTTATTAACTAAACATGATATTCTTATGGTTGATTCTGTTGCTATGGCGACACAATCAGCTGGAGGGTGTGGGTTAGGGCAACGGCTGTCAGGCCCCACACGCGGTGCTTCCCGTTGCGGAACACTGGCAGCGTGTAGCCGTACTTTTCGCCGGTGCGGAAGCACGTGTAGGCGCGGTTCACGGGATCACACAAATGTGAGAGTGACAGCGTGAAGATCTCTTCCACCTGGTGTGAACACAGATGGTATCAATACTGTTGTCAAGTTTGGATTTGATTTGGGAAAGGAAAAGGGCGTACCTCTCCTGGGTTGGGTTTGAAGGACAGCTCTTCTAAGGGGCCGAGGTTCGCCAGCACAGGAGCAATCAACATCCCTGACTGGAGTACAAGACCAGAGAAACACACACTGGTTAGTGGAACTAGAACATAGATGTTTTCGTACCGAACAGTTCTCGGGGTTCCCTGTGGGGAACTAGGAACTAGGAACTGGGGAGGTCCCCCAAGAACTAACTACCTTCAAGGGCATTTCTTTCTGGTTGCATCTGCACCGCCAGTAAGAACGCTGAAGTGACGTCAGCCAATGGTGTTTGAGTGGAGTTCAGTGTTGTATTTAGTCTATAAACTACTTCAGCTTATCAGTCCATCAAAATTTGTTCCTGTACAAATTTGAGGCGATACATATGCAATGCTTTCGCTGAATCTTCACTCAAATTAGATCTACAAAATGTCATTTAAAAGTTTGTTTTGACTTTCGTAAGGCATGGGCACGCATCAGGACACCGCACAGGGATTTTTTTGTTTCATTAAATTAATCTTCTGCCCTCACCAAGTGCAGACGTACATTGATATGCAGCGAGCTAAACACTCCCAATAAGTACCCCAAGACAGGAGCTCACTTTTGGTATCTTTAATGGAAGCGGTGTAAAATTGTGGAACAGTACAGAAATACGCAGATGCAAGACCAGTCTATGCAGATGTAAATAACCTGTTAATACGTTGTCATAGCTCCAACACTGTAACCGGGGACCGCATACACCAATAACATGAATGAACTCACAGATTGTGCTTTCTCAAGGGCAATGACGAGGCCGATTGAAAGAGATGTTAGTCCGAGTCTGAGACCTGATCAGATTGACTGCGTTTTGTCTGGCTATCTTATAGGCCTTATCCTAGCACCCTCAGCCAAGGAAGCCTTCTTCGACATCATGGACGGCAGGTTCTACGCCAACAGTTGGGCTCCATTCTGCAAGTGGCCCTCAACCGCCTTATGTCACTACGCCGGACTTTAACGAGGAACCAGAGATGAAGGACCACTTTGTGGACACACCGACACGACCGCAGCCAATGAAAGACCTTTCACATGACGCAGTGTGCCTTCCACTGACAACAGCCTATTCAACCCTCTAGGGTTGAACCTGAGAGAACTTACTACCGCTGGCGACGAATGGGACGCCATTCATCCCATCTCCAGAGCTCAGAGGAAAGAGTATCTTCTGTGGCGCCTCCACCAAGGCAATTGTAACCATCGCATACCTCAAGTTGGCTTACGCCTAAGGTCAGAGGGAACCTGACCTTACCATCCCCAGACTCGAGCTGAGTGCAGCCGTACCGGACCTTACCATCCCCAGACCTGAGCACCCAACACGACCACCTGACGAAGGCTTTGACCTTATTAACCCTGGAACCGATGCGGCGCTCCACCTAGATGTTACTGCCTGTGTCACGCGCCTTTTAGACCAAGTTGGCAGTGCGTGGTTCGAGAATTTCTCCAGCTGGAAATCTCTCTCTCAGGAGCTGTGGTTCGGCTCTCGTCCTTCACCGAGCATCTAAGAACAGCCCTGGGACGTCTGCAGCAAGCCTCTATCCAAAGAGCGGCTCTACCATCATCCCAGGGTATTTTACCCTGGAGGGTTTGAAACCTGACGGGGACAAGCACACAGTAAGCGGTGGGCAGTCATCTTCACATGCTCAAATGCTCATGTGCAGTGCACATCGAAGTGCTGGAATCAATGGACTGTTCCAGTTTCATTAATGCACACACAGTTGTCATGACAACCAAATTCGAGCTGTGCGGTCCACGTAGCATGCCAACGCACGTACGGGACAGACAGTGAAGCCGTTCCTCCCGCACACTCTGGTGAGGAGGAAAAAGGCCTCGATCTGTCCGAACTCGTCACAACCTTAGACGTGAACGTCAGATTACGACGCAACACCACACTGGTGGGTGCATGGACAGATCACCCGAACACGTCCGAGGGCGGATGCAATGTCCGCTCTCCATGGTTCGGACAGTCGGGCCCTCATTTGCACGGTGTCCAACTGTAGTCCGAGATAGACGACCCACTGGCTGGGTATGGGAGTGCTCTTCTCCCAGTTTATCGCAAACCGCAGATCCATGAGGTGAGCGAGCACGAGTCTGGGCTGTGCAACTGCTAACTCCATGGAGGGAGCTAGGATCAGGAGGTCGTTGAGATATGTCAGGATCCTGACATGATACGACGAAGCAGAAAACACCCGCAGCGCGAGCTTGTAGCCGAATGGTACAAGCTCACAGGCCACCCCCTGAAAGGCAAAATGGAGGAACCTCCTGTGTTTCGGCACTATCGGGACGTGTAAGTAGGCGTCCTTTCACTGTTTGCACGAAAATTGCCCAAGCGAAACGCCTGCAGCAACACCTTCACGGTGAGCATGCGAAGTGGTAGAGTCGCTATGTGGCGATTCAGTGTGCAAAGATCAAAGATTGAATGCACACCTCCCATACCATTTGGGACCAGGAAGTAATTTGGATAAAACCATCTATTCCGAAGTTCCGTGGGCACCACCGTCACGGCTCCCTTGCTGAGAAGAGCTGATCTCTGTGTTCAGAGCTGCAGCCTTCTCTGGTGACATCTGCACTGTCCACACCACCCCCACATAAGGGCGGTGGGATCCGGCGGAATTGTAGGGCATAACCCCCTTGCAGTGTCCCGTCCATACATCAGGACAGCACACAGAGAAGCTGCCACCTGGCATAGCGCTCGAGCAGCCATCTGGAGAACGCCCTCCAAGCCCTCCCAGAGCTCTCTCCATATGTACCGCCGGTTGAGCAGCAGCCTGTCCCACAAAGGGGGGCTTCCCCCGCGCAGCTAAGGGGGTCCCGCTTGGACACGGCCTGTACCAAGCGGTGGGGTAACGTGCGCGAACAGCCCCCAGTTCTACCGCCTTCTCGTGCGATAGAGGGCTGAAGGTCCCGCTTCGCAGCAGGCAGGGCTAGAGCTGCTCAATAAACCTCATGCCGCGCACACCCAGTGCGGGTTTGTCGCAGGGGTGGAGTGGAAGGCGATTAACCTTTATTCCCATCATTAACTAAGGCTTTGCCGCTCCTTTTATATGGGAAGGAACATGCGGCAGCTTGCTTTAATATACGCTAATAATTCAAGCGTGAAACCGAGGAGGGCTCAGAGTTCACCGTGTATGTGGAAGAGTCTGGAGCCGCTCACTCTGTTGAATGCCCAGGGTGCGGTGAACGTGAGACCACCAGAGAAATAAACAGTGGTTTATTAACACTCTCCCTCTCATTCAGAGAGGGAGGAATCATCACCGAGGTGATTTGCTGCATTTCAACCAAACTAGTTGGTGGGTGGTGGAGACCGGCGCTTCCCCCTGCCACACAGTCATTTGTACCTCCTCTTGAGGGCTCCCTGGGGCGGTGTGGACCACGTGCACACGGGTGGAGAGGCTCTCTGTGCTGCAGGCGGTGGCGGTGCTGCAAAGGGGCTCCGCGGTGCATCACTGCTGCAGGACGCAGACGGGTGGTGGACACTCCGGCGGCTGTTGTTGTGCGGGGACGAGGAGCCGAGCCCTTCCCTGCCAGCAGCAGGTGCAGGGAGAGCTGCCTCCTGTCCTCCTCCCTCCTCCTCAGACACTCGGTAGTCTCACTGAGAGTGTCACCGAACAGTCCGTTGTCTGAATTGGGTGCGTTAATCAACGCTGCCTTTTCAGACCCACGCATGGCGGGCAGGGTCAGCCAGAGATGTCTCTGGGTAACCACCGACAATGGCACAACACAGCCGGCGCACGCTGCCGGGGAGAGGTTGAGAATTGCGGCAGATGCCTTGGAAACTGCCTTCTCTGCCGGTGGTGAGGTGGGAGATGGATGCCACAAGCATCGCCATATTCGATGTAGCCACCGCAGACTGGGTTGCCAGGGCGTTGAAATGGTCCCTCGCCTACGGCAAGAGCGGTTTCTTGGAAATCCAAGATCCCACTGAGGTCGGGAGGAAATGGCGAGCCAGCATCTCCTTGAGGCGTGGAGTGTCCGTCCGCTGTGCCTAAAATCCCATCACAACCCATGTGAAGGGGTTGTATGAGGGCATGGGCCTCGGCAGGGACGGTCCAGGAGCCCTTGTAGTAGTGCTCAAGAGAGGGCATTGCAGGACACAATGCTGGGCATTGTGTTCCGCCACCTTCTCCTGACGTGCGTACGCTCCATCTACCATCAGATCTTCAGCTCACCATCTGTGACCGATGGTGGTGAAAGCATGGGGCTCTCAAGGCGTCCCACCGCAGAGGTGAGGAGACCCTGAAAATCCACCCAGAGAGAACGGACCAGCAGTTCGCCGGCGCCATGCTCCTCAAACAACATCCATGGCAGAGGTCAGAGTGATGGTCAATGCCAGGCCTTTGACATCTGTTTCCACGGACCTAGACCACCAAGAGCACCCAACCTTCTGCCCAGCGACTCCAAGGCAGAGGACTGTGAAGCACGACTCCCCAAGGTCAAGAATCCTGGTGGTTTGACATCTTATAGATGCTAGCCGGGGAGTGTTCCGCTCCCAGGCAGGAAGTGTCATTCTCACCAGTTTGTGCTGTAACATCATAGCATTGTGATGGTAGACAACGGGACACAGGCATATAAGTCATTGCCCTTGAGAAAGCACAATCTGTGAGTTCAATCATGTTATTCGTGTATGCATACAATGTAGGAGCTATGCAACATATTAACTTAATAATTAAGGTTATTTATATCTGCATAAAGACTGGTCCTTAATCTGCATATTTCTGTACTGTTCCACAGTTTTACTAGCTTCTATTAAAGATACCAAAAGTGTCTCCGGGTACTTATTTGGAGAGTGTTTAGCTCGCTTGATAGCCACGTGCGTCTGCACGTGGTGAGGGCAGAAAACTCTGCTGCCCAGGTCAGGGGAGACCAGCATGAAGAGCTGCTATGTGGTGGCCGGTCCAGAGACTGGCATGAAGAGTTGCTATGTGATGATCGCTGCCAGACTCTGTGCATTGGACAACGGGTGTGACGTGGCCAGGGGGGTCGTTGCCATAGTCAGGTGGTCCTCCGTGGTGAGGGGCACTGAAGGTTGGTGCGATGAGGCTCGCACTTTGGGGGCCTTCACACTGCCAAGCTCCAGGTGGTGGTACAGCCGGGCCCCCGTTCTTGGGGCCTCCTTACTGCTGAGCTTGGGCGGTATTGCAACCAAGCCCACGTCCTGGCGGCCTACGTACTGCCCGGCTCTAGGAGATGTCAAGCGGAGGCATTCATCCTGGGATCTTCCATGCTGCCAGGCACCAGGAGATGGCAAAAGGAGGCCTGCATCTTGAGGGCCTTTATTTATACTGCTGAGATCGGGTAGCTGGTAGGGGGTGATCGTGGTCTAATCAGCGCTGGGAGCATTGCCGCGTTGGTTCCCGAAATGAGTGTTGACATGAGTGTTGACATACTCCCTAGTGTGCTGCATCGCTCCCCACGCCGATATGAGGAGGCGTCCGAGTGTCCTGGATGATTAAGAAGATGAGGCCCCCACCTCCCTTTACTCTTTAAGGGCTCCGAGAGCTTCTACTTCTGCTATCGCAGCCTCTGCTTCTGCTTCCTTCTTAAGGGCCCTTAGGGTGGCCTCAATGCGTGCAGCATCCGCCTGTTCTGCAGCCTCAAAGCGTGCTCTCTCCGCGAACCTCTCACATCGACGCGTGCCTTCTCCGCGTCAATAAATAGAATTAGAAGAACCTTTTACTGATCACACGACACGGCACACTACAACACATGCATACACACACACATGCTTTGGATGGTGGCCGGTGAAATGTTGCTTCTGCATTTGACCCATCCTGGCTTGTCCTTCCTCCAGGAGCCTTCCTCCTTCACCCGCGGACCTGGTTCCAAATGTCCATCGGTGGTCAGACGATGATGTGTGCATGTTTTTGGTGGGGGACCTTAGTGATGTTAGATGGAGGAAACCCCATGTGAGCACGGGGAGAACATGCACTCCACAAAGGCCCCTTATTGGACAGATAATCTGCCTTTTGTAATTCCGTATCCATTTGACGCTTCGCCTCCGTACGTGCAAATGCTGCTCTTGCGCGGGCTGCTGCAATCACACTGACGTTGAACCCTCTGGACTTGATGGACCTGCTGGCTGACTTGAAGGACTTACTGGATGACTTTCCGAGCCACTTTCCGCAGTCAAGTTTTACTGCCACTGCTGTCCGGGCCTTCTGCCCTTTCCGCCAAGCCAGGTTGTCCACTTGGGCCCGGGAGTCCCGTGGAGCCTCAGAGTTCCCAGGGGCCTGGGAGTTCCCAGGGGCTTTGAAGTTCTGAGGCCAGGAGATGAGGTGAAGTCATTCTTATTACTCTTCTGCCCTCACCACGTGCAGACGTTTGTTGCTATACAGCGAGCTTAACACTCTCCTAATAAGTACCCGGAGACAGGATCTCACATTTGATATCTTTAATAGAAGCGGTGTAAAACTGTGGAACAGTACAGAAATATGCAGATTAAAGATCAGTCCCTATGCAGATGTGAATAACCTGTTAATATGTTGTCATAGCTCCTACACTGTATGTGTACACGAACAGCATGAATAAACTCAGATTGTGCTTTCTTAAGGGCAATGACGAGGCTGATCGAAAGAGATGTTAGTCTGAGACCTGATCAGATTGACTGTGTGTGTGTTTCTGTCTGGCCATCTTATATGCCTGTGTCCCGATGTCAAACTACCATCATAATGATATGATGTCACAGCACAGACTAGGAGGGCGGGACACTCCCCACCTGAGAGCGGAACAATTAACGTTGGAAATAAACTAAAATCAATTAAATAAATAAATCTCCAATAAAAAACACAATTTCTATTGTTTTTCATTTTTAGGCGCAGAGTGTATGTGGGTTGGTCGCCGCCTAGAGCGATGCGACTTGGTTGGGGCGCACTAAGGACAGCCTGCTATATCTCCTGAGGTCGAGGGTCGGTTCGAGTCCACGGCGCGGTCGGGCGCTGTTTTGCTTTTTAACGTAGGTGTTTTTTTTTTATAAATTGTGTGGAAAGACATGTTGACTTTAAATGAAGCGTCCTTTTTTTGCCTTAGGTTGTTGTCAACATTTTACGTGGAGAGTGACAGAGTGTCCCTGCTATGCACACTGCCTTAAATTGAGTAAAATAAAATGCATCTAAAATAAATAAATAAAATAATCTTTTATCGTTGCATCGTTTGGAACGGCGCGCTCCAAATGACGATGTTTCATGATGGTGCATGTGGCGGTTCTGGAGCACCGGAAGGTGGATACTTCAATTGGCAGCTCGGGCATGGCACCGAAATGAGGCACCGAAATCTGCGTTGTGATTCGGTCCAGTAGACACCGATCGTATAGGAACCAGTGCCACAGTGGTGACAGGTTTCGGAACCCACTCCCCATCTCACGCATGATCATGTTTTTATTCAGAGTGTGAACAGAGATGAGGGGCTAATCACAGATAGCTCCGTTGTCTGTGAGTGTGTGAGAGAGAGTGAGCGAACCAACGCGCTGCGTGCAGACCTACAATGGAATACGGTCTTACCCATTTTAAATAGTAAAAAAAAAAAAAAGATATCAATATGTGGTGGTCATGTTGATATTTTGGCAGGCTGCCACAAATAAATCAATGTATGGGAAACACTGTATAAAATTTATGTCTTCAACCACCATAACAAGAATAAAACTGACCACGCCTGGAAACTGTTCAAACAGCTGCCAAGTTTTAAAAATGTAGACAGTGCATTTGTGTCAATGTCTCGAGCAAACCTACCGGCCTAAATGCTGTAGCACATTGAAAGCCTCTTGGGGAAATTAAGAAATGAAATGTCTGGTTGTCAGGGGAGACCTATAATTGGAAAGACCCCCCCCCCCCCCCCCCACTCACCCCGTCTCTGAGAGGCTTCATAACGCCCCAGACGTTCTCCTGCGTCACTGTGATGCCCAGCTCCTCCCCGGCCTCTCTCAGTGCCGTGGCCACCACGCCCGTGTCCGAGGGATCACACTTCCCACCTGGAAAGCTACGCACAAGAGGAATTATTATTTTTTGACTTTGACAGCATTTGGTCGGTACAAAAATTCAACATGCGCACAAACACCAACACAAAACTGACCATTTTCTCCAAAAGAGGAGTGCTAGGTAGTGCTGGATGATATGGCAAAACATTTCGATAATTACATTTATGACAATATATAAAAACAAAAAAAAATAAAAATCACAATTTCTGTTAAATGCTTAATGTTTTTTTATAAAGACAGTTGAGAAAAAAAACCACATTAACTAGTGGAATTAAATTGTAAGATATAAACACTAGTCTTAAAACAAAAATCGACATTGTAAATAAAAACATCCCAACAAAACTCAGCAGCGTTATCACCCTCTTTAACAAAATAAATATCAATTAAAAATAGGGGCAAAGATAAAATGTTAAACATGATGTTCATATAATGAACACTGCACAGCACTCATGATTAACATTTCACTGAAATAAATTTAGATAAAATCAAAAACAAAATGAATATGGCAAGGTGGCCAAAATCAAAATAAAGAAAAAAGTTTGTGGTGTTGCCCCTTATTTACCGTCTGCTTTGGGTTGGAACTTATATATCCCAAAAAACAGCACACTATCAATGTATGTGGCCCTCTTGTCAACGATGCTTAAGATATCAGATATCATCAAAAAGATACAGTATTGCATTTCTCCTTCTCCTCCAAGTTGCTAATTTTGGATGCTGCTGCTCTATCTCCATTGCCAGTGTATTTACAAGTGCAACCTACGCAGGGGTGGGGGGCTTGGGTCTCATTCTATAATCGACAAATGTAATAGATTGAAAGGTCTAAAGTTGAAAGGTCAGCTTTACAGTAGATCGTCCAAATCGATAGGCAAATTGCAAGGAAAAGCCAAACACTTCTATAGATGAACAAATTGGTGGAATTATCAAGCTTATTTTATGTCGACATCGAGGAAAAATATATTGTGATAATTATTGCTATCGTTTTATCGCCCAGCACTGGTGGTAGTACGTGCTCGAGTCTACACTGACCTGACATCTCCTTTGTGTCGTCCCTTCAGCATGCTGGAGCGCAGGGTGAAGAGGACCGCCGGCTCCCCCTCCACGGTGCAGAGGGACACCAGGACGGACGCCCACCTCCCCTGGCTATTTCCCTTGGCCTTGCCGACCAGCCTCCCCAGCTTGTCCCCCTCGTAGAGCCTCAGGTTGGGCCCCAGGCTGCAGCGACACCTCTGCTCGTTCTCCGGAGACAGGCAGCCTCTCAGGGCGGGCGCCTCGCGGGCGGCTGCCTGATGGAGGGCTCGGGTCTGGGGCGTGGAGAGGCGGCGGGTGGGACGTCCACCAAACTGGACGAGGTGCAAAAGAGACGACCAACACGCCGAGGGCCTCCTCTGCGGTTGAAGGCATTCAGCGTTGTGTGAACAGTCATAGTAAGTGTTTGTGTGTTTGGGGGTGTGTGCTGCATTGCTTATGGAGCCGCACTGCTGAGGCTGAAATGCAAGTTTGGATTGGGTGGAGTCCTGAGGCAGCTGGGGGTCTGGGGGAAGAGTTGCTTTGGCGAGGAGGTTTGGCAGTGCAGCAGCTTGCGGGGGGTAACGCTTACAGTCCAGTGAGAGAGGTAAAAAAGAGGTCACTGTCGCTTTGAGGAACGACAGGAAGTCTTCACGACGTCCTCCGTTGCTATTGATCCCTCTCCAATTCTGGGAGAACTGGAGAGTCTTCTGGGCTCTCGTGCAGGTGTGCCCAGGCACAGCATTGGGGTGGGGGTCTCTGACCCGGAGCAGGAAGGGCCTGATAGTGCAGGACAACATCCGAGAACCCCTGAACATCCTGGAGGACGACATGCAGATGGAAGCTTATGTACCATAAATGTTTTGATTGCAGAAGAGCTAGAACGGAACAAAATTTTGAATCAAAACTTTTAGTGGTGGTGTGGGAATTATTATTTTTATAGGGCATGCATCCATTCAATCGGCCTACGGCAAGTAGCAATCCATAAAATCATATCTGGTTGATTATACTGCCCCCCCCCCCCATCATCATCTGCCTCCAATACCTTCTGTTCTGCGCATCTTTCTCCCTTACACCAACTGCCTGCATGTCCTCCCTCCCCACATCCATAACCCTGCTCTTTGGCCTTCCTCTTTTCCTCTTGCCTGGCAGCTCCATCCTCAGCATCCTTCTCCCAATGTCACTCTCATCTCTCCTACACACGTGTCCAAACCATCTCAATCTGGCCTCTCTCACTTTTCCACCAAACTGTCCAACCTGAGCTGTCCCTCCAATGTACTCATTCTTAATCCTGTCCGTCCTTGTCACTCCCAATGAAAATCTCAACATCCTCAACTCAACCCTCAACCTTCCCCTGCACGCTTGGTGGAAGCCTTCTGTCACAGATCACTCCGGACACTCTTCTCCACCCACTCCTACAGTTCTTTTAATGTGAACGTTCATCCAGACTGACAGTTCATTGACCTCCACTGGCTATGCTGCTTTTATCAAATTCACTGTGGCGGATGCCGCCACCAACAACGGACACAACATATAGAGGGGCGCGTGCACAACACGATACATTTAATGGCTATTTCTTATCAAGTGGAAGCTAAATAGATATGGTATAAATATCAAATATGGGATTTTCATGTACAAAAGAATCTTCTTCAGATGTTTATTTATCACATACATACGAGCATACACATATGCAGTGAAATGTCATATCTTACATATAAATACATACATCCTATGGATTACCACTTTAAACTCAACATCCATTTCTGTTTCCTTTGACATGTCAACAAATCATTCCAAAAAGTACTACAAACCAATCACAATAACAGCAGCAAGTACTAATTAGAATCCAATTTCATTTCTCAAACGTCCTTTATAACGCCCAGGCGCACACCAGCAGCAGACTGGGCTGCGTCCCGGTTCCAAAAGTTGCACTTTAATTAATTCCATTTCTTAAACGGTTCCGATCGCTGCTTCCTCAACGTCCAAGCCAAATCCAGCCGTTGAAGTTAAGCGAGAGGAAGAAATGTGGAAGGGAAAGACGGGGGTCGGGCGAAATGCAGCCGCCGAGGCGTGGCCGTTCAAATTCAGCCGGTGAAATAACTGTCAAATTAAGTGGAAGAAAATAAAGGTCAAAAGAATAGCGTCGGCGTGTCAACACTTGGTGTAGGCTCCAAACTTTACAAACCGTGGCTCTGCTAGCTAGCGCGGCTACCGTAACGTAGCGGGACTTACCGGCGCATTCCTCGGTCGACGCCATCTACATGAAACGAACCGGTGTCATTTCGTGAGAAAATGTTCCGCCTTCTCTTCGCCTCGGCGGTTGTTTAACGGCTTAGTGTTTGACTTTCATTTTCGTGAACTTTCTCCCGTTGACAGCGACGCTGCGGTAGTTAGCACGCCGTGCTACATAACTAGCACAGCGGCCATGCAGAACGTCACGGGGACCGCGAAAAGCAGGGACTACATGTCCGCTCCCGTCGGGTTTAAACATGTAGGCTCAGAATTTAGTTTTGGGGGTTGGGTTGGTACGTGTATTTTACACTCACCTTGAACGTTTCTGGAGCCGAACATGGGTGGGTGGGTGGGTGGGTGGCTGACTCTCCCTCCCTCCCCGGCGTGCGGCGATATCAATATGGCGTAGACGCACAGGAGCCCAGTTCCACAGGACCTCACCCCCTTGTTTATTGGTGGAGTAGTCTTTCCAGTTTTCAAACGGTCTCGACGTTTAATTGAGACGAATAACATTTCCTCTGTGGAATCTTTGGGGAAATGCCCTCCATTGTTTGTCAAGTTGAAAAACCAGTGTGTCCTCTACAGATTCCTCACGTCAATGGTGGTTTCCATAATGTAGAAGGCATCACAGTATTGGAGTTAGTGGGTGTGTTCATTTATTTGTTGTTGTTGTACTGTATGTAAGGTTGTTGTTTCTTTTTTTTGGTTGTTTTTTCACCAGGAGCTCAAACGTCATTTCCACAATCTTGAGGGTGCAACATTTTGACATAGCTGATGTGGGCCCCGTGACATCACTAAGAAACTACTGGTCCGACCTGTTTTTCCAGCTCCACCTTGAGCCCCGGCCACTCACACCTTGTTTTTAGGATGGGACGTATGTGAGGTAGTACCGGTTTTGCTCTTAATGCCGCTGACCTACTGTCTCGGGACTGACGTTCCGTGTTGATATCGTCCTCGCAACAAGGCGACCTCGCACTTTCCCTCGACCTCCAGGAGATCGAGTCGTCCTCTGAGCGTTCAGCCTCGGCAGCATGGCCTCTGCCTGGCCCGAAGAGGAGACCTTTGTCTGCTCCGTCTGCCTGGACGACATGACGGACCCGGCCACTTTGCCCTGCGGCCACTCGTACTGCCTGCGTTGTATCGAGAGCCACTGGGACCGGGGGGACACCGAGGGCCTCTACAGCTGCCCTCAGTGTCGGCGGGTCTTCAGCCCCCGGCCCTCGGTGGCGCGGAGCACGGTCCTCGCGGAGGCCATGGAGAAGCTCCGAGCCACCGGCGTCCAGCGGGACTCCTTCCCGCCCCGTTCCTCCGCCCCGCCGTCCTTCCCCATTTACCTAGATGTCCTGCCGCATAACGGGGAGACGGCGGCGGGAGGCCCTCAGCGCCTGGGGAGCCTGTACCCTCAGCTGCCTACGGTGGAGGCCAGGCTCTGCCCTCGGCACCGGCGGCCCCTGGACCTCTTCTGCCACGATGACAAGGAGTGTGTGTGTGAGGAGTGCGGTCGACACGGACACAGGGGACACCGTGTGCTCAGACCGCAGGATGAGAGGCGAGAGAGACAGGTATATAGATACTGTGCGAGATAATCCTCCCTAAATGGAACTGTAATAGTTGGGTTCGCTGCTTTAATTTTATTGAACCCGTGTGTTGGTTGAAGGGGGAATATTATATTATTGTATTGGCACTGATGTTTTAAGGCTTAACTTAAAGTGTGTGTGTGTGTGTGTGTGTGTGTGTGTGTGTGTGTGTGTGTGTGTGTGTGTGTGTGTGTGTGTGTGTGTGTGTGTGTGTGTGTGTGTGTGTGTGTGTGTGTGTGTGTGTGTGTGATCCACCAGGTTTACATCTTATTTCAAAGGGTTTTTTTTAGTTTCTGTTACAGAGGGGTACTTTGTTTTTGCTGACATTAGGTTAAATGGTTGTGTCTATAGGTGGAGTTACTTCAGATGCAGGCAGATGTACGAAAAAAAATACAGGAGACTGAGAAGGAGCTACAGGACTTCCCACGAGCTGCCAGTGATTACAAGGTACTGTAGTTGTGAATTTGATGTGTTGATGAAGAAGGAGAGACCGCTGACGCTGACTTGAGTAAAATAATAGATTTATTACAAAAGTACAGCATCAGACTGGACTTGCCTAGAATGCCCAGGAGAGAACCGAGCCGGATGGATTCTCTGTCGAATGACACTCAGACAGGTGCTTTTATGCTAAGCCAGATACAATGTTGACCATCTGATTCCCCTACATAGGTCACCGTTCACGTTTTCACCTCCCTTATCACCGGGACCCCTGACAATGGGCTCTGTCTCTCTCTTGAGACCCCTGGCATCGTCTGTTAATAATTATTATTTGAGACAATGGGCACTGTCTTGGGACGCTACTCATTCCCAGACACCTCAGTACTTTTTTTTTTTTTTTTTTTTAACCATTTCAGCACTGAAATATTAAAGCCTTTCTCAACCATCCAGACACCCTTGTTCTAAATGACTTGTTTATTAATTGTTTCTCTGTTTTTTTTTTTTCCTCTATCCTCTACTCCTCGCTGCTACACTCCTTACCTCGCCAGGCCTCGGTGCAGGCTCTGCAGAAGGAGAGCGTGGATCTTTTCTTGGAAATTGCGAAGAGCACAGAGCTCCTGGGAACCGACGTCAGGGAGCTCCTCTGTGCCCACGAGGCCTCCCTGGGCAGCCGGGCCGAGGGCCACATCCACAGGCTGGAGCAGGAAGTGGCGCAGCTTCGCTGGAAAAGTCACGAGATGGACAAGCTGGCAGAAATGCAGGACAACGTCTGTTTCTTGAAGGTACAGGAAATAATTTGTCACGCACCAATGTCGTCACAGAACTTGGTATGTTTTCTGATGACTCATGATGATGCGATTGGCTAGGAGCACGGCCAGTTGTAAAAGAGGATAACAAAACTAAAGCAAAATTGTTAAATTGTCCTGCAAGATAAGTGCTGTTAATCGTAATAATTTGTCAGCTGTATCACGTGCAGGTGCCGTCTGCCTTGCTGGACCTTTTTTATACAGCGAGTTCCAGATTTAGGTTCTACATTTAACATCCTATATTGTGGCACTAACTGCTGCAGCAGGACGTCCTTTATCCCATGAGCTATTGTTTTTTTAAATGAACAGCCAACTTTGATGAGACCTGTTTGCATACTGACCCTTTGTTTTATATTTTCTACCCCTTTAAGGGTACATGGTGACTATGCGTTAGGTGCAAGCTTCTTTAAACGACTACTACAATTTTTCCCGTTGTGTAAACCGTCCCACTGCCACTGCATTTTCATCATGTATTGCAAGAGTTTAATATGCACTTCTCACGTATAAAAGCCAGGTTATTCATCCTATTTATTAACTATTTATTTTTTCCTTAGAACTTCCTAACCATGGAGCCTTTGGGCAACCGGGAAAGAGAAGAGTCAGGCCTTGGTCAGGAAGTGCAGGTCGCGGCCGGAATCCGCTCGGCCCTGACGGAGCTTCAAGACTCGATACAGGACCTCTGCAAAGACAGCCTTGCCAAGATGTTCAGAGTGGGTCAGTACCGGACGGGAAGGGGTGAGGTCGTGACTTGCCCAGCGAGGCTGTCCTGGAACGATTGAGTTGCTCACACTTTTCCCTCCCGCCCTCAGTGAATCCTGTTCCCGTGGCACTGACGGACGGCGGCGAGGCCGCAGCTGGCCCCGTGGGAAGGGGTGACGGGGTCAATGTCACCGCGCAAAACACAGGTGAGTCGCAAATACCCAGTCGACTTGCGACCGAAGTTGATATGAAACCAAGTGCTGGCATTTTTTAATTTTTGTAATTTTTAATTTTAATTTTTCCTCTGCTTTTCAATGAAGCCTCACCCACCCCTCCACCTCCACCACTCCCAAGTCGCCCACAAGGTACAGGGATTAGGATTCATGTTAAGTGGGAAGAAGTTATGTCAAATTAATTATTTTTTTTTTAATATATATCAAAATGTTTTTTCTTACATAATCCACTCCCTCTATCTTTGTATGAAGCTTGTGCTCCAACTCCTCCACCCCTGCCCCCTCCTCGACCTCAAGGTACATACTGCTGCATTAAAAAAATTAAAAATAAAAGTGCTTTGCGGACAATAACAAGTTTATTGCCAATATATCTTCAATATATATCATGCAATTTACTGTACATTTTTTATTTTTTATTTTTTTTCACATTTCTAGCATCTCCCTTGACTGCAGCAGATGGTGTGGTATGTCAGAGTAGAGAGGAGCTGCTGACACGTGAGTCTACCACGTTCCCCAACTCCACTCAAAGCCAGGACCCTGTCTGGACGAGGGTCATTCAAGCGTTTTATCATTTGTTTTATCTTCCCCCTCATCCCCCAGACCACTTCGAGCCCACCATGGACCCCAACACCGCGTTCCGGCACATCCTGCTCACCGAGGGAGGCCGTCGGGCCACCCTGCGAGCGGAGAACCTGAACCCGGTGGACCATCCCGAGCGTTTCACCTTCTGGAGACAGGTCCTGGGCAAAGAGCCACTGGCCAAGTGCCCCTACTACTGGGAGGTGGAGTGGACGGGACAGAAGGTGGGCACTGAAGATGGGGCTAAGATGCATTGGACGCATTTGGTTTTAAAAATGTCATCATACGTGTACTACGATATGCGGTTTGTGTGACCTGAGGGAGGACTGTGTCAGCGTGTCAATCCACAGCCTTCTGACCGAGCGTCCGTGCTCCTTCTCCAATGCAGATTACCATCGGCGTAGCCTACAAAGAGATGGAACGCAAGGGTTCCGATGACCTGAGCCGCCTGGGCCACAACGCCTCGTCCTGGAGCTTGTACTGGTCGGGAACAGGGTTCTCCTACTGGCACCGGGCCCAGGAGACGCTGCTGGGCTCCCCCAAAGCCCGGCGCATCGGAGTCTACGTGGACCAGTACTCCGGATCGCTCGCCTTCTACAGGATCTCTGGCGGCCAGGCGCACCTCATCCACTGGCAGCAGACCCATTTCACTGGAGCCCTTTACCCGGGTTTCAGGTTCTGGTCAGGGGTGGGCTCCACAGTGGCAGTGTGCCAACTGGGCTGACTTTGAGACGGGCGGAGGCCCCTCAGGTCCTCGTCTATACTGATAACAAAGCCTTTGTATGTACAGTATGTCTTTGTGTCTGTTTGTTTTGTCGTAAAGGTGCGTGGATATCTGTTTATATATAGTACATTAGCCACGTTTGCTGTGTCATACTACAGGAATTTGTAATTGTATATTTAATGATAATTTGGTTATTGTATTTTTTTTCTATATTAAAGGTAAATCAAAGAAAGAAAGTACCTTGTCGGCTTTTTTAGAAATGATTATTGTTGTTGTTGCCATGTGGTTGAGTTACTTAGAGTTCCTACAATGCACTATTCTAGACTCTTTCCTTCTTTTTATTTCTCCTCCTCTCCGTCACTTACCAGTTATATTTCCAGTATTCTTGATGGACACAAACATGAGAAGAATCAGCGCAGGGATATTTCACCTCCACTATTGTTTTTTTTTTTTTTTTTTTCTTCTTCCCCCTGATCAGATAAGATCTGTTCTATAAGCTCACAATGAAGCACACACCGGGCCTGATTTGTTGTTGTGATTTGGTTTGACCGCAGGAATCTTTGTTTGTATTTTCCCCGTCCCCGTCTTTCCACATCCTATCGACTTTTTTTTCCCAGATTCAGTCATTTCTAACCGCCTCTTTCGTCTTGTAACCCACATCTTCCAAAAAACTTTAAAGTTCACGGCGGTGCCTCTCGTTTTACACGTGGCGGCACAAAATTCACCGTTGTGGTGACATTGCAATATATTAGAAATGATAATGAACCTTGAAGGTATTGCCAGTGCTTGAGCGTGGAGTGCTTGGATAACTTTCTGGTGAGAAATAAATAACATTGGACTGGCATGGAACGTAATGAGGAGTTTAATCTTTGAAATAATGCTGGATGGGAAAGCATGACACAAAAAAAACAACACGATTGGGATGACTTAAATCCCATTTTTTGACGTACGCAGAGGCACACGCACACACCCAAGGTATCCACGTCAGTGCACACAAAGCTCTGTCTTTGACACACAATATGGCACTTTCCACAGTGACAAACACTGGTGATACCAATGCAGGGGGGGAATTGTGGGCCACCTGTGAAAAGAAACAGTCGCGGCAGAGGGCCTTTGTTTGACCGAAACGAAGAGTTTAAACCGCGGAGACACCCATGACCCCGTGAAAGACAATACCTGGCCTACATCTAAGACACAAAAACTGGCGGACGATGGCATGGTCGGTTGAGGTGGGGGCTGGGCGGGAGGGTTGCGGGCGAAAGGGAGGAGGCGAGGGAGAGAAAAGGGAAAATGGGTGTGGAGGCTCTGACTAGAGTATATAACGCGTTGCAGTTTCGCTCCGACCACATGTTCATCAACACCCTCGAGCGTTCCTCAGGCTGCCCGTCCTGCACCTGAAGCGTCAACATGACAGGTGAGACCGCAGCGCGCTCCCAACGGGTTCCACTTTGTTTTGTGGCATAGTGGGGGAGCTCCGTGGACCTCAGAGAACCCCAAAGTCCAGAAGGACCTTTGGAAAGGATGCTATTGAACGCAGACATGGACAAGTTGTTACAGTGGTTTCGAATTGAAAGCTCAGTGGACGCATTAAGAGTGGGCTCATTGGGGAATGTTTGGCCACCATTAGAAGAATCACTTCTGGAATTGCCTGAGATGTGCAGAGCCCAGTCATCCGCTTTGCCCGCATCTGACGGTTCATTCTTGTGCTGTGCTCATTTCAGCATTTTTAATCCTATGCCTGCTGGCCGCAGCTTCAGTTCACGGAGATGTCACAGGTAGATTCTCCTGGTTCTCCTCTCCGGATGACACCGAAGACCCCCAGATGGAGCATGGTAAGAAAATAACCAGGCTGTAAGACGTGTGTTTTGTCCATACTTGTGAGCGGGAATTAACTCGGGCCTTTCGCGCGTGTGTGTGTGTGTGTGTGTGTGTGTGCGTGCGCGCGCGCGTGTGCACAGTTTGTCTGACGGACCAGGCGTCGTGTGGGTGCTGCCTGATGCAGCAGCAGATGAAGAGGATGGAGGAGTTCTTCAACATGAGCCTCAACGAGTTGCAGTCGAGTCTGCAGATGACGACAAACATCATCAACAGCGTGAGAGGTGAGGCGCGCCGGTGGCGGAGGAAGTGTTCATACCGTGTCTCATACGTAGACCGCGAAGTCGAAGCGCCCCACGACGCAGCCTAACGAGCTCTTCCCCTTCTCGCCTCCAGCCAGCCGCAGCGCCTTCTCCGTGGCCCTGACCGACGTGCGCGTCTGCCTGGGCCCCTACCGCGACATTAGACCGGTCATCTACAAGCATGTCTTCATCAACCTGGGGGATGGCTACAACACCACCACCGGCATCTTCACTGTCCCGCGCTCCGGCGTGTACAGCCTCTCCCTCACCGTCTACAGCGACTCCGGCAGCCCCGGCGCCAGCCTGGACGCGTGCGCCACGCTGATCGTGAACGGCGCCACGATGTTCGGACCCCATGACAGGAACGACCAAGACCAGGAGGACAGCTCCACCAACGTGGTGGCCATGCAGCTGCAGGCCGGGGACCAGGTGGCCGTCAACCTGCCCATTGGCTGTTTCCTGTGCGACAACAACAGCCACTTCAACACCTTTTCGGGTTTCCTCCTGTACGCAACTGACTAATTTAGAGACACCCGCTTTGTGTCATAACTATCAGGTCCTGCTTATTTTGTGTTTTTATTTTTTTGGGGGTTTTGTTGGTACGATCTTCGCTCTTTGCAAACTCATTTTTCACCCTTTCAGCCACACAGGCCCAGTAACACCTTGGATGTTGGATCCATGTGGAGGTTGTGGAAATTCAAAGTGCACACACACGCCAAAAAGAAAAATAGCTGTTCCCGAGTTCTCCATAACTGTTTTGTTTGTGGGTTTTAGTTCAAATCTTTTATAGCGTTCATTATCCTGCGTACAGTAATGTGATGTCATCTGTGAGTGGAAAATGCTGAAAACCTGTGAACCTGTGAATTCAGACGTCAATAAATCTGAATTTTATGAGAAAAAAAAATAAATAAATAAAAAAAAGACCTACACAGTGAAGCTCTTTTTTGGGGGGTAGGGGTGGCAATTAGGTATTAAATGGATTCAGATTAAATTACTAATTACTATTCTTGTATTATTATTTTTTATTTTGACGAATAAAACTGAGTGAAGATCCTGATTTAAAACAACAAATATTTATACTTTCGACTGTTGGATAGGCTTATTTCAGTGGCTTTAAAATTACTAATAGATACTAAATAATAATAATGATGATAATAATAATAATAATAATAACAGATAATAACAATAATAATAATGATAATAATAATAATAATAACAATAATAATAATAGATAATAGATTATAGATATTAATAGAATACTTATGTGATTATGTGAAAAGTACAGCAAAGTGCATAAAGTAACAGAAATGAAGGTGTGTGTATAAACATAGATGATTGTTTGATGTTTGATAGGGAATTGCTTCTAAAGGAAAAGTTTAAAGTGTTATTTATGAATGTGAAATAAATAAATGTAAGTATAAGTAAATGAATGAATAGTGAATTAATAAATTAATAAATAAATAACATAATAAATAAATGTATGAATAGTGAATAAATAAATCAATAAAAGAAAAAAATCTATATATCAACAAGAAAACACAGCACTTGATACATATACATATACAGCATAAAGTAATACACTTAAATTCCCAAAAATCCACTGAAATATCCACCAACATAAGTACTAAAATGGAAAATTGCAGGACAATTGCATGGCATGCTGTGTAGTCATTATATTAATTTGTAAATAGACTTTAAGTGCTTTAGTGTTGACAGTGTCCCTAAATAAAAACAACATAAAATCTCATAACTCTCAAAAAATGTATGACAGCCATTTCATTTATTGTGGCTTTTAAGAAATTGTATACACATTTTACTGTATACACATACAGTATACGGTATGGTATGTAGACCATTTCATTGTGGCCATCATGCTTTCATATCAAAAGAATGGCTTTCGAGCAACGTTGTTGTTGAGCATGAAGAAGTGCAGCTATTCATCCTGTTGCTTTACTACTATTCTACTATTTATCCGTATTGGGACAGCTGAGGGACAATACAGATTGAATCAACACCTGAGGTGCTCTGACCCCTATCTGCTGCGATTTGCGAAATGGGGGCCAAGAAGAAGAACCTGACGCATAACCCATCATCAGATAACCGCAGAGGCGTCAGCGGTGACACCACGTGGCATCCACAGGTGAATTGTTTGAATTGTTTCGACATCCAAACGTGGAACAAGATGGCAGAATATTTCCAATAATATAGACGCATTTGTTAATTGAACCGATTTTCTCTTTCAGTGGTGGTTGTCCTAGTTACGGTCAGGGCTCAGTAGTCAAGCGATCAAGCGATAACGAATGACCAAGAGTACATCACGTCAAAACAATAACTGGAGCATCTCCTCCCATCCTCCTATTTAGCCCTCCACAGCATGGGAACGGCTGTCATGCTCCGATGAACTGATAACGCTCTTCTATAAGATCCCTACCTGCTTTTTTCCTTATCACCTGTAGCCGTGAGACCATCGTCACCTCCGTCGGTCCGGTTTCAGCCTCCGAGCGGTGTCTCCTGGGAGGATGCCCGCAATCAGACACCCTGCGTCCCAGTAAAGGCGATCGGGCTGAAAAGGGCTTTTGCCACATTTCCCACATCAAAGAAACACTATCTGTTAACAGGGTGGGGCCTTCCCATTATGGGAGTTTCTTTAGTGTTTTTGGCTGTGAAATGTGTGTGTGCGTGTGTGTGTGTGTGTGTGTGTGTGTGTGTGTGTGTGTGCATGTGTATGTGTGTGTGTGGTTGTTTGTGTGTGTGTATGTGTGTGTGGTAGTCGTTCCCCTGTTGAGGGGGCGGTACACCCGACACACAACCACAGGCGGTCAAACGGACGGTCGCTTAAAACTCACGAGGCCGGCAGCCAGGACTCTCAGATTCGTCTCAGCACAGATTCGACATCCTGTGAGTCCTGTAAGTTGTTTCATTATTTATTATTATTATTATTATGCTTTTTTTTTTTTTTTTTTTTAACTTATTTGCTCCTATTAGAAATGAACTACCTCAACCTCCAATTATACACTTGTTATTGTTGGTAAGGTTGGACCATTTGTTGAAAAGAGTATCTTTGGATAGTATGTAAACACTATAATTATAATTATAATTATATTTATAAATAATTATTATCATAGTTATCATTATTTTCAATCAAATGTATTGATACAATTTTATTTTATTTTAATAATATACTGAAATGTAAGTATATTGATGCAAATTATATGGAAATGGAATAATTTTTATTATCACCATCATTCACCACCATCACATCACAAACTTGACAAGTGCATCCCCTACTACCTACTAATACTGTTTTAATGCAGTAATTATGACAAATTGGAGAAAAGGATCAAATGTTTCCTTATTTACATTGATTATTATTTTGGAGGTGGCACCATTTTTTACGTGTTACACTTCACATGCAGGGCTATAAGCAACATATTTGAGGCTAAATAACAATATTTCTTACTGTATTTTAGATAACTGGTTAAAGCACGGATATTCCACATTGCATATTAAGCTGCAAATGCATTGCAAAGGCATTTTAATGTATTTCAAACCTATTTAACAATCTTTTTTATTAAAAAAATAATGTCAATCAAGGGGTGCGACCCCAAGGTTGAGATGAGATGTCATGAAGGAATCTGTCTGTATGCCCTTCCATTATCTCGACAACCATTTCTCCGATCTACTTCACACTTGCCTTGTGTATCGCTGGAGACCCTAGAACGTGCAGTGCTGATTCTGGTGCAATGTGGACGCAATGTGTGATATGAACAAACTGAGTAAACAAGCGAACAGCGAGCTGCTCTGCGCAGCAACGGACGGGGGTTCAGGAGGTGAATTTCCGGGGACCCAAGGAAGTTCCGGACAGGCATGTTTTGCACGGGAGCTGCACTGGTTCATCCAATGGCTTTTGCCGTGTGTTTTTCGAGGAAATGAAGCTGCTCGCGTCGTCGCTTGTGGGCCTGTGGGGAGCGCTGTATCTCTGTGCCAGAGTCCAAGCCAGCACCTTCGAGGTGATGAGAGAAGCGGCAGGTAAGAAATACACTCCTGTGCACCCCAGTGGCGTTGTTAGGAGTGGGCATTGAATTGGGCATGTTATTAATTATTATTATTACTATTATCATTATATTATTATTCTTTTTATTACTAGGATCAAAACTCTCATTATTATAAATTCTCTAATGGTGGTAACATCTTGTAAATTAAATAATGGTGAATTTAACCGTCAAGCATTACTTTAGACTACTGTATGTTCTCACAGACGACCACAGTAAATCCCATATGATACATCCAGAAGTTTACAGCTTGTGTCCTAAAAATCTGTTATTCTAATTATTATTATTATTGTTATAATTTTTGTGCATCCATGTTATCCATAATCCAGCCAGCTACCAGGGTCCGTTTCCATGCGGGAGCTGGGACTGCAACTGCGCATACAGGCGGCAGCGAGGCTGCTGCTGCGTGGCCAGCCAGGCATTCGCCCTGGAGGAGGCCACCTTCATGAGGATGGTGGGCCTGTGGGAGCAGCTCCACGCCGTGCAGGCAGACGTGGAGGCACTCACAGGTAGACACACCTGCCCTCACACATGCACCCACGGTACATACTGTACAATGCTTTCTCTGTAATTCATCTCTCTCTCTCTCTCTTTCTCTTGCTCTCTCTCCTTCAGGAAACATCAGGATTGCCTTCACTGCCTCCATGGCTCTGAGTGAGAATTGCTTCGGTTCCTTTACCACAAACGTACCCATTCCCTACGCCTCGATTTCCCTCAATCATGGCAATGGATATAACCCTGCACTTGGTAAACACTCACTCACACACACACACACACACACACACACACACACACACACACACACACACACACACACACACACACACACACACACACACACACACACACATACACACACACACACACGTTTTCAAGATTCAAGATTCAAGATTCAAGATTTTTATTCGTCACATACATATACATACTTTCATACATATATGCAGTGAAATGTAATGCAACACACCCGGTGATAACACACAATATGTCCTAGGAAAAGAAAATATTTCTAATAGACCGACTAACTGATTCCAAAAAATATAATACAGTAAGTTGAATACTTATAGAATAAAATAAAAAAAATATAGAATAAAATAAAATACAATAAAAATAAAATGAAATAAAATGGAATAGATAGAGGGAATATGCTTATGTATGTCATTACTGCACTGTAATTGATCAATTTTTATAGAGATTATCAACCTTCAAATATGCAATTGGCTGTGTGGCCTTGTTTTGTTTTCTTCACCGTGGTAATGGAGCCGTGGCCTAGTTCAGTTTCTTTTCAACCTGCCATACTCAATTGTGGGAGTGGCCTTGTTTTCTTCCTTCACAATGGTGATGGAGGCATGGCCTAATTCTGTTACCAAACACACACACCTCATGTTATTAAACTGTACGGCATGGAGTCTTAGACCAAAGTAATTCCATTTCGTCAAACACAAAGAGAATACTACTTCCATTGGCTACCTGCACACACACTTTGCCTGTCGGCTCACTGTTCCGCTCGCTTCTGCAGGTATCTTCACGGCCCCTAGAGCCGGCCTCTACGTCTTCTCCTTCACCGTCTATTCCCACGTGGGGGAGCCCTTGAACCGCCTCTACCACAAGGTGCAGAAGAGACACTTCATTATGTCCAACAGTGACTATGAACAGTGGCTTTTAATTGCACGGCTTTCTTCGTTTATTTCGGGCGTCTATTTAGCGTTCACCAGACACCCATTTCCCCCGTCTGCAGGTCCAGCTGATGAAGAACGGAGTGGTGCTGGTGTCTACCTGGGAGGACAACCGCGAGGATGTTGAGGACAGCAGCACGCAGGTATATCAACCGTAGTACGGGCCGTGGCAGGGGCTGGGGCGGAACTCTATGGGGTTTGAAGATCACTCGCAGTAATGAAGTAATATGTTTATCACTGATATGCGTGGGCTCCTAGGTGGTGGTGGTGGCGATGCAGAGAGGCAGCCAGGTGTACGTAGAGCTGGTGCCTGGGAGGAGCCTGTGCGGAAATATCGGCGAGAACAAGTTCTCCGGATTCCTCCTCTACCCCTACGATGAATGATAACCCCCCCCAAAAAATGAAGACCGCGGATTATTAGAGGGGTTTATTTTCGAGCCCTGAAGACGTGAACTGGGTAATGAAGGGAAGGACTCCTGGGAAGAAAAAAAAGACACCGGGAGGTGCCATGTGGTGTGTCCCCAACCGGAAACTGAAACCAATTTAGGTTACTCTACTGAAGAACACACACACACACACACACACACACACACACACACACACACACACACACACACACACACACACACACACACACTTCCATACCAAGCTTACACAAACATGTAAGGATACTGAAAGCCAAACACTATTAAATGTACTGAAAGATGTGAAGCCCAATAAAAAAATATGTAAGTTTCACTTTTTTCTATTTGTGCTTATTTTGAAAAGCATGATTATTGCGTGCACGCACACACACAGACACACACACACACACACACACACATCCATCTCATTGCCCTGGCAAATAAATGGTTACAGTAGCTCATGCAGCAACTAACATTTGGTCTATGACAGCATTGCATGAGACTGTAAACATGTGTCTCCCATGGAATTCCGTCCTTAATCATTAAAAACCACAGCCGGCCAGGCAGGCAGTTGATTCCTTCAGTGGTAAAAACAAATAGATTGATGAACAGAAAAATGTACATGTACTCTAAACTGCTCATAAAAGTCCCAGCACTCCTATTTTTTTTTTTTGTCATACTGTAAGCACCAGCGCCAAAATATACAGGCACAGAGGTGTATGGTATCATATACAAGCACATTCAGGAGCGCAGCCTTAGATGTGTGTGTGTGTGTGTGGGGGGAGGGGGGGGTCAAACACACACACACACACACACACACACACACACACACACACCAGCAGACATTTTCAGTACACAAGAACAAACACTACACGTGCTGAATCTGAACTATTCACACGTTCATTCCTTTGACAAGCTTTGACATTTAACCTGAGGATTGGCTGATATTGGCTGAGCAGCACAATGACCCGCGCTCTCACCTTGTATTGATTGTGTGCTGGCAGAAACCTCTTTTGAGGCAAAGAAGCGTGATACGGAGCTATGGCAGGACAAGGGAAGATATTTTGGAGATTCACAAAATGACATCAGATTCTTGAAATTCCCGATTCGGACTCTTGAAATGCGGACAACGTGCAGCGTGCTGCTCATGGGCCACTGATGACACTACACATAGTCAAACTGGTGACGTTCCAAGAGAAAGGTCAGTAATGGGATAGGAATGTCCTACAATGAGACATGTTTAGATCGCGCACACACACACACACACACACACACCCACACACACACACACTATTCATAAACAACTAGTGCATACACACACACACACACACACCAGACACACACACACAGGACATAAATGGTGATCCCTGCTGGAGTGATGTGATGGCTCCACTGCTTCCTCTATTAATTTCTGGCCACATTCTCCTCCTTCCTTCTATTCCTCTGTTCTTCTCCTCTTCTTTTCTCCTCCCCACTCCCAACCCTGTTCCTCTTCTCCCCCTCTCCTCTCCTTTCCTCTCATCCCAAAAGCTCTCCTCTCCTCTCCTCTCCCCTCCGCTTCTCCCCCCTCCTCTCCTCCCATCCCAAAAGCTTTCCACTCATCTCCTCCTCTACTCCCCCCCCCTGTCCCCTCTTCTCCTGTCCTCCCATCCCAAAGCTTTCCACTCCTCTCCTCTCCTCTCCTCTCCTCTCCTCTCCTCTCCTCTCCTCTCTGCTTCTCCCCCCTCCTCTCCTCCCACCCCAAAGGTTTTCCACTCCTCTCCTCCTCTACTCCCCCCTCGTGTCCCCTCCTCTACTCCCCCCTCGTGTCCCCTCCTCTCCTGTCCTCTCATCGCAAAAGCTTTCCACTCCTCTCCTCCTCTCCCCTCCTGTCCCCTTCTGTCCTCCCATCCCAAAAGCTTTCCACACTCATCCTCAGTCCTGTCCTACCTCCCCAATCCCTTGCCTCTCAATTCCTCCCTTCCACCCCCTCTCCTCCCCTCCCAACCCCCTCTGCTCTCATCCTCTCCCCTCTCCTCCTCCCCTCTTTTTTTCCCTCTCCTTCCCCCCTCCTTTATACCTTCTCAGTCTTTGCTGTGTTACCTTCTTCCTATTCCTCCTTCTCCTTTTTATACCAACAATACCCTCCGTTGTACTTTTTCCCATACATTCTCCACCTCCACATCCGAAGTGCTCACTTCAGGGGCCGAAGGGACAAATTGGCTGCCGTCAGGCGTTGATTTTGGCCACGAGTCACGGCGCACTGCTTCCTACATTACATGAAGTCATCACCATTTTGTTTCAAAGTTCGGCGCTCGGAGCCGTCAGTCTTTCCTTTTTACATCGCCTGCTCCTGTGTTTGTTTTTCCTCCGTCACTCATTTCGCCCCGCCGTCTCTCTCCTCAGGCCTTCTCCCAAATGCACGCTCACAGCCTCATGTTTCCTGCGGGAGGAGGAGGGACGGAGGAGGGCGCCGTGTGGTTAAAGTATTTGGAGAATTCACACCGACCAAACCAAATTTGTTTGGCTGCGCTCGCCTCCCCCTGTGGAACTGCTCTACCCAAATAAGGCTGGGCTCTTTGACTAGACTGGGGTTTGGGAGAGAGAGAGAGAGAGAGAGAGAGAGAGAGAGAGAGAGAGAGAGGGAGAGAGAGAGAGAGAGAGAGAGGGAGAGCGACAGAGAGAGAGAGCGGCAGAAAGGCCATGCCCTTTTAAGGAGGTTTCCTTTTTCCTTCTGTCTCTCGCTCTCTCTCTCTCTCTCTCTCTCTCTCTCTCCCCCTCCTTCACTCCCACTTTGTATAGTGAAGTCATTATGCCTGGACTGTTCCTTTTAAGCCGGCACTTTTCGGAGGGAGGAACCTATGAGCCATATACAAACATTCACCCACACACCAGGCGGCCGCACTTAGCCCCAAACGCACCAGCAGACTCTTCACCTATTCCCTCGCACAGTGAGTATGGCGTTTCTTCATTTCATCCCTTTGAGTTCTTTGAGGGTTTGGGTTCTTCTTCGCAGCTTGGGGCGTTCGTTTCACGGTGCTTCTTACAGGTGCGAGAGCCAGACGGTGGGAGCTGATCAGTCCCATCCGTCAGGCCTGAGGGCAGTCGGCTGATCCATTGCCATTTGGGAAGTTTTGGGAAATTTATTTAAGGCCTTGCCTTGCATAGGCCCTCCATGACATCGTCTATATAATCGGTTTTGCTGAGATTACTTTTGACTGTTACTGTGTGAGTCAATGCGTCGGCGGTCGATGAATTATCGAATTTTAATTAACAAATTGTATCGTAATGTCACGCTACACTCCCTCTGTTTAATTGCACAACCGCTTTTGCTCAACGTGTTTTTAAAGGAGCACCATGTTTTAAAAAGCATTTCTGATTTGGAACCTTATCGGACTCATTTACTCAGCTATATTTTCCCAATGATGTTATAAAGGCGTCTGTCATCTGTAAACCTCACATTCTTGTGTTTTCACTCCGAAATCACACTGGCGCACTGGCGATGGAGCCGCTGCAATACGTCGACAATGAAGTCAGGATCGTTTTGAGTAGGTGGGGTTTCGTTTCGACGGAACTTCACCGGTTGACTTTTGGAAATGATATCAGTACCGCATCGAAGGAAAACAAAATGAGGGTGCAGCGGAGCAGGTTGAAGGGTAGATGAGAGCGTCTAACGGAAAGAGTCAAACGGTATAAATTGATCCAAAATATGTTTTGCTAAAATGTGTCGTGGTGTTTCAGCATAGCTTGTTCTTTCGTGCTTTACTGTCCGTGGACATTTCTACATCCCAATTGCCCCCATCTCCCTTGATTCGGGGTGATGCGGTAGGAAAGCCCTGGGAGCAGGGAAGAAGATTGTGCTGGTGCAAGACGAGGGAGGACAGCAGCTTCTTTGATGCTACAGGGACGGTCCTAGTGGACGACCAGGCTTGCAAAGTAGCAGCAACAGGAGATAAACAGATAACACCATGTACACTCCCAGTCCTGCAGCGGCACACTCACTGCGCTGATCAGCGAGGAATAGAAAGCATACCCCAGGCCCGGCGCCAGGATGAAGCAACTGGGGCAGCAGATCTTTTTATATGGTAAAACAGTAGGTTATCATCCTGCCATGACTGGGTGGCAATATAGTGGCGTTTTGACTAGATGCGAGCAATTCCCTACCTTACCCTTTTCCATGTGTTTGTACCACATGGCCATTGTATGAAATAGGAAGATTTGGGGCAAATTGCCAGGTCACCACCTAAAATTGGACTGGTGGTAGGTTAAATGAAATGAATTGATTTAACCATGATTAGCCTCTGAATGGCTGAATAACACAAGACTACTATCTTGAAATCAAATAATACATTTATTTTGCGAGTGTCCTCGCACAATTTAGGGAATCGGAGCATTCGGAACGTAGGTCGAAGGACGTAGGTTTCTAACCACTGAGAGATGACTGCTATAATCAACAAAATAATGGCCAATAGCATCAGGGTCATTTATGGAAAAAAACAAAAGATCATCAGATCCCTCTCTCTCCCTCTCTCTCTCTCTCTCTCTCTCTCTCTCTCTCTCTCCCTCTCTCTTCTTTGGATTGTTCCAGAAATTGAGGAAACGTTTAATCTACAACCACGTAAAGCAAGCGATGCTGAAACAAAGTGATGTGTCCTGCTTATCTCTCCTGCGCTCCATTCAGTACCGGGGACAGCGCCGCGCGGCCCTATGCAAATTACCTAAACGTATCTGTCTCCGACATGCCCAGCCAGCAGAAAAATGAACCAACTAAATTCTGTCTCAACTTGCCTCAGTAGAGTTGCAGCCTCCAGCGTGCCGTGACGTTGAAATCAAATAAACAAATATCTTGACAATGCACAACAAACAACACAATGTCCATGATTCTGAAACAACAGCACTGTGTTTCAGAACCATGTTTGAATTCAGTGGGATTAAGAGGCTGGATCAGGTAACGAGCTGAGGGGGGGCTGAAAAATCGTCTGAGGCGGCTCCCCCCCCCCTCGTGGCGCTGGGTCTGGCCTACTACGACGTTAAGGCTCCAGACAGGAAATTAACACCAGTCCTGAAAAAACAAGAGTAGAAATACTATTTCAAAGGGTCAACCCTCAAAACCCTCAGAGGGGTATTTTTTTCATCAATAAAATTCCGTCTGATCGGATCACTTACACATCCCTGGGGTTCACCGGCGGTTCAATGGCATATTCCCCCGCAGCGGTGAGTTTGTTAGCTAGCCCCGGCAGATGCTCGGCTCGGCCACATTACCTCATGTACACTCGAGCCGCCAAAGCTCACCACTCCGGCCGCATGCCTCTCGGTGGTTTTCCTGTTTCGAAGACAGGCACGATTACAGTGGCGGTAAGAAACGAGAGCGGTGGCGTCTGGTTGGTACATTTGAAGCACCAAACCAAGTTAGGTCTAATGAACTGGCATGGATGTGAGAACATCGCTGGTGATGCAAAGCAGCACCTACCGCTTTGAATACGTATTAGAACCACTGTGTGAGGTTCAGCAACGAGGCAGCCAGGAAACAGCTTCTTAAACAACTTCTGCAGACGTATTGGACTCAGGCTCGACACCAGAACTAACAACGGGTCCCTGGTCACATTTATGCAAGAAATGGAAACTATGCCCCGACGGTCCCGACTAACCTCCCCGGTTGCTCTGTTACCCTCAAGGTTGGCATGGTGAGACCAATGCAGACACGGAGGGAGAAGGGGAGGGCTGCTCTCTTGCTTTCTCTATTCTTTTCTTCTCATCTGTTCTCCTTTCTTCTCTCCTGCTTTTTTCTCATTTCTCATCTCATCATCGCTCCTCTTCCTCTCCTCCGGCACATAAAGGGCATTGGGTGCATAACACACCGAACACAGGGAAACAGAACATGTACAGTACGATTTTGTAATCGTTGTCTACCAGGCTCGGGATTAGAAGTCAAGGGAAGGGGAAAGAGCGTCCCGCGGCACCGCAGAACCCGGCGAATCCCGGGTGAGTCCTGGGGTGAGACGTAGCGCCCCCCCCCCAGACGTTGTCCTCCGGGGGAAACCGCGACGGGCTGGGGACCCTGGGAATCCCGCGTGGGTCCTGGGGTCGGACGCGGGTCTGGTCCTCTGGCCGGCTCCCTGTCGGCGGCCGGTCACGGCGTGCGCCAGGGAGCTCACGCTGGCGAGGACGTGCCCCAGCTGGCAGCGGAGGTAATCCTGCTCCTCCTCCAGGTCCGCGGGGGCGTTTCTGCAGCCAGCAGATCGGCTCCGGGGGGGCGCCTTTCACTCGGCGCCCTGCCCCTCCCGGGTCCCTGTTCAGGCGCCACACGCCACCCAAGTGGCGTTTTCAGGGCCCTCCGGCACAGAGACACAGACGACGGGTGGCTGTTAACACCAGTTCATTGTAGAAAGGAGGAGGCAAGGTGGAATTAGCCAGGAGCAGATTGAACATGTAATGACACAGGCGCCTATCCCGAGTGTGTGTGAGGATGGGGTTTTTAACCTGCTGCACGTTAGCCCAACCAACGAGCGTCGGGCGTGGCTGCGCCAACGATCCCATCCACCGCACATTCCTTTGTAATTGATTTATGGCAGCGTCTCGGCGAGGGTAGCGCAGGGTTTTAAGCAAGTGCACAAGCTTGTATGAGAGGAAACAAGGGGGCAAAGGAAAGAAACTGACAGACCGACAGACAGACAGACAGACAGACAGACAGACAGACAGACAGACAGAAACAGACAAAATAACAATTGTAACGGTCAGAGAGAACTTTAGAGCGAAAATAGCAGTACCTGCGTCTGTGTGTGATCACCAAACTGTGTTAGCGTGCGTGTGTGTGTGTTGGTTCCTGGCTCCATGTTTAAGTTCAAGTTCAAGTTCAAGAGATTATGTGTCACATGTGGTCCTAAGAAAGAAAGGAGATAACCTTGAAGGCAATGGACATTGAACTTGAACTTGAACATTAGATAAAGATGGCGGTGACGCTCAGCAGACAGTCTTGGCAGCGGCCCCTCCATGCCATTAGCACCGGAGCTACAGTGTACCGGCATGCGCGCTCGTCTTCCAGCTCGTGTTGAAAGGCCTGCAGTTCAAGCTCAAAAGATGAAAACCCCAAAACTCAGCTCAGCCGGGGCCCGACTTGGCACCGCAACACGTTATGCAACGAACGCCAGAGCAAGAATCATGAGCCCGAAAAAAGACAGTGGAAAAATCTACAGGTTTCAGTTTGATCAGGGGGAAAGAAAACCTCATCAATGACAAGATATTCGGCAGTTGTGTTCTTCCAATCAGGTGAGCCCGAGGTATTAACCTTTTCCATCTGAACTTTGAACCCCCCCACCCCCACCCCCCTCCCCCCTCTCCTCTCCCAGGAAACAGAAAGTTGAAGTGACCTGACATCAAAATGGCAGCAAAGGTGACAGCAGAGAGAGCTCTCTGATTTGGGCTTTACACTTGGCTGGTGGCCCAAACGCTAAGCAAAAAGCAAAGACAAAAGACTGCTAGAAATGTGTGTATGAGCAGAGAATGGAAAAGTGTGTGTGTGTGTGTGTGTGTGTGTGTGTGTGTGTGTGTGTGCGTGCGCGTGTGTGTGTGCGTGTGAGTGAGTGTGTGACAAGGAAAGTATGTAAAACCGGCTGGCTGTTACAGAGCTCCCATTGTAAACCACTTTGGCTCAGAGAGTTGAATTGGTGTGCATTTGGAGACACGTGGCTACTGATGCAGTTTATTTCTTTATTGGCAAAATAGAGGTTCTCACCGATAGGACGCTGAGCATTTGTGCTTTACATACACGCCTTGGACATGCATGTTATCGTGGGTATGTTTTTTTTTTTTTATTTGCAACGAGGCAGGTGGGGTTTATGGAGCGGATGTCCATTCAAAGCCGTTTGCATGTGTCCGCATGTTTGTGTCGTGCATCAAAACAACGCTGCAGAGTTGAACGGATGGGGAGTTTCAGATCAGGTAGTTGGAAGAAGTCTGAAGTATCAAGAAGTTGTAAAACTCTAAAATGGATAAAAACCAATGGCCGGTCGTATGACGTAATGCAATATAAGGTACAGTAATATACTGTATATATATCGAGGGATTTCAGGTAAGGATCTTATAGGAAGTATTTAATTTGAAGTTGAAGGCAATCCCGTCTGGGGGAACATCGGTTCAATTGTTGCAGTCAGAAGCACAGCAGAGGTCTTCCTGTGTTCTGTACTGGATACTTGCACATTGAAATAACTTCCGTTTAACCTTCTCCCACACTCCCTCTCGTATCCCTCCCCATCACTCTCCACATCTGTTTTCCCTCCTCTCCTTTATCTCTTCTTTCACCCCCTCCTTCACCCCTCTTCCCAGGGAATGGCTAACAAGGGTCCATCCTACGGCCTGAGCCGGCATATTCAGGATAAGATCGACAGTAAGTACGACCAAGAGCTGGAGCAGATCTTAGTGGAGTGGATCAACCTGCAGTGCGGCTCTGGCATCGGCAAGCCCGAGGCGGGCAAACTGGGCTTCCAGGCTTGGCTCAAGGACGGATGTGTGAGAATCCCATTTTTTTCCCCCACTTTAAAAAATAAACGCATATTCATTCCTTACGATGTCTTAGCAGTTCCGCTTGTATAGTTTACAAGGGCGCCCACGAGTCTCTATCCCAACTAAAACATGTGTGGTAGTTGATTCACTCCAAGGTTGTACTTAGGATCAGGTATAACTTGGATCTCGTTCTCTATCCTCATCTTCCTCCTTTGGACCCCTTCACAATGCCTCCTGCCAGGTGTTGAGTGAGCTGGTCAACAGCCTGTATACCGGGGACAAACCAGTGAAGAAGATCCAGAGCTCCGCCATGGCTTTCAAACAGATGGAGCAGATCTCCCAGTTCCTTCAGGCTGCCGAGACCTACGGTGTCACCAAGACCGACATGTTCCAGACTGTGGACCTCTGGGAAGGTCAGAAATGATTGAAGGCAGTGTAGCACGGTTTTGGAGTAAGACTCTGAGATAATCATCTTGGTTAGTCGTCTCAGGCAAGGCGGAGTAGCCCTAGTTTAAAAGTGTTTGTCGTGACAGGTAAGGACCTTGCAGCCGTGCAGAGGACCCTATCAGCTCTGGGCAGCTTGGCCATCACTAAGAGCGACGGCACCTACCGCGGAGACCCCAACTGGTTCTTCAAGTAAGTACGGCAGACAGAACCTGGTCTACCTTTTGCACATAACTTCAAACCGACCTATACTTTAATTAGGTTATTTGATTCTGAACTGCACAAGCAACATCTTGATTACATTTCCAATGGTACGTTGCAGGAAAGCCCAGGAAAACAAGCGGGATTTTAGCGATGACCAGATGAAAGCAGGCAAACAGGTGATTGGCCTACAAATGGGATCTAACAAGGGAGCCTCACAGGAGGGCATGAGCTATGGACGACCCAGACAGATCCTCTGAAATCACTGAACCACGGTCGCCGCGGAACCTCTTCAGCCTCAGAATTGTGTTGCCCTGTACACTCTCAGCACCTGTACAAACCTAAGCAAACCTTCCCCTACAAGAGCCTCGTCCTCTGCACCTTATCCGCTTCTGAGATGTCGAATCCAACCCTTTTAATTCTCCAATCTTCCACGACCACTAACGTGCACATCCTTAGAACACCTCCCATAGATCCTTGCAAAAGCCATCATTGCCAAGCTCACAGTCTCAAACAACCCCCTTCTTGTTACACACACACACACACACACACACACACACACCGGCAAAACAGAATTACATTTTGAAAAAAAAATAATAATCATGATGTGCTCTAAAACAGCCACCACATGTGGATTTAGATCTAAAAACCATAAACTGTGGTTTTTTTTTTTATACCAACTCATACTCTACATGATGTGATGACAATTCCTTACAAAAGGTATTCCTTACTAATACAAGTCTACATTGTGGCATCTTTGAATGCCAAATAAATTTTGTTTAAATTTCTAAACTGATATGAAATTAAGTTTGATGCGAATTGGGAAGCAATGCAATCAATCGATGGCATACAAATCCTGAACCTCTCCATGAAACTGGCAATATCTTCCATTTTCCTTGAGAATGCTACGCTGTCCTGCCGTTTCAGCTCCAGTATTTTTTGTATGTTGTCTTATTAAAATAATGAATTTGAAATACATCACCGATCTGACTTGTCAATTCTGGTTGTCGTAATTGACCGATTACAGGACCGAGGTGGTGCTTTTGACAGGTAATAGAAACAGACAAGACAGGTACATTCCATCAACCTCGTTTATTACCGTTCAGATCACCTGTGACTCACACAGCAAAACCATTTTCCACTTCACCCCAAACGCTCCTTTACATAAAAAAATTAGAACTCTTTAATACCTTTTAAATTTTTATGTAACCGTCAAAATCCAGTTGAAGTATATCGGTACAGCAGGCACATGTCGTATGTATAATATATTAACACTTAAAAAAATACATATTCAAATCCCTCACAGTAAAAACCCAACGAGATAAATAAAAATCCTGGAAGAAATTCAGATCCGGCATATTAACCTCAGATGTCAAGGTCGAAGGCTTTGAATTGAATATGTGCTGATAAATTGTCTCTCAAAAACGCTTATCTGTACACTAAAAATATCTCATTCACACACGCACAGGCCACACACACACACACACACACACACACACACGATTGCACGGTAAGAAAAGTTCCAACTCACGCCAACAGTAACCTCACACTTTTCCCATAATGTAGTGCACATCGAAGTCCAAGGTGACTGTTGTGGTAGTAGGTCATTCAGTTTGTCCCAAAATTCTTCCCAATTCATCCACGCACACGCACGCACACACACACGCACGCACACACAGACGCGCACACACAGACGCGCACACACAGACACACACACACACACACACACAGACACACAGACACACAGACACACACTCTGGGGGCCACAGCGAGTCCTCCCCTCAGTCAGCAGGGACGTCAGCTTTCGGCCGGTGAGGGCCGAGCAGCAGAACAGAGTGGTAAAGGGGGCAGAGCCTGAGAAAGTTTCATGAGGGGTGTACAGTGGTGGGGAGTGTGGGGTCCAAGGTCTGCGAGCCCTGCTTTTATGTGGCCGGCCTCTCTCCGTTTAGAAACGGCACTTTGGCGTCAAAGTCCAGCACTGCGTGCAGCTCTTTCCCCGCGTCTCTCTCCTCGTCGTCGTCGTCGTCTTCCACTCCCCCTTCCTCCACTGACACCTCCTCCTCTGCTTTGCCCCTGGCGTTCGGCCGGCGCCCCCTCCTGCTCCGTCGCCCTGTGCCGCTCCGGCGAGCACAGAGCAGCTCCGGCAGAGCCAGGTGGGCCAGGACCACCTCCAGGGTGTAGTACAGCGACCAGAAGACAGCGAAGCAGCCCATCAGTAGGAGGAACTAGAGGAATGGAGGCAGATAGTCAATGTCATTCCCAACAGTGTACGATTAGTGATTTCACCAGTATTTATCTTCTAAATTGTTCACCCTTACTCGGCCTACTGCTCAGTATCAAGAGGGCATCAAAGGTTGTATTTGTATCGACTGGTTTTAAATTGAAATGATTTCAATAAGTCAATTTAGTAACTTGTCATATGGAATAATATTCTAATTAAGGCTGAATAAGAAAGTCAGACGTAAAATACATTTTCATTTTGACATTTTCAAAAATCAAAAAGTTCCCCCACACAAGTAAAGCGTGGATGATATAAGTTTGTCTCATGAGTCATTTCAAGTTTCCCGTCGGGGTTTGAAATACAGAAACGGCGGGCAAAAAGCGGATGAGCGGGTGAAAACTGTCAGCTGGAAATGTATCGAAAATGCCTTAAAACATGTTATTCGCATATTTCAAAATAATGGAAAAAGTGCATTTTTCATCTTTTGCTGCTGCGTTTCAAAAATACTAAACCGGCGGGGAGGGTTTTGCATACGAGACCCTTGGATATACGCGTGTAGCCAACCTTGAGGCTGTTGGAAGTGAAGGGGTTTACTATCTCCAGGGGGACGTCAAGGCCGGGGGGGCAGGGCAGAGAGAAGTTTCTGTCGTCCAAATAACGTCCGCTCATGGCCTCCTCCACCAGGCTGTTTAGAGAAAAGTCACCACCACACAGCCAATCAGCACTTGGAACGACACTGTCATTTGGTTTTCACAGGAACCAGTTGTATGTAAGTGGGGGGTGTGTGGTGGGGCCGAGCACTGACCTCTGTCTGTCCTTGACCTCGGCGTAGGTCAGAGAGGAGCCGTACAGTGTCAGCTTCCACTGCTTCAGCTTCCCCACGGCGGCACACAGCATGGAGGACGGCTCCTCTACGGGAGGGGGGTCAGATTCAGATTCCAGCTTGTCAGACAATTTCACGATGTTCCTTCTATCAGTGTGTGTGTGTGTCTTACTGTGGTCGGTGATCTGGAGGTGGTACTGGCCCTCAGCTCTCTCCCCCCAACAGCGCACGGTGGAGAAGGTCCAGTCCTGGTAGCCCGAGGGGTCCCTGTAAAAAAAAGCACAGAGAGAGAGAGAGAGAGAGAGAGAGAGAGAGAGAGAGAGAGAGAGAGAGAGAGAGAGAGAGAGAGAGAGAGAGAGAGAGAGAAAGTTCCCCACCAACCATGAAACATCTTTCGTGTACTGACAACTGCTCTTAACCCAAACCACAAAAATCCCAAAGAAATATCAGCTCTGCATGCCTTCCTGGTTAGAAACTTTATTAAACTGTTTGGTCTTCCAGCGGACAGTTTCACATGTCATCAGGAAGGGGAATATTCAAATACGTAATTGTAAAGGTAACCTCATCACTATATTGACAAAGAGGCTGACATAAGCATCGCAGCGTGGCATTGTTTGTTTATCGCCAGACAGAGGAGTGTTCATCAGCTGCGAGCAGAGGAGGAGCTACAGCACGTGGCTGCTCCTTCCTGTATGACGTCTTTAAAATCATCCACACATCAGCGGAACTTGGTGCTGACAAGCGGCAGAACAGAGACGGAGAACACAGTGGTCCTCACTGTTTGGGTCGTATTCCTTCTAGAAGGCAAACCTCTGGAACACACATAGGATTCCGCTCAGATTACCCCGAAACTGGATTTTAACTATTCTGTTCCCTTTCGCTTCCCCCCTCCCCCCTCTTTCTTTTTATTTGATTTTTTCTTTGCTGTGAAATGACACCGGGACCTTGCCAACCCAAAATGATGAATGCAAAGAAGCATAAAGGTATCCGTTCCACCTGTGTGTGTGAGTGCGTTTGCGCGCGTACCTGTCAACGGCACGGCGGGCTCCGATGAGGGACGACATGCCACTCGGGCAGACCAGCACTATCTCCACGTTGCCGCGGCACGGGTGGGTTATCGTCATGGTGACCGACACGTGCTCCAGCGTCTGCATTCCCGACTGCATCAGGTTAGCCGCGGTGACTGGAGAGAGGAAGTGGGTGTGTGTTGTTGAGCCGTCAGGAAATATCTGACGGACTAAGAAAATCCGATTCTAAAATGGGAGTTTTTGAAAGCGCCCCCCCCTCAACATTAAACACACCTTGATTGTTTTTGTGCTTCATGTAAGCAACACAACTCATAGTGTAGCGTCATTTTTTACTTCATTTCCAGACGAGTGTCTGGTCTCCAAACTACATTTTGTCATGAAAATACACGCGAGAAGTGACACGGGAAAGGATGCGATACCATGCGTGGGACAAGATTTTTATCTCCCTGAATGAATGTCAGCAAAAAAGGAGCCATCCAAGTTGATTGATTAGTTATTATTATTATTATTATTATTATTATTATTATTATTATTATTATATTAACCAATACAACTTTTAAATAATAATCAAATATAGCTGCAGGCAGCAATACAAAGGGTCCAGTTTAGTCTTGTTTGGTGTGTATTAGTTTTCCGGGTTCTGTGAAACTCAGAACGTGTTACAATTTTTCACCGTTTTTTCCACTCGTTAGCTTTTTTTTTTTTTTTTCCTCCCCTCAAGGTTTTTATGACATTTGTTTGGTGTTGTCTTAAACACGGGTGTGATTAAACTCTAAGGGTGGATGTTCTGTCAACTCCTTTACTGACTGGCGATGGCACTTGGTCAGGTCTCACTGAGGAAAACCTGTAGTGATTGAGGGTCGCGACCGAGTCTGCAGTCGAATGTCCTTCAAGAACGGAGTTTTAACAATTACGATCGTTCCTAGGTCATGCAGGGGGGACAAAAGAAAGGGAAGGTTCCTCCAAAGGCTCTTAGAACTTCCTGCTGTACGAAAACGCCTTCTGTGACTGGTTATAGTTTTCGGGGCTTTGTGAAACGTAGCACGAGATACAGTTTTACGAGTTTCCTTTAAACGCAGCGTCAGCTCAAGTTGTCTGTCTACACGTAGCAAATGCGATGCAGTACAAAAGGCGCGAGTGGCTAAATGTGAATGACTTCTGAGAGCCGAAACTTTGACTTATATAACTTCGGATGATGATGTCACAAAGCACCCCACTCCTGAAACCAATCAGATCGTGTCAACGTTCTTCTACTTCCGGTAAAATTACAACAGTTTTTCCACAAATTTCTGCTCCCAATGTCTGTCATGTCCCGGTTCTAACGAGCACCAGTGCTCCCCGCTGAAAAGTTTATGAGCACCACTGAAATAGACATGCAGCAATTTGCAATCTGCGTTGCCATTCGGTCTGGTAGAGACCGATCAAACTGGTGCCATCGTGGTACATACTGGGCGGTTCTACATTGAAGTAAGATTTCACCAATTTTAAATAAATAAATAAATAACAACAACAACAACAACAACTAAATAAAAAAAGAAGAAAAAAATTAATCGCAAGGGACAGGGCCGGCTCCTGCTGCCTAGCTCACACACACACACACACACACACACACACACACACACACACAGCTCTGAGTGATGACAATGGCACGGCAAGCGCAGATTGCGCCCCATCACCCCCTCTCTATGCGTTATGCGCAGAAAATGAAGCAGTGTTAATTCTGTTCTTAAATTATTGTAGTTTCTCTTTTTTATTAAAAAAAAATTTAAAATAAAAATAATAATAATAACTAATAAGAGTACCTTTAAAGTACAGGATTGATAAGCAGTATCGGTAAGTGTAGTAGTACTGTTAAAATATTCATGATACCCATCCCAACTCGTCACACTAGCCCCATTTCTCCCTGCTCTGTCCCCGTTCCTCCAAATAAACCAACTACAAACACAGTTTTTAGCTGTTTTATTTGGAGGAACGGGCACGGCGGTGAGGGCGCACAGAAAGCCGTGTTCATGTCCATGTTTGGATGATTCACACATATAAAAATATATTAGGATTCCCCTTATTTATAAATCCTTTTTTGAAATTTTATCTCTGTGCATTTTGTAATCTGTTTTATGACGTTATTGTAATGCACACTAACACTTGAAGAATCCGTCTTGACGGGTTCCTGACTGATGATTCGACTCGTCATCTTTCAGGGGGCAGGCCCTATGGGGCGGTCAATGTTGATATTACTGACACACTCACACTCCTAGTGTTTCACACTAAATACGATGAGGATAAAAATAAAAAACACCAAAAAAACCCTCTGTATATTTGTAAGTGCAGGTGCTCCAAGTTATAACATTTGGTAGCACTGTCTGAGTGAGAGACTAAATGGACGCAATTTGGAGCCCTGGCATACCGCGGTTGCAATCTTCTAGTTACTTTTAGTCCAAAAAAACGCCAAGGAGATAATAAATAATAAAGAGAGAAAATAATCAACTCTGGGCAAAAACAATAGGGCTGCCTAATCATATAATAATACATTTTATGTAATAAAAACAATGATAAATATAGCTGCAGGCAGCAATACACGGGGTCCAGTATAGACTTCATTTACCATTTCCTGAGTTCCCATGGAACATAGCATCACTTCGCGCTGTCGCTCTTTACATCAGCAATACTACTAAAACAAGTTAAAATTTTCCAGGTTTCCCTTGAACTACGTATTGACGTGAGTTTTCCCAGCCCTGGTGACACACGGAATTACTAATACAAGCTGAAACAGATGTTGTATATTATTACTGTATCCTAAAAATTTGAAGGAGTCCAGGAGCCCTGCCTCAGTGGAAGGAAATCACACACTTCCATTCAAATGGATTAAATAGTGCATGTCCCTCAGAAAAATTATCAACTTTTTTTAAACTTTTGGGACTAAAACAAAACGGACACGATTCAGACCCGTTGCTCTGGAGCTGCAAGTGAGTGTGTGCCATGTGTGATGTCGAATACACAGAAAATGTTTTGGACTGTTTTTGACTGCTACAGTTTGTGTTACGACTGGCTCGAATGCCGTAAAATAAGGAGGGACATGGCAGCAAGTAAGATGCGAACAGAATGCGTTATAGTTACAAAAAGAGATCAAATATCAAACAGAAAGCCCTGCTGACGTCAAGCAGGTAAGGGGACACACACACACAAATACGCACCCCCCCCCCGGGAGTCTACACTACACAGCTTGCACGATTCAAATGTGCATAGTCACAACCTGCACATATAACAGCAATTTGTATGATGCTGTCATAAAGTGTCTTACTCCACCAACTCATCTCACTTTACTTTTCCGACCGGACGTTTTAGAACCTTGGCGTGTGGGCGATGCACGAATGCTTGGCTACTTCCGGTCAAATTATATCTGTTTTTCACCAATTCCTGCGCCGAATGTGCATCGATATGGATGAAACTTGAACCAAGGGATGTCTGTGACGTCCCGGATCTAACAAGACATCAATCGTGTCTGTAACTACAGCGGTTGTCGTGTTCAAGACACTTTTAGCCTGAAAAATGCCAAGGAGGAAAATAATAATAATAATAATAATAATAATAATAATAAAGCCAGCCTGTGGGCTGGACCCCCAATTAATTAATTATTATTAATTGATTACTTGTTTGGTCCAGAAAATGTCAGAAAATGGTGAAAAATGTTGGTCACTGTTAATTTATAAAATATCTTGTAGCCATGTGGCAGTTGTTGTCGCCTTGCATGTAGTTCTTGCTGCTGCTCCGGAGCACTTCCGTCTCTCCTTCTCGACTGCCCCCCTCTCCCTCACCCCGTGTCTGCGCTCATTGGCTGTAGTTTGTTGCATGGTTCCCTGACAGGACCAGATATTTAGCCTTGATATCTTCCGGGCGTCTGCGAGGCATCGCAAGCTCTTGGATCACGTCTTTAACAGTACACACAGTGATTGTAGCTCACGAGAGCGAGCCCCGAGTTGACTGTGATCTGGAGCTTTGGTCGGCGATCTCCAAAAAAAACTGTACGTGAAAAACAGGCCAGAATCACATATTCGGCACTCGACATAAGGAGGATCCCACCCTCTCTCCCTCCCTCCCTCATCCACCCCTTCCCCCCTCCCTCCCTCCCTCTCTCCAAACACGCTCTCACTTCCCTACACTTCCCTCAGCAACCAGTGTTCATTTGTCCACGGCATCTCCTTTATTCCAGTGGGACAGTTGAGTAACTCTGTGGCATTTCCGAGGCCCTGCCTCCGCCTAATGGACCCTGGCTCACCCTGACCATGTAGGGATGCACCCGTCCTTAGGGCAGGGGGGGGGGGCATACTACAGGGGACACATCAGGGTGTTGAAAAGACAAGAGAGAAAAGGCGGGCATGCCCAGAAGTGTGGCTAAGACCAGTCAATTTTTCCATATTAACAATTTAATAACTGCTTTTCAGCCGTTATTGTCACAGGCCCTCAACAGTCTGTCGTCTGAATCAATAATGAGAAGTTAGGACCACAATCTGAAATAATTTAGTCTATTCTATTACATGTAATTAATAATGAACATGAAGGTGAATTCAAATATCGTAATAAATACATGTTGATGAATTCCATCATGTAAGGCAGCCCTACACAGAGTGTGAAGAGGAGAAGGGCAGGTATCGGAGAAGGGAAGAGCGGGGGAGAGAAAAGACCAATAAGGGGAGATTAAATTAGGAAGCAGGAGACGGCGCATGGAAGACTGGGAACTAGACGTATGGAGGAAAATAAATCTTTCAGGGTACAATGAGTGGAAGAAGAAGAGAAAGACAAACCTTTGGACTCACTCAAACATGTACAGAAACACGCGGCTGTTCTGAGCACGTGAATAACATCTGCTGTGCTTGGTAACAAAACTGAGTTAAGTACCAGCTATCCCCTGTTGGCCTGTCACTGCTGCTAACGCACCACATCTTGTAGTCCAACATTTGGGAGCGTCCCGCCCCACAGGGCAACAACCCGCTGAGCCGTCAAACGTCAATTTTTCCACGCCACTCCCACCCTCCATCTCTCGTAAACACCGATGGGAAGTTCGCATCGCGCCTTCCCTTCCACTGACCTCAATCTTGCCTAAACCTCATCAATTCTCTGCTAATTGACAGCTTAGTCATTTTTGAAGATGTGGACACACACAAAGACAGAAAACAGCATGAGCACAGTAATGATGGCGTCTATTGCTTGTCCAGCTGTTCCATCTCTGAAATAGCAACATCATTCATTTCCCTGGCGTATGGGATTGGGCCGCCGGCGGTTAAGGAGGCCCGAGTTTCGTGGTCTTTCTTTACGCACGCCGGCGGTGAGAGCCGTCACATGGAGGAGGAGGTCCCTGCGGCCGAAACGCATGGCAACCAGCGCAAACAAAACACTGTGCAGTGCAGTGTAGTGCGGCGACGTGCATATAAAAAAAAAAGAAAAAAGAACCAAAAAAGAACTTTGGGGAAACGGAGAAAAAGCGCAATAAAAAGGCGTCTGGGAAGTACGGATTGGAGGCCGTTTCAAACCCAGCCCAGGAACACTTTGAGCCGGATTGGTTGCGTAACCTGTTCTATAAAGAAAGTGTTCTGTACTTTGTCCCGGGGAACCTCTGTGACGTCAGAATTTCAGTATGGAAATTCAAAGCCGCCGGTAGCAAATAAAGACACAGACAGCCACGGGTCCCAACCACAGAGGGGCCATAGAAGAGGGAAGATGAGAAATGAGAAATGCTTCAGCCAATGTGAGGTTACTGTGCGTGTGTGTGTGTGTGTGTGTGTGTGTGTGTGTGTGTGTGTTTGAGACAAGCCAAGACACATGGAGTAAAACAAATTTGTAGAAAAATCTTTGAAATATAAAAGGGAGTGATAGTATTGAGAGGTATTTAGAAAATAACAAGCCGGAGAGTCTGATATCTCAGCCAATATATCTGTCGGCAGAGTGTACACAAGGACAGAGAACATGACCTAATATGGACAGAGAGACGGTCGGCTGTTGGTGGGGGCGCGGGAGGGAGGGGTCGGCTGTGAGACGAAACGTGGAAACTCTGAAGCCAATCGCACACCGGCAGATTTGGGCAATGGATAAATGTGAACAACAAATTTTACGATGCCACACCTGAGGCAATTCTAAAACTTCCTCTTAAAACCTAATCCCCGAGCGGATAAGAGCTACTTTCACTATGGAAAGAGAAATCTGAAGCTCGGAGAAATGGCCATTGACCTCGTTTCCGTGGATAAACAAGCTTTATCGTGCAAGTCTACATTTCCCAGTCCCATTTAAAATTTTAACTATACTATGCAACAATGTTTGTCGTCACAGGAAATCTAAACGTGGAGTGATCCGTTATAGGACTTTGTCCAACTTTTCACAGAACTAGGAGTTTCCTGCCTTAAAAGAAAAAAATAATAACAACAATAATTATATATATAGTTAGGGACGACATGTCCAGTACAGACTTTCTCCATAATTGCCCGGGTAAGAACTGCTTTAAGCCCTAAGAGGTTTTATGAATATGGCTCAGAAGTCAACGGAAAATGTTATGTGTAGTCGCAGAACCACCGACTGGAAAGAAAATGCATTGGAACGACTTCAGTTTTAATGTAGCCAGTAGATTATGCTTCAACTCCTTTGAATCAATGAACAATGTGAGAATCAACGTAGTTCTGTGGTGTCAACCTCTACACATGCCTCATCATCCTTAGGTTTATGAAGCTGCTTGTGCTCCTACACCTCAACAATGAACCCCAACCCAACCCTGTGTAATAACATGTGAATACAAGTGTTTCCAGATTTTCCATGTATCATAATGATATAAGTTAAGGGGTCATACCAGGGCCGGTTCTGAGCATAGGCCGTATAGACGGTCGCCTAGAGCGGCAATCATGCATGGGGGCGCAAAGCCAAGAAGGGGAAATGAAAATGAAAGAAAAGAAAATTACGGAAGAAAGTTTTTATAATACAAAATATTATTTTTTATGTTTTATGTCTTGGGCTCCAAAAAGGCTAGGGCCAGCTCTGTGTCATACAAAATATTACAAACATATTCAATATGTTTCCATCTATGTCAAATGCAGTTGTTGTCAAACTGAGCAATGTAGACCTAATCAAATGGTTTCATCGCACAAAATAAAATATTTCCTCTCGTCAATCATCTATCTTATCTATTATGGACAAACAGGTCCAGAAAATCTTTAGACTTCTGGTAGGGGAGAAGCGATGGATCTAAGTTACCATTCCAGGTGCGGATCAGCTTGACAGGATAGGTCAGAATTGGCACCTCCTCCATTAACATTGGACTATGATAGGACAGAAGGAACGGCACCGACTCCCACACCTGAGAGAGATGGAGAGGGAGAGGAAAAACGGCGAATGAGAATGGCTGATGTAAGCTCAATGTGATCCGTACGTTTGTGGTTTTGGTCCTGTACCTTGGCTGCGTTGACGAGCCTCCAGGCGTTGAGCAGCCCGAAGCCGTGCTGGTGGCTGTGATGTAATCCCGCTCCGTTCACGTTCCAGTCGGCGCTCACATCGTACTGGACAAAGCAGAGTCAATCAGACTTGAGGACAAACACATTCAAACTCATTTGTGTTCACGCTGGCGGGTGAATGTCAGCAGAATAGAAGCTTTTTATTCACTTATGCATGGGTCCAGGAAAAAATAAAAAATAAAAAATCACTTTTAGCCATCTTTAACTACTAGAATAAGTACTTGTGCCATTTTTAGTCACCTTATATTTTGAGTAATTAAGATAATGAATCTTCAGAGGGGAAGTAAGACAGGTCAAGACAGACAAGAGCTGTGATAACACTGACTCCTCTGGTCAAAATTAGCCTGTGTCTCTGTCTCTTACACCCACGTGTATATGCTCACCACACAGACAATAAGAATCTCAACAGTCCTGTTTGTCCCTTCATTGTTAACAATTAGTACATGCCCTTTAAAAATGGAAGACTTTCTAAGACATTTTAATAGCAGTTTAACAAAATGTCAATGATTCAGTCCTGTGTTCCACAATGTAAGAAGAAACTGCCAGATTAAAGTCAAACGCAGAGGAAAGACACTCTTTGTGACTCAGTCGCAGAGCACTGAAACCGCACCGGGTTGCTTTTCGCTGGTTATTAATATAACTCATGTCGCCTGTCCAAATGGTACCAAATTCGACACTGCACAGGCTTGGGTATCCAGCAATACACGAGCCACCCAAGTGTGAAGTAGATCGGTTGACCGGTTGTTGAGATAATCGAAGGACATTATAATCAACGGACATACAGAAAGACAGAGATTCCTTCATTTTTATTTAGATTATGGTTAGGATGGTAAATTCAAATTTGAATCTTTCCATTTAAAAGATGCTCTCCATCAAATGAGGTCTGAGCCATGCTCATTATTAATGCTGTCTGTATACAAAGATAAGAACTGGTTATTGTATTGTAACGGCTAAATGTTGACAAATTTGACCAAATATTACTAGAAAAAAAGACTAAAACTAAAGACATTTCCTGTATATTTTTTTATACAAGTTAGTTTTGTAAGTACACATTGTCGTGTCTGTCAGTTTCCGTTTTTTTCTGTCTAGTTTAACTAAAAAAAAATGTTCCACACCTAGTTTTAGTTTAATTTCTAATTTGTATTTAGATTTGTTTTTGGAGTACTTTCAACCAGAGACAAGAGCCGTGTCCGCATCTCAGTTCTCAGTTCATCTCAACATAATTCCAGAGAATGAGTCCACTAGTTAATCGATCACTGATGGTGTCATTCCTCTTGGACTGATAAAAATTAAAACAAACAAATGCTCAAATGGGCTGCACCTGACTACTGCCATCCGGTGTGATTGACTCCTCGGCTGACAGTGCTGTCAGCAGCCCCGCAGGAGAGATGCTCCGTGGTGCACTGGTATTTTATAACTCAACTATAATCAGGCCGCACACTTCTACTATCTCTGACTGTGTGGAAATCTGATGTTTTTCACATCACAGATGATGAAGAAAGGCATTACAATGTGAACAGGTGCCCATGCGCACCTGAGTAAGAGCACCAAAGGCACGTGCAGCCTTATGGTTCCCGACTGTAACAACAATATTTAAATATCACTAATGTGACCAATTTATTTATTTTGGGGTGCATGTTGTGCTGTTTGCTGTCCCTATTTATGATGTTAAAAAGTGGTTGCCAAAGGGGGCAACGAGAGGCCACAAAATGGTTGCCAATTGACTTGATCTGGTTGCCGAGGGCAACTGGGCAACAGTCACAGTCGAGCCCTGTACAAGTTGTATACTATGTATTTACTTGTGCAACTCAACTACTTTTGGAATTTCTAAAATATGTTGACCTTTGTTACCTTTCGCACAATCACTTCCGATGTCCACATTCCCTTTGGCAGAATGACTCATCGCCAATAAATGTTTACATCCAAGCACCATAACCTTGTGAACTGAAGTAGAGCAGAACGTCAATTTGGGAGGTCCCCGTCCCTGAGCGCTCACCTTGGTGGCCGTGAAGGCGATGATGTGCTGGACGTCCCTCCAGGTCAGGCAGGGCCGCACCTGCAGCATGAGGGCCACCATGCCGGCCGCAAGAGGGGCCGCCGCCGAGGTCCCGGTGTGGCCATCGGTGCAGCCCGTCCCCTGCCTCATGGACCAGTCTGAAGTCACCTGCGAAGACCCCACACATGACATTAAAACATTCTTTGTAGCAGGAAACACCAGCCGACACATATCAACCCAATAGCAGTCAACCCTGAAAAGAAAAGTGGCCATTAATGTAAATAAGAGCAAAGATAAGAGGGTGACAATGAGGAATGCAATCAAAATGTCTCCAAAGCGACATTTACGACACACACACACACACACACACACACACACACACACACACACACACACACACACACACACACACACACACACATCAGAGGATAAATATAAAGCTATATGTGAAGGTGGCTAACGTGGAGGTGGATGCTGAGACTGGTGGCAGAGAGCACTTCAATGAGGCGCCGGTGTCACAGAGCTGTCGCAACAGAACTATGTGTTTAGTGTTGAGGCCCGCAATAGGGAGAAATGGGAGGGAGAAAGAAAGAGAACAAAACAAAGTTGTTGTCTGAGAGCAACAATGAGTGAAACGGTAACCGCACAGGGGTGGAGGGAAATTTGTGATTTATTGTGACATGAGCTTCATGAAGGGTGAAACTTCTCTTCTGTCGGTTTTGTCTGCTCCCGGTTAGTCGGGTCATTATCAGGAACACAATTATATCTATTCAGAGTAGGTAGAGTTATATTTTTTAAGTAGACCGAGAGGTAATGGTCAAAGGTTACACTCAGACACACACACACACACACACACACACACACACACACACACACACACACACACACACACACACACACACACACACACACACACACACACACACACACACACACACACACACACACACACCTAGCATTATCGTATCATGCTCATCACCATGTAATAGACTCATCCCATATGGAACGTTTCGCTGCTTCATTGTCTTTGTGAACCATCGCATCATGATCCACAACTGGATTAAACATTAATGGTGCGGTAGCTGAGTGACAGCACATGGGCATGAGCAGCCACTCCACTGACAAATGTCAGTGTATGAGATCTAGCCTAATCTTCTTCCTTCATCATCATCATCATCATAATCCACCTTTTCTCTCCATACGTGATATGTTTTTTTATTTCACGCATGCAGATGAGTGCATGTGTGCGTGCCGGTGTATTAGGGGACTCACGATGTTCCTCAAGTTGTTTCCCCCGCTGCTGAAGGTAACGGCCAGCATGGAGGCGCACTGCTCTGCGTAGAAGGGCATCCTGCCGTTCTCGTCCACGGCTCCTGAGGACGCGGAAACACCAGTATAAACATGCAGCATCGCACACTGTCCCATCACCCATCACACACACACACACGTGTCTATAGTACCTTACCAATCGTTATAGTGTAGATTGAGTTGGCGTAGCCGTCGTAGTTGCAGTTATCGTTGTACTGCCCCCCGTTACCACTGGCAACCACAAAGATGCTGCCAAAGCCTCGTCGGCCAGCGATGACACCGTGCTGAAGTGCCGCCTGCGGGGGATGGGGGCATGACAATGTCCTTTTATTTCAAACATAAACACTGAGCTGTTTAAAAAGGTGGAAGGATTCTGCTTTTAATGTCGCACGCACGCGCGCACGCACACGCACACCTCTTGTGGAAAACAATAAATACAACAATAGGGTCAAAACATGCTGCACAGAAAGTAGTGGATCTACTTTTTGACTGGTTTGATGATCTGTACTGCCACCTGCAGGAAAGGAAACAAGTGGTGGACACAACCTGCCTTGCTTGACAGTTTTCTCTCACCTTGCCCAGAGGATGAGGTCCATCCACGGTGTGCCCATCATCATCCGGACCCCAGCTAGACGGGGGGGGGGGAATAAAGACATTCTGAGTTAGATACACATTGAGTAGACATGCAGTTTGCTGAGTTAACATCAAAGGTTTTAAAATGGATGCATACACCTTGATATTGATGGCAATTCAAATAAAAGCATAGGTAAAGTACAAATTACAAAACTTAAAACATTTATTTTAAGGCCAATTTCCCATCTTGCCAGAATTGTTCTCCAGATGGGAAATGGGAGTGTGGTTCGTTTTAATAGCAATTAACAACGCCATGGCAACCAGTAATAACGGAACGAGTGCAAGGAAGTGGTTTTATTTCATAGCGAGCTCCAACATTCATGCATCACTTTTTGCTAAGCACAGTTTTAACAAGAAATTGGCTACTGTTGTGCAAAAATCAGTTATTTGGGAAAAGGGTATGGCTTTGGAAAGGTATGACCGTGGAATCATTCTAGGAGGAAGCATTAAATAGCTTGAATATGAAAGTGCAAAACACTAAAGTTTTGAAAACTCAAATTCTGTCTATGAATACAAGTATTAAAAGGTAAGCAATAGTAGTCTATTTATATGTGTGTCAAAAAGAACAGGACGGACGGACAGACAGTCAGACAGACAGACAGACAGACAGACGTAAGTAGAGACAGCGTTTGGTACCTGCAGCTGTAGACATCATTGACCTGGTAGTGCTTGTTGAAAGCTATGGCCTCCATGCTGTCTGTCAGTGGGCCGTCCAGTACTCTGATACCTACAATAAGTAATTTAATAAATATTTATAAGAGTCTTATCTGTGCAACCACTGAGGAAACCTTTGGGAATATCAGCAGGATATTTGGAAATAAAAAAAACAATTCTAAGGGGATTTGAACAGTTGAAAGTGGTACTGCAGAATATATTGAGCTTGATAATGTGATAAATTCCCCAACACTGTATCCTAAAGTGGACATTCAGATGTTTGTTATTTGGTTGGGGTGTGAAACACATGGGTAATTTATAGCAAAGTTACATTTTTCATGTTAGAATGTAGATACTGAATACATTTTGAATCATAAGAACACATAAAGTTCTATTTAATATCACATTGCAAAAAGATAAAGCAAAAAACAAAGGGTGATACATTTTTGGTCCAACTGGCAAGAACTCGTCGAAACGCTCTCTTTATGCTCAGCATAAATAAATGGAACAGGGGTTGCTCTCAAGTGGTTTAATCGGCATCAAAATAAAGCAAATAACAACAACCTAACTGACTGTACCTGCCACCTTGCTACCGTAGGCCACCCCCACGGCACAGAAGCTGTTGTTGGGCACAGCGGCGATCTCCCCAGCGCACCGGGTCCCGTGGTGGTTGTCGCTGTGGGCGTCGGGGTGGGGCATGGGGTCCGGATCGTTAGAGTTCAGGTCATAGCTGCCCTCCGGACTCTACACGGGGAAAGGCAGCATGTGGTGGACGGCTATGCATGTTTAGCGAAAGCTTATCAATACCCAAAGAGTTTTTGTGCATATAGTGCAGACTGGATGGACGTACGTAGTTAGGTTGAATGTCCTGGAGAGTGTGCTCGACCCCGTCATCGACCACCACCACTGTGACCCCTCTGCCAGTGATGTTGCGCTCCCACACGGCCGTCACATTGATGTCCATGCCCTTACTGAGGTCGTTGTGCTGCCGGGACACAGGGGTTGGTAAGAAGGAGGTCGGATGAGAAACATCAGAGAAAGGAAAAATAAGTGACCGATCTCACCAGGTGCCACTGTTTGGGATAGCAGGGGTCGTTAAAGGCCAGTGATCTCTTGGACCTGCTTAGGACCCTGTCCTGAGAGTGCCAGAGGACATGAGGGTGGGCTGCCAGCAGGTTGCCCGGATGGGCCCACTTTCCCTTAGCATCAGCATCAAAACTAGCCGCAGTATCAGTGGAACACATCAGATAGTGACCTTCAAGTTGACCGATCTGGCCCCAGTTCTTCAGCCCAGCCTGTTCTGCCACCTGGGGAGAGGAAAAGGCTAAGGCTGATTAGCACAGCTTGAAATGGTGGGTTTTGGGTCGTAGGCATAGTAAATGTTGAAATGGCAAAAACTGTTAAAACTTGTTGGCTCATAAAGTACTTCACCTTGGTGGCAATTACATCGAGGTCCACGGCGTTGTGTTCCCCATCCTCATCCTCCAGATATGGGCCAGTGTGCAGCCGCACTGCCCAGGACTGGCCCAGGCCACAGGATGGGGAAGGCAGTGGATTGGAGGAAAAGGGTAAATTGGGGGAAATGGATAGGAAGAAGTTCAGAAACAGCAGACAGAGGGAGGACAGGCAAATGAGGAGGAGGAACAGGGAGAAATAGGGTGTTCCCATGGCAACGGAGAGAAACGTGAGGGGTCACGGTGGCAGCCCCTCGTCATCTGAACCCCAACCTGGGTCTGAGGGCAGAGAAAAAAGGAGGAATGAGAAAAGAACAGCAATAGATAACCTGCTAGTGCCATGATGAACAGTCTAGCTAGACGTTATCTCCAGTGGTTACAGTGAAGGTTGACGTTACATCAGCAGGGTGGCGCTCACATTGACCACTGACAGCTGTGGCTGAAGAGCATCTTTAGATTCCTTCACTTGTCACACGTCGTGTCTACCCCTGGGCTAAGAGTTCACAATGTGGGGAGGCTTTCACAGAGGAAGGCTGTTCCATGAGTTTTGATATCCCAGATAGCTAAATGGCAGTAGTCAATAATTAACTTAAAGTAGTATGTTGTGTGGCAATTTCTTTTTCTATTTGAACTGAGTTTGGCAAGAAAGGACAAGGACTGATATTTATAATATTAACCACCCATTCATTTGCTGATCAAACGGAACACAAGATATGCTGCAAACAAAGATGTTGCAGAAACATTGGAGAAGTGGAACTGGTCCATTTCCATAGGATTTCCTCTGAACAGATGACTCACAGAAAGACAGCTGCATAGAAAACTGTCTCTGCCTTGAAGAGCCTACCGAGAGAACTTCAGCTGAATGTTTCTGTCGGGAGCAGGGTTTTAATTGAAAGTGTCGGTCAGCGTTAACTGTTTGTAGACTTGCCTTAATTGAACCACATTTTACCATTTGATTTTATGCAATTTTTCATATCTTGCGTGCGTGATGTACTATATGAATGTGAAACAGGGCGTTGTCACCCCGGCAATCACACATTTGATTAATTCCTCCCTCACTTCCTGCTCCCCTCTGCTTTCAAAGTGGCTAGGGTAGCACCACTGCTCAAAAAAACTTTCACTCGATCCCACTCAAGTGGAAAACTATCGGCTGGTCTCACTCCTCCCATTCCTTTCCAAAACCATTGAGAGGGCGGTCTCTAGACAGGTTACAGAATTCCTGTCAAGAAACAACCTTCTTGATCCACTTCAATCTGGCTTCAAAAGTGGACACTCCACTGAAACAGCCCTGAGGTCTGTGACGGAGGCCTTAAAAACTGCTAGAGCTGCTGCCCAATCCTCGGTTCTCATTCTGCTAGACTTATCAGCTGCTTTTGACACTGTCAATCACAGCATTCTCCTGTCCATACTCTCAAGTATGGGCATCTCTGGCAGTGCACTTTCCTGGTTCGAATCTTACCGCACTGGGCGTTCGTTCAGTGTGACATGGCAAGGCCAGCTGTCTTTGCCTCACAACCTCACCAAAAGGGTGCCCCAAGGCTCTGTGCTGGGACCTCTCCTCTTTGCCATATACACCACCTCACTGGGCCTGATCATCCGCTCGCATGGTTTTTCATATCACTGCTGTGGAGATGATACTCAACTCTATCTGTCCTTCCTGCCTGATGACCCCACTGTCTCGACGCGGATCTCGGATTGCCTCGCTGACATATCCACGTGGATGAAAGATTACCATTTTCAACTAAACATGGCAAAAACTGAACTGTTGGTCTTCCCGGCCAAACAAGGTATTTATCACAACATTGATATCAAAATGTACTCTTTATCAATTGCTCCTACCAAGGCTGCAAGGAATCTAGGTGTCATTATCGATGACCAACTGACATTCTCGGACCATGTTGCCACCGTCTCTCGGTCGTGCCACTTCGCACTATTCAACATCCGAAAAGTCAGGCCGTACCTGACCCAATATGCCAATCAACTGCTGGTACAAACCTTGGTGATTTCCCCGCCTCGACTACTGCAACGCTCTCTTAACAGGCTTGCCGGCTTGTGCAGTGAAGCCACTGCAGATGATACAGAATGCGGCGGTCTGACTGGTGCTCAGCCAGTCAAAGAGGGCACATGTCACTCCGCTGCTCATCGAGCTCCACTGGTTACCAGGAGCCGCTCGCATCAAGTTCAAGTCTCTGATACTTGCCTACAGAGTGATTGTTGGGAATGCTCCCACTTACTTAAATGCTCTTGTAAGAGCACGTCACCCCCCGGATGCTGCGTTCATCAAATGAGTGTCGCCTGGCTCTGCCGGCTGCACAACCACGGCAATCCAGGCTATTCTCATTTGTAGTTCCACGTTGGTGGAACGAGCTGCCAAAAACCACGAGATCAGGGGCCTCCCTCTCTGTCTTTAAGAAGCACTTGAAGACCCAGCTTTTCAGAGAGCACCTCCTCTCCTAACTTACAATTACTTAGCACTACTTAGCAGTATTTATTTGTTGTTACACTAATGTTTCTGTTCCAATGTAGCTTGAATGTTATTCTCCCTTGTAACTCGCTTTGGCTAAAAGCGTCTGCTAAATGACTAAATGTAAATGTAAATAACTAAAGGAAGAAAAAAACACTATGTTAATAGTATTGGAATCAAGAGTAACTTTGAGCTTCTTAGATATAACTCTAAAGAAATTATAATAATTTGGATTTGCATTACAATACCATGATCTCACGATTAAGGATTTAGGAACCATTATTGTCTTGATAATCTTAATATATTGTTATCATTTTGTTATAACATTGTAGTAATTTAGACATACTCCTCCATTATTATGCATGCTTATATTATTGTATATATAATCCTGGACAGAATATTCACTTAGAAATACTACCAACTGTACTCTCATAAGTGTGCATTTTGTATATTTCGTTTAGCTTTTTAGCACTGTAACTTTTTCTTTGGCTGTTAAACTGTACAACAATGGGCAAATTCCTTTGAAAATATTGGCCAAATAAGCAGATTCTGATGTTACACCTACTCTTGACAGGATGTCTCCCACACAGAAATAAAATGTTCTTAATTAGTTCTAGTTCAAGAGATTATTTGTCCCATACATATACATACGGTCATACATATATGCAGTGAAATGTCATGACACCCGGGAATAGCATTGACATCAGGAGTAACTTTGAGATCATTAAATCTAATGATTTAGAAATTGTCTTCATTTGAATTACAATACAGCTCTGCTTCTGATCTCACGGTGAAAGGATTTCAGGAACCATAAGTAGTCTTACACACACACTGGTCTCATTCTAGTGGAGGGCTTCCTGTAACTATGGCGTATCCCCACCCAAACAATTGTTGTACATGTTACATGGTTCAAAAATCTCCTGTAAAAACGCCAACGTTTCCTGCATGTGGTTCCAGTCAACAAGTCCAGCAGCTCTTCCTTAGTGGAAGAGGTGACTTCCAAAGAAATGTGACCTTCCTCAAACCGCTGTGAAGCGCGATCTGCTGAGTGCCCAGTTGTAACTGTAGCAGGTACATGGCTACTTGTCAAAGCTAATTTAGATGCTAAACACACGCCAGCGATTTAGCGATTGTTACAGCGGCTTCTTAAGCGGAACAAGTGTAAAAGTACGAAGAGGTGACCAGCGCAACTTATCCGCGTGTGAATGTAACTAACAAAAAACCGCGCGGCTTGTACCTTTCGGCGTCAATGTTTTCTCCTTCTGCGCTTGTGAGTGAGAGAATTGGAGCAGCGGGTCATCGCACTTCCGCAGAACATAAATAGACGTGCCCACGTCACAGCGTCGTACACGTCAAAACGTGCAATCTGATTGGACGGAAACCCGGGTATCTCTCATTGGCTGAGCGCGGAGCGTCGCGTGCTGCGCCGCCTTCCAGCGGAGTCGGAAGTTCGGACCTCGGCGGGAGATCCGACCTGCGACTAAGCGACGGCGTCGCGCACCTTTCACAACCCACGAAAACACGTCTGGCTTCGATCTTAACTGCTCCGTCGAATTTCCCAGTGACGCTGACATGCGTTCGTACCTTTCAGACTTCTCGCAAACAAAACCAGAAATTGACCGCGTGCAAAAATGGAACCCGTTTGGCTCGGAAACGGCGGAGCGACGTAGATTTCCGAGCTCCAGTAGAAGGCCGCAGGGAGGCCGGGGCCGCCAGATGGCAGCAGCCTGTGCTCTGTGAGGACGCTGGTCGTTGGCCTCCGCAGCGGATCTCCAACGAGTTCAAAACATTTTTTGAACGACCCAATGATTTGTTCACCCCCCCCCCCCCCCTTGTTACTCAGTCAAAAATGGGTGCTCATCAGACCCGTCCAGTGTTGAAAGGTGTGCTTGAGAAGCTGCAAGTAATCGAAGATGCGGTTCACTTACAATAGACGTTTTATTGGTTCAATAGTGCTGCCAGCAGTCGTCTGGCAGATTTCAATACACACTTCTGAGATGTTCTAGTTACAGTTTTCCCACAGACAGTAGAAATTGATAAAGACATACATTTGTTGGTGTTTGTTGGTATAATTATTTTGTGTTAATATCTTTTTTTGGGCTTGTTTCATCCTGCTGGTAAAAAGATGGTCCCCGTTGTATCTGCTTGTGATTTAGGCTTAGGTTTAAATCTTGGTTTACACGTTTGTTAGGTTGGTTATGTATTCAAATCCTATATCACAGAGTGGAATAGTAGTAGGCGAGATTAAAGCAACGTGTGCACGAACGTGAGTGCATGTTTGTGTGCGTGCACAAATTTGAACATATACACGTAGATATGGAATGCACAAACTTTTATAATAAATACACTTAAGCTAAGAATATAGGAAGAAAAAGTGACACCTGTTGTTATTCCTAATCATCAGTTTCAGTTTTACACGCAATAAAACTGAAGCTGTCGTAAATGCTGTAAGAATCCGATATCCAATCAAATCAGCTTCTTAATGCTTATATGATATGCATTAACGGAAGATCTTTGCTTGTGCATTTTTTATTTTGTATTTTTTTGCACAAGCAAAATCATTTATTTCAAATACGTTATTCGTCGTCAAAAATTTGCATCTTTGTTGAATCTTTCTGCGTATAGTCTTCACTTAAATTAGTGGCGTTCACGCTTACAAGCATGCTGCATACATACCAGCGTCTTTCAGCTACGCCACTATCCAAGCACACACACACACACACACACACATCTGCTTTTGCTTTGCCTTATATGTCGGACATGCCTCGTATTCATTTACCCATCCATATTTTCCCAGTTGAAAAGCTGGGGGAACGCCGGCGGAGAAACCTCCCCATGACCAGCCGCCACGGCTGGTGATGCTCTATAGTTTTAACCATAACGTGTTTATCCCGCTACGTTTCAACCAGGGAGTCCAAAGAGTTGACATTCTCTCTCTATCCGTTTTTTTTTTTTTGCTCTTCCCCTTCACTTCAGGAGGGATATGTCATCGGCAAAGTCTCCGTGGGGGTTGAGGCAGCGGTCGAAGCGCCACTGGCACACCATGAGGCACAGTGGCAGCATGAAGAGGGCGCAGATGCCCGCCATGATGTAGGCGATGGTCATGAGCGTGGACTCGTCCGTCTGCGGCGTGTTGTAGCCGCAGTCCTCCAAGTCCACGCCGTGAAACGGGCCCTCCACCGACGCTGTGCGGAACTCGTCATGGACTAGAGAGCAAAAACACAACGGGGGAAGGAACGGGAAGTGAGAACAGTACAGTATATGAGTTGTAACAATGCTGACCTCCCGCTATTTCTCACATCAATCTCCACCCGGGCCTTCCAAACCTGGCTATCGCCGTAAACCAACCCTCCTTTCATTCACAACACGCGCCTCCTCAATTCACCACAAACCCGTTCTCATCCCGTCCCCCTAGCTCCACCTCCTCACCGTGGCACTTGCTGACGGCGAAGCCGATGCGTTTCCTCTCACGGTCGAAGACCACGTAGAAGCCCTCCATGATGACGGCTCCCATGACGGTGCCGGTGCTGGACTGGGACACAGCGAACTTGTAACAGTCTTCCTGGGCCGAGGCCACGTCTTCCACCGGCCGCAGGTATTGCTGGAATTCCGGGTCAAAATAGGTGTGAGAGAAAGAGGGAAGCGGGGGGAGGTGGAGAGAACGGTCCAGTGAGTGAATTACTTGCACCACTCATCAGATATCCAGACGGGTACAAACTGGAAAGTCCAGCACCTGGCACTGTCCTGATAAACTACCTGTCCTCTCTAGAGACCGGCTATTTCCTCATTATGTCAAAGGGAGCTTTGAGTTCAACTAATGTTTGAGGGGATCCAGGTGAAAAGGAAAAAGGTGAGCAAGAGGAGTGTGTATCCGTTTGTACTGTATGTGTTAACTGACTGAGCGGCACTCACTCACTATGCGTGGTGAGAAATCACAAAGCCTGACTAGCTTCCACACAGGTACTAAATGGATGCTGTTCGATTGCTCCTTCTGGAAATGGTATTTTGCTTTTGCTGCTGATCGGCTTGGCCTTTGCTTTCTGTATTAAAGCGAGGGGAAGAACGACTTATGGTATCCAAACCTTGTTGGGAATGACCAAAATTATCCACGGGAATGAACGTGAAACCCCCCCTGACACCGGTGAACATCCAGGGAATGGATATTGACAAAGTGGAATCTTACAAGTACCTGGGTGTTCATCTGAACAATAAACTAGACTGGACTAATCACATACATGCACTTTATAAGAAGGGTCAGAGCAGACTCTATCTGCTCAGAAGACTTAGGTCCTTTGGAGTGCAGGGGGCTCTCCTGAGGACCTTCTTTGACACTGTGGTGGCATCAGCCATCTTTGATGGAGTGGTCTGCTGGGGCAACAGCCTCACCACAGGTGACAGTTAGAGACTTGATAAACTGATCAAGAAGGCCAGCTCTGTCCTGGGAGGCCCCCTTGACTCAGTGCTGGTGGTGGGAGAAAGGAGGATGATGGCTACACTGTCATCCATGATGGAGAACGAATCCCATGCATGAGACTGACGGCACTGGAGAGCTCCTTCAGCGATAGGCTGCTTCACCCAAAGTGTGGGAAGGAGCGCTATCGCAGGTACTTCCTTCCTGCGGCTGTCAGACTGTATAACCAACAGTGCAGCCAGTAGAACACACGCACGCACACACACACACACACACACACACTTGTGAAAAAAATCCAAGTGCAATATTTTATATATTAAAAAAGAAAAAATGAAAATGCAATCCCTGATGTGCAATGTGTCAAGATATATGCAATACACTTAGTAGTCTGGTTCCTATTTATGGTGTTCATTTTATTTATATTTTTCTATATATTTTATATTGTTTATAGTGCTTACCTTATTATGCTTTTTATTTTCTGCTGTCCCCTTTTTGCTGTTGGAACAACGTAAATTTCCCCAGTGTGGGACTAATAAAGGTTTATCTTATCTTATCTTATCTTATCTTATATCATCTTCACACCGAGGTGGTTTTCAGAAGGACGACAAAATATCCACTTCAGACCTCTGTTTAGATGATATGGTGGTGGGTCGGGTCGGTTGAAGAGTTTTGTACTGGCGCGGAAGGGAGTAGTTACGCCCACCTGCGGGAGGATGGAGATCCTGAAGGACTGGTTGCGGTTCTCGCTCATCAAGTAGAGAGAGATGACGGGGAAGATGTGCCAGGGGGTGGTGCCGGCCTGCCAACACACCAGCTGCTCCCCCAGCCAGAAGCCGGAGGGAAACTGCTCCGTCTGCAGGAAGGGGGAAACAGAGAGGTGGACGGGCGAGAAGTCGTTCCCGTCAGCAAAAGTGAACCAGGGCAACTCTTTGGTGTCCTTTAAGGACAACAGTAAGAACTGACGTCCAGGATATTCCCACGGCACGGGTGAAATATGGCTGTCATATGAGAAGTGCTTTCACTCACAGACTAAAGCAGATAAACTGTCAAGGCGTTCAGTGTGCGGTTGAACAATTTCACCAATGAACAGTCGGACTTGATGGAGACACTGGCGATGGCTACTGTATGCGTGGATACACGTGTGGAACGAGAATAACACAAAAGGTGAAAAGAAGAAGTGGACTACTTTGGACGCAGCGGAGAGACCCAGTAGGAAAGGTGTGCAGGGTGAGAGCACTGACCGAGGAGGCAGCTTCGATGGCCTTGACGGCGGCCTGAAAGACCTTTCTGGGCAGGCGCAGGTTGGTGGTCCCACTGTCCACGATGCTCTTATCATAGTTATACTGAATGGAGAGAAGGGTAAGACATTAGTATGTGGCAGAAATGGACTGAACCATCGGTCCGTCCAGTCAATGATCCTTAAAACGGCTATTACCTCCTTGCAGTCCATGTTAAGGTCCTGCCCGTTCACTTCAATGCGCACGATGATGACCTCATAGTACCACTCCCTGCGGATGGGTGTGTACCACAGCTCCCCAACGCAGAGCAACTTGTCCACTCCTCCAATGATCTGGGAGTACGAGGACAAAAACTATCAAATGCTGGTGTTGAGTGAGCAACGCACTCATGGTCTGAGGACGTGTGTGTGTGTGTGTGTGTGTGTGTTTTTTTTGGGCTGTGTGTGTGCGCCTGACCATGCTGCCTCCCACGGTGGCACTGCCCAGGGAGTAGTTCTGCGTGAACCCTGCCCCGCACAGCTGCAGAGAGAAGAGGTTCGGGACAGAGGACTGGCGCACCAGAGAGTCGAAGAAGGGCTCCAACATCTCGTCGGGCTACGGAAAGAAGAGAGCGAGCGAGACAGATGTCAGCATGCAGGGAGAGGAGGATTGCTTGACTCCTGAATAAGCAAGAGAAAAAATGGTTTGTAGCTTGGGGGGTGGAGAGTTTTTCTAAACAATGAAACAACAATGAAACAAATTACGGTTGTCCTCCTCAGGTCAACCAATGTTCTATCAACCTTCTTATTCTCTACTCTCTTGCCCATATAACGGTGACCGGTCAGCCACACTCACACATACACACACACACACACACACCAACCTTTCTGTTTTGCTAGGCCTACCTTCTTTCCCTGTATCTAGCCATCTTACCTTGTGATCTAACCCTCTCCACCTCCACCCACTCCTCCCTTACCCGTGCTATCTCGGCGTAGGCCAGTCCCAGGATGCCCTCCCAGTTGGAACCGTTGATGAAGAAGCGGTCCGACTGGGTGATGGCGGCGATGTTGGCGCGCAGCGTGGCGTTGGGGCCGTGGGGCACGGAGACCAGGTCGGTGCCCAGCTCGCCCTCCCAGCGGCCCTGGGTGTAGGGCACGTAGACGCTGCGGCCCAGGTCCCGGTACGAGTTGGAGCTGGTGGGAAGAAGTAGAAATAAAGGAATGGGGGGGGGGGGGGGGGGGGGGGTTGTTAGTTAATCTTGCTTTATCCCTGATGGACCTAAAACATACATGACAAAGACCAAATAATTATGACACAGGGATTATTCTGATAACCTTTTTTCCCTAATTTACTATAGTGAAAATCTTGCAGAGGTAAGAAACTATTATTATATATAAGATCTTTATCTTCATCCAGCAAAGAAAAACAGCCAGGCAATCTGTCCCGAAACAACCGTCAGGTGTAACTCAGAACACGCCACGGTAATAACTCCATAAAAAAAACCATTCTAATTCCATTTTAATTCATCACAATCCGCATAAAGCCCACAACAACGTTGCTATCCCGCTTTGCAGAGGACGCTTTCCCCTCCGCATACACAGCTGAAGCCGAAAAACACACTTAGAATGTAGAACATGTTTTTTTTTGTTTTTGTTAATTGACTGCGTTTGTTCAACTCGCATCTCTACTCACAGGGAGCGGTGGTAGTATCTACGCAGGTAGGGGTGAGACGCCGCCCCGACCGCAAAGTTGCTGCTGCCGGTGTCCACCAGGATGTTCAACTGAAAGAGAGAGAGAGAGAGAGAGAGAGAGAGAGAGAGAGAAATTGAGAGCACAAAGGGAAGAGTTACAGAGACGGAGGACTGAGTGGAAGAGAGGTGTACAGAGAGAGAAAGAGGTAGAAAGAGCATTTCGCTGATTCTCTGCAGTGTCCACTGTGTCGCAGGAAATCAATGTGTTTGCAAAATTGCAGCTCGAGTTACACTGCAAAATTGATTGTATCTTTTTTTGTTTTGTTTTGAAGGGCAGATTTTCTAAATGTCTGTTCCCCTGGAGACAGGGGTGGCTTTTTTATTTTTTATAAAACCCCAGAGATGAAATTCAACTACTATTTATTAAAAAAAAGGCTTATCTTACTTCTGGCCCTATACCGCCCACCCATCCCCCCCTTTTTTGGAGGGGGGGATGGTGCCTACGTATGCAGTTTTCTCTTGGATCCTCTTCCACCTCCCTCTCGCTTCTTCCTTTGCAGCATCCTGTGGGGAGATTTGTGTTGTTTCCTGTCGCCCTGTGTCCTTCTCTTTCCCCCCCCGCTCACTCTCCGTCCCATCCTATCCCCCTCTCTGCCTCTCACCCTCACCTCCTTCGTCCATCTAAGGTGATCTATGAGGTCTTAATAGTAACGACAAAATCACAGATGGATGGACAGACAGACAGACCCAGAGACACACGGATAGATAGATAGAATGACAGGATGAAGGACAGACGATGGGAAGACAGACAGGTCTGTGGTTGACGCCAGCGCGCTGTTTAATAATGGATTGGCTCTATAAATATCTAGAGAGGGCCGGCTACTCTGGGCCAGGAGACACACAACAAGTACGCTGCGAAATAGATTATCGCTTCTCTTTCCCCTTCCTCTCTCTCTCTCTCTCTCTCTCTCCCCCCCTCCCTCTCTCTCTGTTTGACTCCTTTTTGTGTCCCTTATACGGTAAAGAGTTGACACGGTGAGGGATTTGTCTTCCTCTGCTGGAGACTAATCGGCTGACTACCAAGGAATGAGCCATCGCCGGCTTCCGCTCCCCCAACACACAGAGACAGGGAGGGAGAGATTGAGAGTCACCTGGTCACACACACACACACACACACACACACACACACACACACACACACACACAGACACACACAGACACACAAGACTTAAGGCTGCATCACGACACAGAGACCTTTCCCCACTCTCAATTCTTCCTTTCTTTTCTTTATATTATATTATATTATATGTGTGTGTGTGTGTGTGTGTGTGTGTCTGTGTGTGTACGTGTGTGTGTGTGTGATTTAACTCCATGCACTGGAGTTAAATCTGGCCAGCCACGTGGATTATTTATTTAAAAAAATAAATAAATACATAAAAGCAGCTTTAGCGAAAGGGGACATCTGTCGTAACAGCAAGTGAAGATGTGAGTCACTCACCTATCGCGCCACACTTCTGATTGTCCTTTTTCAAACCAGGAAGCGTAAATGTTTCAACCCAAATCTACTTTCGTCGGCATGATAAGCTTAGATTTTCTTCCCAGTATTCTACAGAGAACCCGCTGTCGGGTCTGGAGTCTCGAACCAGGACCTGGACTGGTGCTGTTTACTGACCACATCTATGCTGCAGAAGTCTACCAATGGACTCCCATACTGTCTAGTTAAATCCTAACCCTTAACAATAACCCTAACCCTATTACAAGAACCTATAACCACACCTAACCCTACTTGTCATAATGCTAATAATGTTACCCACTAGAAATCCACTGCAGCCTGGCTGTCCTGCGTGGCCTCTTCTCAACATTTACATTTACATTCTCAAGGTTTCTTCCTTTTATTTAGCCTTTTTTTCGGGGAGTATTCCCTCGCCTGGGTGGAGGTGTAGACCAGGGGACGCCATTAATTTCTGTGTGAAGCCCTTTGAGACCTTACTGTGATTAAGGGCTACGGTACTAAACCTGACTTGACTTTTTCCTTCCCCTCTATCTTCTTTCGTTCATATCTGATCTCTCGTTTTCACAGGGGGTCACTCCCGCCCACCCTTCTCTGGATCCGAGGCCTCCTGTGCCAGCCTGTACCCTGCAGCTGCGCCCAGCTGGCACTCTTCTCTCTGCAGAATTAATGGTTCCATTATCTTTCACCGCCCCCCGGCCCACCCCGCTCTCCATCCCTCCATCCCTCCATCGCTCTCACGCTCTCTATTTTGCGCACGGGCACTTTGCGCCATCTGTCATTGCTGAGGACATCAACACAGGACAGCAGGACAACAGGACAACAGGCACAGTTATTTTGGAGCAATTTAACTACATTTGTTCCTACCAATATGCATGGCAATTAGAGCGCCGCCAGTGGTCTGCAGTGCTTAATTTGTAAATCAGGAGGTGCCGGAACACAGAGGGGTTGTGGATCTGGTGGATCTGGTGGAGAAAAAAAGTATGCACGTAACGCACGAGGGGGGTGGTGGCTTGAGCTGCCATGCGTAACGCGGCACAGGAGGCGCAGGGCTTTCTTTTGTTTTGTTCAATTAGGAAATGTAAATAAAAAAATGACAGGGCTGCCCCCTGAGAGACATTGGAATCATCAGTCGGGAGTCGACTGAAATTCAAGTCTAGCAGTCGTTTTGTTTGTATTTTTTTCAATCAGTGTGCATTACAATAACAGAATAAATAAATAAGGGGAATCATAAATATATTGTTGTCCGCCCCGATGGGCGGAGAGCAACACGAGGAGCAATGCCCCGTTCCTCCAAATAAAACAACTAAAAGCAGTGTGGGGACAGAGCACGGAGGAACGGGCCACGACTTGTAGGCCCCGTTAAGATTATTTTCCGCGCATAACGCATGGAGAGGCGGCGATCGGGGAGAGAGTCACGAAGAAAGTGTCCCCATTACACCTGCGGTTCCATACGCACTTGTTTCGTTCCGTAAGGAGACGTAAGATTCAAACACTGTTCACGCGCCGATCGCGAGCACCTCGTCGCTGGCCCGCCCATTGTCTGTACCGTCGGCGACAGGTGCGAATCCGATTCGACTGACAAAATTCTTAGTCGGGGAACAGCCCTAAATAACAATCTAAAAACACACTATTTCTATTTGTTTTGCGTGGAGAAACGACAAAAACGGAGCTCGCAGCTCGAGCCAGGGGCTGGATCCAATCAAATAGGTGCTGGTCCCAATCTGGGAGGTCCCATGTTCCGGCAGGTTCTGGCACAAATTAAGCCCTGGTTGTCAAGGCTATATTTTAGGCAAAGTCAGATACACAGAGTCAGCTTTGTGGGCGTGTCTTTGGCAAGGGAAGACAGATACTGTATATATATATACATACATATATACATATATATATATATATATATATATATATATATATACATACACACATACATACACACATACATACAAACATACATACACATTTCTTTTTTTAAGCAATGTTGACATTTTTCTTTTTTTCTTTAACATTTGCTGTGGCAATGTGAACGTATGTTTCCCTACCACGACATTCAATGTCATTTCAGAGGAAGAGTGGGCGGGGAGGAGGAGGGGGTGAGGGTGAGGGAAAGAGATTTACCTTCTGCGGGGGCGAGCCCACGGCCATCTCCACGTAATAGCCTTGGCCGGACTTCCCACGCAAGTTATCGATCATGTGCACAAAGTTGACGCCCTTGACGCTCCTCCGCCTGCGCGGCGGCCTCTCCGCGACGCGGCCCCCGGCCGCGGCGGCGGGCGTCGGGTCAGCGCGCAGCCCCTGACGCAACGGCACCCGGATGGCCAGGGGCAGCAGGCCCGGGGTGCTGGGCGCGGGGTGATGGGGGCTGCCACCAACCAGACACGCAGCCTCCCACAGGAGCATCACCCAGGTGACACGACAGAGAGCTCCCATCTCGCAGATCAGATGCGGTTTCATTTGGAGTTGCTGGGCCGTGTTTAGCTTGACATCTCGGCGCCGGGATCAGGTGCTGGTTTCGCGCAAATGACAGCTGCAGCCAGGCGTGATGGCGGGCTGAAGAAGAAAATCTCCCCGAAGCCCTTCATTGATGACACACGATTATTATATATAATAGCATATAGTCCAAGAGGGCATCTCGTGTAGGCATAAGAATTGAAATCCCACAGGGAGTATTAAAAAACCCTCCGTGTTAATTGTGAATGAAGATGCACATCATTCGCCTCCCCCGACGCGCGCGCGCGCGCGCGCTCCACGAAAGCCGCCCCCTCGCCCCCACCACCACCACCCCTACCACCACCACCACCCCCCACCCACCCCCGCAACGCAAGGCCGCTCGCTGCTCCGCACATCCCGCTCCGCTGTGATCCAAATCCCTCTCAGACGGAGACCCGGTTGGCAGCACCGCGATCCGCAGTCTCTTCCCCTCCTATCCGTCCATTCCGCCCTCCGCCTTCACCCTCTCACCTCCTCCTCCTCCTCCTCCTCCTCCTCCTCCTCCTCCTCCTCCACCCCCCATCGGCGCATCCTCCTGCGGCGCGGCGGAGCGTCGCTCTGCGGCCGCGCATCCCGGATGTGGCGGAGACGCCGCCCCTGCATGGCGGGAGATGTAGTTCTTATTTTGTGCTCGCCTTGCGGGGGGGGGGGTGCTGCGAGGTGGGGAGGCTGAGCTGCGGTCTGGCCCCAAAAAAAAAAAAAAGCTGCAAAAGAACTAGATAATAGATAGATTGGCCTAGTAGATAATATTATCTAAGGGTTTTTAGATTCTTCTTTCTTTCAGTCGGTGGCTGGTGCTTTAAGTGCTGCTGGTATTTCTGAAATGAATTTAACTGCTGTTCATTATTAACCATCCAATGGGCCGGTCTGCATTGATTGCAGTTGAATCTTTTTAGGTTTATGCCTCACCCTAGTTCTTTTGTGTGAAATGTAGGCTACTTTGGATTTCCAGACTGTTTATTTGAATATTTGATTCATAAAGAACAATATTAACATTGTTTTATTGTCTTCAACCAATGAAACAAACACTGATTTTTGAGACTTCGGCAATAACAGGTGCCACTAAGATAAGTGCTAATTATATTGGAAATGAATAACATGTTCTTATTTAAATCAATCAGGGTTGATAATGGGATGAGGGTGTTTTGCACAAATGTATTTTTTTAATTTTATAAATTTTATGATTTTATGATAGCCCAGCACCCACAAAATTAGTGGACCTCAGACAGGATATTATCTAACTATCTAACCATCTTAACTATAAAGGAAGGAGTCCGTTTGTATATCTGTTTGTCTCTCCATCTATATGTCCTTCGATTGTCTTGACAACTGTTCATCCGATCTACTTCTCTCTTCTACAATATTTCATTACTATATGCATCTTCATTGACTAAAATTACAGCATAAATGAATTTAGTTGCACCATTTCATAATCATTTTATAAAATTTCACTAAAATGAAACATAAACCTTACATTCATAGTCATTTTGCACAATTTCATAGTAATTCCATTAAATTTGGACTTTCCTTTTATGTATTTTAGGAATTTCTGCAATCCGTAGAGGGGCACAGGAGAAGAAACAGGTAAAACCCCCAAAAAAAGTCGAGAGAGAAAATATATAGTGGGCCTGAGTTAAAGGAGGGGGGAATACCTGAGAGAGGAAAAGCAATGATGGAAGAAAAGAGTAGAGGACTCTCCCAGATGTTGATGAGATTGGCTTGCAGTTATGTATGACCAAAATGAATGGCTAGCAAAGGCTGCCACCGTGGAAGCTTATCATCAAGATAGATCCGAGTGTAGTTTTTCCACCCCCACGGGCCCAACACACCCTTCCAGGTGCAAGGGATAGGTGCTACGTAGCAGCTGAAGATATTCTGGTCAAACTGATGGAGCCCTCATCACAGGGTCTTACCAGCACCATGGAGATCTACCACCTGTCTGCTCCAGGAGCATATGAATTGTCTACGCCCTGATAAAGCTGACCCAACATATGCCAAGATTTTCAAGCCCAGAAATGGATGGACTGTTGTTTCTGATGTTTATGCTTAAACATTGCGGTTGTACCATAGATTTAATTTTGCCGTTCACCGTTGTTGTCAATATTTACATGAGAGTAAATCGTACATGACAAATTATTTGTTTCACCAAATTGTTCAATAATGTTGTGAAGCAAGGAAGAATTGACTTGAGTGGCGAAAAGGTTGGAATTGTTTGCTGTAGGCCACTTGCCACCGCCGTCAGGGGGAACTTTTTTTGTTTTTAAATGAATATACCTTCAATCTGTTCCTCCAATGCAATTGATTTATAGTAAATAAAAACTAAATAATGTAGATTTAAAGTAATTTTCTATTGTAAATAAAAAAAAGTGGGTCCTTTTATGTCAAATTTTCATCCTGTATGTCATGATAAAAGTTCCATGATGTAAAAGTTTTGAAGCAAGTGCACGTGAAATAGTGTACAAAATGAACAAAAATGAATGTTCAACATTTACAGTAACAGCATATACAGTATGTGTACCCTTGGTGTAGACAATGATTTTAAAGCTTGAAATCAATCTAAGACTAAATAAATAGGAATTATTAGCTTTTTATTGTGTCTGACTGTGTTGACAAAAAAACTAAGTAGGCGTTATGACAGAAAAAAAACCACATAATTTATGAAAACATTACAAAATCAGGAGGCTGTACCGAAATTGCTTGGTTGCTGAGACTTGTATCTAAGAACAAACAAGTTCAGATTTCTTAACATTTAAATGTTATTTCTTTTCTTTTCGAAATGAAAACCTGTTTTATCCAAATTCACAAGAATCAATTAAAGAAAACATTTGAATAAATGCTTTGAT